>NW_012108252.1:3864103-3922121 GCF_000951045.1 Mandrillus leucophaeus
TTTATTTTAAAAAGATGATTCAAAGCTTAGACCATTTTATCATTAAGGAAGTACATACTTATTATAAGAAATTCAAACAATAAAGTCTAAAGAAAAATGATAAAAATCATCCATAACCACATTACCCAGAGATGATTTTATCACTTCATTTTATTTTATACACACACACACACACAAATCAACAACCAAAAAACAAATAACCTATTAAAAAATGGGCAAAGGACATAAATAGGCACAAAGTAGCCAGCAAACATATCAAAAATTTTCTCAGTATCACTAATCATCAGAGAAATGCAAGTCAACACCACAGTGAAATGCCATCTCACACCAGTCAAAATGACTATTATCAAAAAATCAAAAATCATGGACGCTGGTGAGCCTGCAGAGAAAAGGAAAGGCTTATACGCTGTTGGTGGGAGTGTAAATTAGTCCAGCCACTAGGGAAAACGGTCTGGAGATTTCTCAAAGAATTTAAAACAGAGCTACCATTTGACCCAGCAATCCCATTAGTGAGTATACAGTCAAAGGAAAATAAATCATTCTACCAAAAAGACGCATGCATATGTTCACCACTGTGTTATTCACAATTTCAAAGACATGGAAACAACCCAGGTGTCCATCAATGGTGGATTAAAGAAAATGTGGTATATATACACCATGGAATACCACACAGCCATAAAAAAGAATGAAATCATATCCTTTTTAGTAACATAGCTGCAGTTGAAGACCACAATCCTAAGCAAATTAATGTAGGAACAGAAAACCAAATACTGCATGTTCTCACTTATAAGTGGCAGCTAAGCATTGAGCAAACATAGACATAAACACGGAAACAACAGGCACTGCGGACTACTGGGGAAGACAGAGGGAGGGGTGGCCTGGGTTGAAAAACTATCTATCAGGTACCATGCTTACTACCTGGGTGGTGGGATCTGTACCCTAAACCACAAACCCATACATGTACCCCTTGTATCTAAAATAAAAGTTGAAAAAATTTCTAAATGTGTTTTTTTGAGTAGGTGTGCAAGCATGCATTGCCTCCATTTGATTGACAAGGCTCGAAAAGTCTCAGGAGCTCACAGCAGTAAAAAGCAGTGGAATCCAGATTTAATCAGTTAAGTCACAAAATCCACACTCTTTTTATTATACCTTGCTAATACAGTAAAGAGGCATCAGCTAGACCATCAGGAGGTATAAATGTGAATTCCAGTTCTAACCTGAACTCATGTTTCCTCCATTTGGGGCCTTGGTTTTCTTATCTTGACTAGCTCATATGCTAGGTTTCTTCCTGCTCTGATTATCTGAGACACTCTGTTTAAGATTATTTATCATCTTTAACATGATCTCAAAATTTAGGCTACTTTACTATGTTCCCAGGATATCACCCACATATTTGCTTCAATTTGCCTTTAATGAATATGTGGTTAAGTAGTCTCATTAAATGAATAATGTCATGACTAATAAAAAAATTACAAAAAGGTCATTGGTATTTTGTCCTCGGTTCTCAGATGCTTATACTCACTTGCGGACAATTGAAGAAGAAAACATAAGTCTCCAAGATGATTAATTTTGTTTGTAAAACACCAGTCTTGTTCACTAACACTGGATCTCAAAATTATGCACTTTCTTAAGTAATTCAGATCTGTGGAGTATTTTAATGCTTTTACTCTCTTCAGAGAAAAAGCTATGGATGCTTAAGTCCAAATCAACACCTCCTGAAATATCAGTTTTTTAGGATGACTTTGCATAGCCTACTCTTACAGTTTGAAATGCCAAATATTTTCAGGTGGCATATCTTTTGTTTCCACACCATTATGTTTATTCAGGCATCAGCAATGCTATGTTCTTTTCCTGTGACCCTTAAAACCATATGCAAATATACTTTCCCACTCTATGGGAAAACAGAGTGTGAAAGCACTTCTGAATGAATGAAAAAGATTAGGGTAAAGACCTCAGATTGGAACTTTAAACTGAAGCACCTGATACAGATATACTGAGCTAACGGCCAAAAGCAAATATATAACCGTAGTCAGGAAGACATAACCTCCCCCTAACACTTATAAAGTACCAGGCGGGAAATTCCTGTGCCTTTGGGTGTGTACTAACTAATGCTCAGAGCATTCTCTCTGCTGAAAATGGGCAGACATTATGTTTTTTCTTTCTTTCGGAAATTGCGTAAAACCATGTTAGAACTGAATTTGAGAGGGAATTTGAGCTAAACTTTGTGACTAATTAAGCTTTTAAAATTTATTGAGGCCACAATACCTAAACTTTCACATCAAAGGACCTAAACCTGGGTGCAGCTCTCCTACTCAGGAAATGTGTGTCTTTAGGCAAGTCACTCATTTTCATAGGCCTCCATTTCCATAAAAAATTAAATAATATATAAGAAAGGTAAAGGATATCTTTGAGTTTCTATTCAGTTATAGTTCAGTGACAAGAACTAAACTTTCAGGTAAGGGATGTGAGTTCAGTATTCATATATACTATCTGCAGGACCTTGAAAACATCATTAAACTACTTCCATTTTCATACCTATAAAGTAGTAACAGGGAAACCTACATCACAGAATTTATGTATTAGTCCAGATAGCGAGAAAATGACTGAACACTATTTCATGATTCCCCAAAGGGAAATATATATACACAATATACAAACTTTTTTGTCCTATAGTGTTATTTGGTTTTTGGTGATGATGATGATGATGGGTAACCTCTGTGTTGTTTTAGAGTCAAGTAACATCTAGGAGAATGTGCACAGTTGTGTTATCTATGATAATTAAATAAAATATACTCAAAAACAATTTTAGAGATTAAATGTTTTCTACCAACCTAGTCACATTTTCACCCATTTCCTTAGCTATTCCTGTTCTATTTCATGGTGTGCATTCCAAAAGCAATATGTAATCTTGGATGTCAAGAAATTCTACAAGCAGTGGCAATGTTCTCTTTCCACAGCGTGACTATAAACAGAAATCTCATTACATGCTGACATTTATTTCTATTTAGTATTGCTCTTAACCTGGAGACAAAATGCAAATATGTATTTTATTATGAAATTCTTTTCCAACTTACATAAGGCATGTGTAACAGAATTTCCCACTGTTGTGAGTGTTTTGTTTCTTTGTTTGCTACAAAGACTTTTGAGGGTCTGCTGAATGCCAGCGTTTATGTAGGTGCTGGGATGAAAAAATTAATAAGACACAATCTCCTGCTTAAGGAACCCTAGAGTTAAACAGGTAGACATATTCGAATAGTTTCAATGCATTTGGATAATAATATTGTATCTTACTTCTTAGAAATGAGTACAAGGTATAGGGAAGGCTCATAGAAGGGAAGAGCAGGAAACTCCCTCTGGGGTTCATGAGGCCTTCATTGAGTATGTGACGCTTACTGAGGACCTGACAGATGAGTAGGAGTTCATCACTGCTCAGTGAGAGCAATATTGGAAAAGAGGCAGACATGAAAAAAAGTTATGAGGTGAGGAAAGCAGGGCATATTTGAGAAACTGCACATGATTTCATATGCTAAGTATTCAATATACTTTTCATGCTGAGAAAGATATCTTAGAACCTCAGTATCTGAATACCCAATCAAACCTCTCACCCAATAAGCCATTCCTCTTCTCAGTGTCCTTTTCTTTCCGTATCATTAATTCCTTAAAGTCTTATCTCTCTTCTGACTTGATACTTCTCTGATTTTCTTCTTTTATGAAAAGGCCAGGAATATCCTGAGCAGAAAAAATCCAGAAACATCTTCCAATTTCTCTTTTGCTGAGGTGAAATTTCTCTTTTGCTGAGGCTTACCCACCCGTACTAGTCAATTGGTAAGTGTGGAGTATGCCATGTGGCATTGGCGCGTCCCTCATAAGGGAAACAGTCTCTGTGTTTTGGGAGCCTACCCAATTCCTAACTCCTTTAATGAAGCTGGATGCAGGGCCTGGGTCTTTGCATCACCTCCTCGAGGAAAGGGCAGACTGAAGAGTCTAGGCTTTGGATGCCAGACACATAGGCTCCTATTCTAGCTCTGCCATTTCTTCTCCGTACAATCTTGGCAAGTCACTCATCTTTCTGAGCTTCAGTTTCCTTGGCTAGAAAAATGGATGCCCAGGGATTTGATTACCTGGGTGTCTGTGAGGAAAAATAATGAATAATGTTCATTAAAAGTCTAGGTAAACTCTCAACTTTGGGGGATGTTTTAAGAACAGAGAAAAATAAAGTCCTAGAAGTGAGAAAAGTGTGACCATCCCCAGTTCATTAAAAATTACCAGTCTTTGAGTGGATTTTATTCTACCACATTGATAATTCCATTTATAAAACTCTGCTGCAGCACATACAGTATGGTAAAAATCTCAATTCCTGAGCAGCAAATGTTCCTAAATTGTGTACCCAATGATTTTATAATTAGAAACAACACATCTGGGAAGCAGAGATGAAATGTCTAACAATTGCTCAAAACACCTTTTGGGAATCCGCTCCTTTAGGTCATAGTATGTTCCGGGTAGCATCCAAAAAGACAAGATCAGGGGCTTGCAGGTATTTCTCCACAGACGCTTATCTTCTGTGCACGCTGATGGGAGTCATCATGGTGTATGTCTGACTCTGGCATCTCCATCTCTGTCTCCTTTTCTGCTTTGTTTTGCCTCTCTTATCCCATTAGTGCAGCCAATATCTAGAGTTGCAATTCATAGACTCATTTTGGCACATATTTCTATACATTTCTATATATTTCTTTTCCAGGGATCAGATCTTCAGATACTCTGTCATCTTTTAGGAGTAGAGAATGAAATGAATGTCTGAGACCTAATAAGGGTGAGAGCTCTGAAGAACTCTTGTCATAAATAAATCATGACTGGACCCTTAAAACCTCTGGCCTAAGATCAAGTATTCCCAACCATTTTTGGCTACAGTCTCCATAGTTGTGAAATGTCAAGTACCTACCCTTTCTAGATATTAGAACAAAGAAGGAATTCTTAGTGAGTTTTTTTTTTCTTTCTGTAGTTATATGGGAAAATGGCGACTCTGCACTAACTAATGTACTTCACTCCTTTGAGTGTCCTTATTTTTTTCATAAGTGGCTTGTATGCAAATTGTAACCTAAGTTCTTTCTCCCCAAGCTTCTACAATTTTTCAGTTTTAAACCTATTATTTACTGCAATCTCATAATAACCTGTTAAACCCAAGCTCTTGCACAGTTTGTGCCAAGATGAGATTTTTAAAAAATCGTATCTAAATTACTTCATGAAATAATGTTCCTATCTGCCTCCAAGCAGCTGTCAAGGCTGGGACAAAAAGCCTTGCTAAGAAGAAGAGAGCAAACTGAGCCAGGTGTCTCCAGGGAAATAGCGGAGTGGAAACCAGCTCTGGGAAGGACCCTCAGTAGACATCTTCTTACTTCATATTTTCTTCTAAATGGTGTAGGTGTTACCCTTACAAAGTGCATTTTTCTTTTCATATTCTGATTCTACAGAGAAACAAAAGCACAAAACCTTGTACCCTGGCTCTCATCTGAACTTCTATTCTGATGGAAATGAATTATGAGAGAAGCATCTGTGCATTCTTAGGCTACATAACATGACCTTTAATGTACAATTTTGTCATTCATTCAGTTAGCAAACATTCTCTGAATCCCTGCTAAGTTACAGGGCATTGTACATAAACATATGCATAAAAGACTCAGTCTCCACTTTTAAGAAAATCACCCTCTGATGGCAATAACCATACAAACAGATTGTGACAGCACGAAGTGACAAGAGGTATTATTGTCTACAGGTGGACTCATGGTACTATGAGAATAGAGGATATACTGTCCTTTTTGTTTTCATGTTTTTATTCAACTATTCACTCAGAAAACTTTCACCAAATAGCCATAGTATGCATTGTTCTATTCATAGGTCTGGGATCAACAAAAATGAATTGGATAAAATTGTATGCCAAGAGTTTTATTTAGAGAGGCAATGCATGTGCTGGATATTTTCTGTTGCTCTCCGGATCTGTCATTCATGTTTCCCACTCCACTCTGTGACCCACAAAGTTCACCTTTAATAGACTTCAATATTGATGGACTGTCCTCCAAAATATGTTTTCTATAAGCAGCCCACTAAACCATTTGAATTCCTTGATAGGTATTCTTCATAGGAGAGTAAGACTAAATGCACTTTTATATTTTAATATTTACTATACTTAATATCCACAGGCTATTTTCTATGTATATCATAATAAGGACATTTTTTAATTTATCAGGTTTTTTCTTGTATTAAATTTTACATATTATATCTTCTGCCATTGTGATTTTGTTGTTGTTGTTGTTTTTATTTATACCAACTCCATTTTTTTAATCTGAGTAAAATTTTACGGATAAAAAACTCATTAAGGTAGTTCAATCTTCCATCAATGTTTAATCAATAATAAGATTAAATATATGTATAGTTGCTATTTTTCAATGTTACTTTATGTTGGTTGTCTCTACCCACAATATTTACTTCTGATTTCATCACCTAAAATAAAATGACTATTTACAGAGATTGCTTAATTTCAGAAGAACTTTTAATTTTATCTAGGTAGGATTAAAATGGCAACATCAAAGTGATGGGATCAAAAAATCTTGCTTTACATTCTGCAGCTTCCTGGATTTATACATTTATAAAAGCACTTGGCACAGTATATTGAGATTCATGTCTGCCTCTCTCCAGAAAATGTGAGCTCCTTGAGGGTGGAAATTATGTATTATTCAACTCTGTGAAGCCCGTGCCTTGCCCAACCTGCCCAAGATGCTGTTAAGTAGACACAGGTTCACTGTAGAGTCATATATTTTTTTAATTTTCTTCATACCCTAACCAATGTGTATGGCTTTTCAGGTGTTTCCTCTAGCAAAATGATCAGTATAGTGTTGTCAACATTCTTAGATGCAGGGAACCTTGTGATACATCTCTGGTATCTGCTTACTTTCACAAACTCTGTTCCTACTCTTTTCACAATTTGTTCTCATTTGTAAAACCCCTTTCCAAGCTCTATGGTTAAAAAAAAAAAAAAAAAAAAAAAAGGTCAAGGGTGGCCACTGAGCAAAAACATTCAGAGTCTCACATACCAATCCTACTGGCCTTCAATCTCTCACTCCTGGAGTTAGATTCTATGCAACCAGGACCTGCAACAGTTTCCTGAGAGCAGGTGGGTTAAAGAGACGGGGGGAAAGAGGAAGGCAGAGAGAAAAGGAGGGAAGAAAATATAGTGTCTGTGGATATTCATTCATTTATTGCAAGCTCCATAAAGGGAGCAAATGTATCTGACTTTTTCACTTTTCTGTACCTACCTCCTAGAACACTACCTGGCTCATGTAGGTGCTCAATAAACACTTTTAACAGATGGGAGACCTAAATAAACAACACTTGGATTTACTGAGAATTTACAATTTGACAGGTTCTGTGTTAATTCCTTTTGCATGTGATCTTGCTTTACGTGTAATTCTCAAGCCATCTTTGTTACCCTTGTTTTACAGAAAAAGAAACTGAACTCTACTATTACACATGGGCTGTTATTAACTCTTCGCAATTAGGTATCATTGAGGAAAAGATCTGTCACAGTGAAAAGGAGCTCAGAGATGATCTAACCCAACACTCACGTTACTGATGGAACAAATAATCCCCAGGTAGCCAGAGTGACTTTGTCAAGGTCTCACAGGAGTTAGGGTTGGAGGCTGGACCTGGACTCAGCTCTGTGACCTCAGTTGGGGACCTGCTAATCCCTAAATCCTCACCTTCTAACCCTAACCATAAGCTCTGTTTTGATGCCTCTTGTTGTTCTGTTGCTACCACGTGTAGAGAAGACTGAAAACCACCAGCCATACCACCAAATTATCAGCTCAATCCAAAAGAGAGCTAATGCTAAGTGTTCTTTAAATTATGCTTCACAATTACCCATGACACCACCTTCTGACCCCATCAGCTCTGTGAATTTTGTTTGTCTGCCCACGGTGGCCTTGCATACAGCACTTGGACTTTTAAGACACCAGCTTTGTCTATGGCCTTGAAAACTGCAGATCTTCTAGACTTGGCAGAGCAGCATCTACCAAACAACACAAGGTGCTCTGTTTCATGTTTTAACTTGACTCCATTGTTCACCAAATATATTTTTCTTTCTATGAAGTGTAGCTGAACAGTTTATGACAGGATTTAACATTTAAACCTGTAACATAAAGATCTCTCTTTGTCCCTGCACTCTGACGGATTGTCAAATAAGGTTAATGTGGATTGCTAAAAGCATGACTACCTTATTAGATAATTCCGCAGGTTTGCCTTTTGAGTCTGTGCATGTTGCAGACGGCAGAATCAACAAGAGAGGAGTTCAGGAAGAAGGAAAGGGACATGCAAATATGAACTTGTACTTCTGATGGGCGCCGGTTCTTGCTGCTCTGAAGGACTGCCATCCGGATTCCCGAGGATGGCCTCACACAGTCTACCTCATTTCCTGGGCATGCCCCTACCTTGCACCTCAGGTAACCACTTCCCTATTGCCCTCACCTATCTCCTTCTGTATTGATCTAGCAAAGTGAGATTATTTACCTCTCAGAACTGCATGATTTGATTATATTTATCATGCATAACGCAAAGTAGGTGTTTTACCAAGCAAATAAGACAGTAAGTAAATGCAACTGACTCTGGTTAGTAGTGAATTCACACTCACATCATCTCCTGGTGGGACTGTTGCACAAGACTCTCGTGACCAGTTTTCCTGCCTCTCTCTCACCTCCAAAGGATCATCTCAGAATGATCTTTCCTGAATATAAATATCTTCATGTTGCTCCTCTGCTGAAAACCCTTGATGCTACTTTAAACCTAGAGACTAAGGTACCAACTCATCAATGTGGCAGAGAGATGGGGGCTTGAAAATCTGGTCCCAACCTACCAACCTGATGTCTCCCACCTTAAACCACATGTCTTCTCCTCCAACATTACTTGACAACTCACTTCTCAATAAGACAGGCTATTACTTTGCAAGGATTACTCTCCTGCCTTTTTTCTAACTCATAATCTCTTAAACACACTTCAAGACCCAGTATATGGAACCAATCCCCTGGGAAGCCATTGAAACACTTCCAGATAAAGCTAGTAATGTTTTTCTTTCATTAGAGCACTCATTGCTATCTGGACACAGCAGCTCATACCTGTAATCCTAGCACATTGGGAGGCCAAGGAGGGCAGATTGCTTGAGTCCGGGAGTTCAAGACCAGCCTGGGCAACATGGAGAAACTCTGGCTCTACAAAAAAAACACAAAAATTAGCTGGGTGTGGTGGCTCATGCCAGCAGTCCCAGCTAAGAGGGAGGCTAAGGTGGGACGATCACTTGAGCCTGGGAAGTCAAGGCTGCAGTGAGCCATGATTGTACCACCGCACTTCAGCCTGGGCAACAGAGAAAGACCCTATCTCCAAAAAAAAAAAAAAAAAAAAGGAACACTGATTGCACTAAAACCTAGCCATCGGACTTCTTATCTTCTCTCTACCTCATCAGATTGTGAGCTGTTCAAAGTGTAAAATTTGTATCTTACACTCACTTTTCACTCTAGGATTAACAAAACATACTCATCAAAGGAACATCCATTTTGTTAAAGACACTGGGCTAAATTCTATGAGGAATGCAAAGACAGATTACTCAAAGCCTTTGTCCTTAGGGAGCATGTTTCTCATTAGGACAGCTGTTATCCACACTAATATGTAGACTTTTTGCACAAATACATTTTGGTGGCAAATTTTTATGGCACCCTGCTGGAACTAAACTACATTCATGGTTATTGCATTTTTGACTTTGTCAACCTTTAGCACCCCTTGAGAATTTTCACTATTCTGATTGTACATTCATGAGGCAAATCACTATGAGGGTATACAAGAGTGTACCCTCTCTTATACACTCATGAGGCGAATCACTCTGTGTATTCCAATCAATTCAAAAACATGTTTCAATGCTGCTTGATTTTTCTCTTTACTAGATTTCTCAGAGTATATATTCACAGTTGAAGCAAACATAACTGTACACACTGATCAAAATTTGACATAACATCTGAGATGGGGTCATGGTACATTGGGGTACTAGAGACACAGCAAATGGGCAACTCCCACCTACCCATGTAATTCTCCTATGCATATAGTTTTTAAACCAGGAATGTATCTTACAGACACTGTAATAAATATGTTTCCAAAAAGGTCTAAATGGATACAGAAAAAAATAAACAGGAGGATCAAGGAAGGCTGCACAGAAAATAATGTCTGAATGTACCTGGCTGAAGTACAGAAAAAAAAAAAATGGTATAGTATGGTTTGGATTTCTGTCCCCACCCAAATACCATGTCGAACTGCAATCCCCACATGCCAGACGAGGGGCCTGGTGGGAGGTGCTGTGCTTGGATCATGGGGGCCGATATCCCGCTTGCTGTTCTCATGATAGTGAGTGAGTTCTCACAAGATCTGATGGTTTAAAAGTGTGGTGCTTCCCACTTCATGCTCTCTCTTTCTTCTGCTTCACCATGGTAACATGTGCTAGCTTCCCCTCTCCTTCCGCCATGATTGTAAGTTTCCTGAGGACTTCCCAGCCATCTGAAACTTTGAGTCAATTAAACCTCTTTTCTTTATAAATTACCCAGTCTCACGTCATTCTTTATAGCAGTGTCAGAGTGAACTAATACATGGCACTAACTTTTAAACCTTGTAAATAATTCATAAATTTTATTTTAGTCACTTTTTGGCATTCCAGTAAGGTGACTGTCACAAAATACTCTACCAATAGCAATCTGGTGGATAAATGCATGGAAAAGTAAATGGGACGTCAATCCAGAGATGTAACTAAATAGCACTAGAAGGAATCTTTTGGGCAGCTCAGGCTTGGTCAAAAGATTTCACCTAGGAATTAGGTGCTGTGCTTGGTAAAATAAAAATCACAAAATTGATTCCAGTTGAAAGTGCTAGACATGAATGATGAAAATGTTTTCAGGACAGAAAAAAAAACTTTATTTTAATGAGTAAGAATTTATGGAACTCCACTTAGGACCCAGAAACTGGATTAAGACTCAGGTATCCAAAAGTTAATAGAACACGGCCCTGCCCTGCCCAGTCTCACCTGGAAACACACTTTGATAATCAAAAAATGCTTCACCTTGGTAGTGGGGAAACAGTATTTCTGAACTAAAAGCCGCTCTGTCCCACCTAACAAAACTTAAAAGCAAGACCCAAAAGGATTAAACTACTTTCAAGCAATTAACCACATCTCAGAAAAAAATTCAAAAATACTTGAAAGAATATAAAAATATCCAGCACTCAGCAAGGTAAAATTCACTGTC
The DNA here is from genome assembly GCF_000951045.1 of Mandrillus leucophaeus. Taxonomy (NCBI): domain Eukaryota; kingdom Metazoa; phylum Chordata; class Mammalia; order Primates; family Cercopithecidae; genus Mandrillus; species Mandrillus leucophaeus. The sequence continues at coordinate 3,875,425 of NW_012108252.1, forward strand.
TGGCATCCAATAAAAGAAAAAGTAGCAGAAGGCAAAGAATAAAAAAATGCAATGACAAGAAGAAAACTGAGTTCACCAAAATTGGCCCAGAAATAACACAAATGATAGGATAAGTAGATAGGGATATTGTTCAAGGGTTATTGTTGTATTTCATCTGTTCAAGAAGATAGAGGGAAAGTTGAACATTTTATGTGGAGGCATGGAAAAATATATGTATCTCCCCAATTGAACTTATAAAAATGAAGTCTACAATACCTGAGATTAAAACATGCTGCAGGGAACCAGTAGCAGATTGGACAATGCAGAAGAAAATATTATGAACTTGGGCCAGGCATGGTGGCTCATGCCTGTAATTTCCAGCACTTTGCGAGGCTGAGACGGGCTGATCACCTGAGGTCAGGACTTCAAAGCCAGCCTGGCCAACATAGTGAAACCCTGTCTCTACTAAAAATACAAAAAAATTAGCTGGGTGTGGTAGTGCATGCCTGTAATCCCAGATACTCAGCAGGAGGCTGCAGCAGGAGAATCACTTGAACCCAAGGCAGAGGTTGCAGTGAGCTGAGATAGCACCACTGTACTCCAGCCTAGGCAATAGAGCAGACTCCATCTCAAAAATAAATAAATTACATATATATATATATGGAACTTGGAGCTATAGCAACAGAATTCCAAAATGAGACATAAAGAGAAAAAAGATCAGAATTAATTGAACAAACATCACTAGGTTGTAGGACAATTACAAGTGGCCTAACGTAAGATTATTTGAGTCTCTAGTATAGAAGGAGGTGTAGAAACAATATCTAAAGATATAATGGCCAAAATTTGGTCATATATGATGAAAACTATAAACCCACACATTTCCAAAAATGTTTTTGAAACTTAAGCACAAATAAATGAAGAAAACTACAACAAAGCACACCATAAAATCAAACTACTTAAATGATAAAGAGAAAACCTTATAAGCAGCTAGGTCAAAATTACATATTACCTACAGGGGAACAATTATAAGGATACAGGGTTGATTTAATATTTAAAAATTCAACCAATGTGAATTCAATCAAAAATTCACATATATTGGTTTCCTAGGTTTGTCATAACAAAGTACCATCAATTAAGTGACTTAAAACAGAAATGTATTCTTTTACAATTCTGGAAGCTAGATGTCCAAAATCAAAGTGTTTGCAAGGTTGATTTCTTCTCCAGGCTTGGAGGGAGAATCTGCTCCATGTGTCTCTCCCGGCTTCTGGTGGTTACCAGCAATCCTTGGCGTTCCTTGGCTTGTGGCAGCATAACCTTTACTCTCTGCCTTTGTTTTTAACATGTTATTGCCCCTCCATGTCTCTGTCTCTGTTTTTCTCTTCTTGTAAGGATACCAGTAATTCAACTGGGGCCCACCATAGTATTGTACGACCTCAGCTTATCTTAACTAATTACATCTGCAAAGACCCTATTTCCAAATGAGGTTTTGGGTAGACATGAATTTTGAGGGGACACTATTCAACCCAGTTCAATATGGCAAAAGATCAAATTGGATATCTGCCTAACACCATATATAAATAATCATGTTAAGAATCATGTTAAGAATTTGTATGTCAAAAATGAAACTTTCAAAATACTTTGTAGCAAATATAAATGAATATAATTTAGACTTTGGAATAGGAAATGATTTCTTAAGCAAGACACAACTTTGGCTATTCCACCTAGTATGCCAATATTAATAGACTGAAAAAGAACCTACACAATCATCTCAAAAGATGTGAGGGGAAAAATATTCGAAAATATTCCAAAATCCATTTCTGTAAAACTCTCAACTACGCAAAACAGAAAGATCTTCCTCAACCCCTGATAAAGGGCTCAGGTAACCTCATACTTTGTGGTGAAAATGAATACTTTTCCCCTAAGATCAGGAGCAAGGCAAAGATATCTCTTCCCTGTCATGCTTCCATTCAACACTGCTTTGTATCTTCCTCCTCTATACCACAAAACACTTTCAAAATTGCTGGTGAGCTCAGAGCTGGAGCCAAGCCCTCACCTTGCTGTTGGACTCAAGAATACCCAGCTACTTCCTCCATCACCCTGGAATGTGTGATACACTACAAAGCCCCCTCAGTTCCTGCCACCTAGGCATTGTTACTCAACTTCTCATTTGTTGACTTGAACGCCAGATTTCATTATGAGTTCTGTAGTTTCAAGATTTAATCCTGGGAAGCAAAGTAGTGTATCTTTTTGCTCTGGGATTCCCAACAAATTATCTGGGAACTATGAAAATCAGGTATTCAATAAACCATCCTCACTGCCTTCCCAAAAATATTTCAGGCAAAAAAAAAAAAAAAAAAGATGCTGGATCACTTTTCATGATTCTACCAGCAACCAAGGTAGTTTTTCCTTCTCTAATTCTTTTTCTATCTCCTGGTCAAATATTTGTTTCTTTTTTGACATAAAAGGCTCACTCTTCTCATTTTGTATATATTTAATATAAATTTAATGTTTTGAATCCTCCAGGATTTAGCTCGTCATATTTTAAGTCAACTTGGGAAGAAAACAAACAATAATGTGCCATTTCTTTTCTCACTTCAGCACCTAGCTCTTGCAATTGAAAGATACAATTTTCAAGACATGGGTCTGCTATTGATTCACAAATGCCACATCAGAGTTCAAAGATTAATAATTTGATGACTTATTTGTCTCTGAATTGCTCCTACATTTTTTGGCAATGCATACAGAAAACTACTGCTGCTGACTGACTGGTACCTGAAAGGCAGGTCCTACAGGAAATGAAAAATGCATAATTAATAACAAAATATTCCCCTACTCCAATTACTTAAGGTGATGGAAGCAATACTGGAAGCAATAATAATTTTTAAATTGGAAAAGATTATTATTAATGCTAAAACATTTTTAAAGTCACCTAAGAACAATGCATTTGTCTTCATAAATTACAAATACATATTACACATATTCTCACATATAATATGGAGTGAAACTTATGAGATGGATAATTACATGTATTGTATAGGTAAAATACATATATAGAGAAAGGAATTGTAAAGATTCTCAGCAACCCAATCCTTCTTTGTAAAATAGTCTCATTCTCTGAAGGCTGACTTGAGTGAATTCCAAAGTTGGCTAGTATCTAATTTGAGGCACCATAAAATGTTATTCAGATGTGTTAGAAAATAAGAACAAATGATGAAAACATTGTTTTATGGTGTGGTAAAATAACCCAATTGAAAACATTCTCCAGGAGGTGGAACTTAACATGTTTCCACTGCATGAGCATGGCTTGTGCTTAATGGTTTACTTTTAAAGAGTAGAGATTATAAAGAGTGGGGAAGTAATTTACAGTAGAGGAACCTGACAAATACTACCTTGTTCGGGTGATCAAGCTTAACATCATAAGTGATAGCATGTTGATTGCAGGGAGCCTTGATATTATCTAATGGGAATGGCATTTCATGTCTATAGTCTTCTTCCCTAAAACCCATAAGCCCAATCTAACGATGAGAAAAACAGATGAGAGACATTCGACCTGATCAGTACTTCTCAAAACTGTCAAGGTAATCAAAACCAAGGAAAATCTGAGAAATTGTCACAGACCAGAGGAGACTAAGGAGGCATGGCAATGAAGTGCAGTGCAGAGTCCTGGATGGGATTCCGGACGGAACAAAGACGTTAGGGAAAAGCTAGTGAAATACAAATAAAGAGTAGGATTTAATTAATAGTAATGTACTAATAGTTAATAGGAATATACCAATGTTGGTTTCTTAACTGTGGTAAGTATGCTATCATGATGTATGATGTTAACAATTGAGGAAACAGGATGAGAAGTATATATTAGGTTGGTACAAAAGTAATTACAGTTTTTTGTCACTGAAAGTAATGGCAAAAACTAATTACTTTTGCACCAACCTTTGTAACTTTTATAATCTTTATAACTACAGAAACGTTACAAAGATGGTACACAGATTTCCTTCTCTATGCACCATCTTTGTCACTTTTCTGTAAATCTAAGACTATTCTATACTTTTTAATTTATTAAAAAACAAATTCCCCCAATCCTTGTTGAAATCTGCTCAGTGATATAGTCAACTTACAAAAAACCAATGTCTACGTGAGATAAACATGAATGGGCCAGTGAAAAGTCACAAGTTCAAATCCATCATGGGACCCTACCATTTGAGTGACCTTAAAACTTGATAAGCCACCATTTTCTCCCATATAAAACAGGATTAGCAGTACTCGTCCTGTCTACCTACTTCAGAAGACAGGAAAAAACAACTATATATTGGGTATCAATTATGTGTCAGAGAACTTAAATGTCTGTATATCTTAATCCTCACAATAATCTTGTAACATAGGTAACCTTGTATCATACAGGTAACATGGACCTATAAATCTATTTTTCAGATGTAGGAAGCTCAAAGAGGCTGTGTAAATTGACTAAGGTTGTATGATTAGTAAGGGTTAAAGTCAGATTTTGAACACAAGTTCCTCCAAACTGCCACGTATGCACCGTAAACATAAATGCTTTGTAAACTGTCTGGCAACTATACATACTTCCCTTAACACTACACACAAGACAAATGTCTGAGAGCCCAGGTGAGTGCCCAAGTACAGTCAAAAAGGGCCTCTCACCACTTGTAATTACTGAAAGAAGAGCCATTCAGGCAAAGGGTACTTGAGCAGCCTTTTGAAGCACCAAGAGCCTGCACATCCCATGCGCTCTCATGTTCCTCTTTCTAGGTCTTGGGGGCTGCTCTGGGGAATTCTTAGCCTGCCTTTTGGCAGCTCCACAGACCTTCTTTCTGCCAGAGTGCTTTGTACCAGGGCTGTCCAAGGTAGAAGCCTGAGAGGCTTACCGGTAATGCTATGTGATAACAGTGTATCAAATTCATATTGCCACTTCTGCCAAATGAATTTAATTAAGCAGAAAAATGGGTTACTGAAATGAAATACACATGTGCTCTTTAAAGTCATGCATGCCTTGGGGTATTTGGAAAGTGCCCTAAATGCATGTTATTACATGAATTGTGTTAACAGCCAGAAAGTAAGCTTTAGATCCTCAGTATTTGCTTCGAAATATGTGAGCATCTTGGAATCTCAGTGTTAATGTGTCAGTTTATCTTCATGAGATAAACGGCATTTTGTGCCAGGCCAAGGCACAATCTCCCCACTCACTAATCAAAATACAATAAATTTTGCTGGTTTAAAGTTTCAGCTTTTTTTGCAAATTCAGACAAAGCTCTCCAAAGATCTAGGCAACTAAGAGAATTGTTATTACTATTCTCACTCTTAATAAGGACATTAATTGCCTTTAAACACAAGTATTTGTTATGGATTCATTAAAAATCATGAATGGTTTAACTGAGAGGACTATTAAAGATCATCTAACTCAATCCCTTCCTTTTATAAATGAGGAAACTGAAGCCCAGAAGGATGTCTAGCCAGGAATGGCCCAAGGAGTTCATGGCAAGGCTGAGCTCATAACTCAGGCTCTAGGCTGGTGACACACAGCTCATGCAGGTATTCTGTCTTGGATAGGGAGATTCTTTAGGTTATTTTTGTTTCAAAGAATCTGCGATACATACATAACCAAGTCTCACTTAAAAGTCATGCATCCGGTGGTGGGGAATGAATAACCTGAATCTAACTGGGGGAATCATCACGTATACGCAGAATGAGAACCATTTTAATTTCCAAAGGAGAAATAGATTGTTTTTCCAAAAATATCAACGTCATAAAAGACAAAGAAGGACTGAGAATTATTCCTGACAAGAGGAGACTGCTACTGACTGAATGTTTGTGTCCTCACCAAATTCATAGGTTGAAATTCCAACCCCAATGTGGTATTTTCAGAATGTGAGGCCTTTGGGAGGTGATTAGGTAACAAAGGCAGAGTCCTATGAGTGACATTGGTGTCCTTATTTAAAAAGACCTCAGGTGAGAGAGGAGAAACTACCAACAGAGTAAAGACACAACCTACAGAATCGGAGAAAATTTTCACAAACTATGCATCTGGCAAAGGTCTAATATCCAGCATCTATAAGGAACTTAAAGAAATTTACAAGAAAAATGAAACATTAAAACTGAGTAAAGGACATGAATAGACACTTTTCAAAATAAGACATACAAGTGGCCAACAACCATATGAAAAAAAGCTCAACATCACTGATTATTAGAGAAATGCAAAAACCACGATGAGATACCATCTAACACCAGTCAGAATGGCTACTATTAAAAAGTCAAAAAACCATGCACATACTGGTGAAGTTGCAGAGAAAAAGGAATGCTTACACAGTCTTGGTGGGAGTGTAAATTGGTTCAGCCATTGTGGAAGACAGTGTAGTGATTCCTCAAAGACCTAAAAACAGTTCAACCTAGAAATTCCCTTACTGAGTATATACCCAAAGGAATATAAATCATTCTATTATAAAGACACATGCATGTCTATGTTCACTGAAGCACTATTTGCAATAGCAAAGACATGGAATCGGCCTAAATGCCCATCAATGGTAGATTGGATAAAGAAAGTGTGATACATATATACCACGGAATACTATGCAGCCACAAAAAAATGAGATCATGTCCTTTGCAGGGACATGGATGGAGCTGGAGGCCATTATCCTTAGCAAACTAACACAGGAACAGAAAACCAAAAACTGCATGTTCTCACTTATAAGTGGGAGCTAAATGATGAGAATACATGGACACACAGAGGGGAACAACATACACTGGGACCTATTAGAGGGTGGAGGTTGGGAGGAAAGAGAGGATAAAAAAAAAAACTAATGGGTACTAGGCTTAATACCTGGGTGATTGTATTAGTCTGTCCTCATGCTTCCAGTAAAGACATACCCGAGACAGGGTAATTTATAAAGGAAAGAAGTTTAATTGGCTCACAGTTTCACATGACTGGGGAGGTCTCACAATCATGGTAGAAGGCAAAGGAAGAGCAAAGCCATGTCTTACATGGCAGCAGGCAAGAGAACATGTGCAGGGGAACTCCCCTTTATAAAACCATCAGATCTCATAAGACTTATTTACTATCACGAAAACAGCACAGGAAAGACCCACCTCCATGATTCACTTACATCCCACTGCCTCCCTCCCAAGACATGTGAGAATTATGGGAGCTAAAATTCAAGATGAGATTTTTGTGGGAACACAGCCAAATCTTATCAGTGATGAGATAATCTGTACAACGAACCCCTATGATGCAAGTTTACCTATGTAACAAACCTGCACTTTTACCCCTAAACTTCAAAGTTAAAAAAAAAAAAATCCCAGGGAGTTCCCTTGCCTGTTCCAACACAACAGGACTCAAGAAGAAAGCATCAGCTACAAACCAGGAGACAAACCCTCGACAAACACCAAATCTGCTGGCACCTTGATCTTGGACTTTATGGCCTTCAGAACTGTAAAAAATAGTTTCTGTAATTTGTAAGTCTCCCAGGCTATGGTATTCTGGTAGAGCAGCCTGAATGAGCTAAGATAGAAACTTAATCAGCATTACAATGAAATACATAACTAGGTGAGATGGTGCTAGAGGAGGAAGTGTCATAATGACATTATTGGGTCAATTGATAATTAGAATATAGACCATAAATTGGATAAAAGTACTGTTGTCACTATTACATTTACTGAGGTTGATAACAGTACCTAGGAAATTGACACTGAAATATTTAGGGGTGAATAAATATGGCATGCAACGTACTCTTAATTTTGTCAGGAAAAAAATAGAAAGAAAACAATCAAATAGAGCAAAATGTTAACACTGATGAAACTGGATATAGAGTAGAAGGGTGTTCTTTGCTCTATTTTTGTAACTTTTCTCTGTAAGTCTCACATTATTCCAAATAAAACGTTTTTTAGAAAAACAAGCCATGCAAATGATTACCAACAACACCACAAAATTACAACCACCCTCTATTCAAGAGCAAAGAAGGGCATTTAAAGAACATCTCCAAAAATATAGTCTTTTTAAAGTCATGGCATCCTTTATGCATATTTACCACAAAACCAAACTTTCAGTAAGTACAAGCAATGAATAGGGTCACCCCAGAAGGGCTTCCAGCTTGGTGTTTGTGCCTTGATTTTGGGCTGGCTTAATGCCCTATAGGCCTGCTGTCATTGATCAATTTTGTTATGATCTTTCATAATGAAGAAAATAAATATAATAATTTTCTATTATCTTAAAAGTTGCAATGAGAAAACTGATACTTCTTTAATGGAGCCAAATAATTAACTCACATATTTTCTCTTTAAAAAAAAAGCTACAAAAACTGTAGGTTACATTCTTGAATATGAACAGGAACACGGTCACATTAGGCCACTCTGAGGGACCTCATTCTAATGAGGAAAGACAAAAACCATTTCCCTGATGGCTTGAACAATGAGGTTCATGACAGTTTTATTTACACAGTCTTATTTACTCAGGCCCAGAATAGCAATGCCTGCTCATCCCAGGGAAAGCAAATCCTTTTCTCTGAATTTGCCATTTGATTCTGGGCACTGCCTGTCAGCTGTCTGTTTCATGAGTCTACGCCAAAACAGATTGTACACGAGGGCAATCTGCACACAAATCATGTGGCTTTTGTGTTCCCCATGGATAAAAACAAATTCTGGTCACCACTTCATATACGTGGGGTATTTGGAGAACATATTAATTGACATTTTCTGCTGATGAAAGGGTAGCTTTACTATTATAAATCATTCACAGATAAATTTATTCCAGTAGGTATTGCCCAGTATGATTGGAGTTCTTGACATGTGCTCTGTTCCGGAGATGGAACTAAGCCCAAAGTCTGGATCCTGCCCTCAGGGAGTTTGTAATTGAGTTGGAATCACAGGAGCATATAAGGGCACTATAGGAAGCCACAAGTCACGCACCATAGTGCTCAAGAGGCTCTATGCACAAAGCAAAAGTTGTTCAGTGTAATAGCCCTGACACAGAAGGCACCTGCACAGCAATTTCCAACATATTGATTAGCCAGCTATGAATTGCAACCCAAATATGCCATGCTCTCTCTTGACTTCTTTGTACATACTATTCCTTCTGCCTAGAACATTCTCTGCCATCCTACCCTCATCACCCAATATCCCCCTTTTCCACCACCGACATTCCTCCCTTTCTTTGTCTAACTCACAGTTTCTTGCTTGGATGTTATGACTCCTGAAAAGTTATTTGTGACCCTTTTCTCCTTGGTCTAGGTTAGAGGTCCTTCCTGTCTTCTCCCTCTAGGCCAGGCAATGACCCATTATAACCTTTATCACATTGCATAGCAAGGTGGTTATAAGGCAGAGGGGAGGTGGGGAGGGACCTAGAGTCAGGCTGCCTGAGATCAAATCTTGAAACTGCCACCTACAGGCTTTGAGGCCTAAGTCATTTTGGTTGAGTTCCATAACCCCTCTGTATCTCCTGTGGTTTATTATTTCATTTAGTCTCAAGCCAGTCCTCCAAGGGATACTGCTCTCACTTCACAGATGAGGAAACTGAGTCTCAGAGAGGTTACATAACTGACTCAATGTAACCTACCCAGGGAGCACAGATTCAAAGCCAAGTCTAGAGGATATGAAAGACATCAGTTTTAAGCACCATGCCGAACTTTCTCCATCAAGTGATTCTAAAAGTTCTGCTTCTTATTACTAAGGAGTCTGGGCAGGCACTGGGTCTGTCTTTCTGAAAGAGGCCACAAAGAAGTGTCAAAAGACTGTGCTGTGTCAAAAGTTTGACACAAGTTTTCGACTCTGTCAAAACCTCTTCCCTGAATGTGCCTTCCAATGGCTGAACTTCAAGTTGACAATTCTAAGAAACTCCTTGGGAGCCATTAGTTGACCTTTCACATCACATTTAGTGACACAATATTCAACTGTTTTTCATTTCCATTTTTACTTTTATTAGGAGTAGGAGAGTGTATTGGTTCATTTTCACACTGCTGATAAAGACATACCTAAGACTGGGTAATATATAAAGAAAAAGAAGTTTAATGGACTCACAGTTCCACATGACTGGGGAGGCCTCACCATCATGGTGGAAGGTGAAAGGCACATCCTACATGGCAGCAGGCAAGACAGAAAATGAAAGCCAAGCCAAAAGGGAAACCCCTTATAAAACCATCAAATCTCATGAGACTTATTCAATACCACGAGAACAGTATAGGGGAAACCACCCCGTGATTCAATTATCTCCCGTGGGGTCTCTCCCACGACACGTGAGAATTATGGGAGCCACAATTCAAGATGAGACTTGCGTGGGGAGACAACCAAACCATATCACAGAGAGAAAGAAATGAATTATGCTGGCTCAAGCGGGCCCGGACACCCCTTCCAGCAGGAGCTTGGAATATGTTCCCCCTTTCCTAGAGAACAGAAAGGATGACAGTTACACAGAAATCCATGGGGAGGTAGTTTATAGTTGAAATAAGAGGCAGTAAAGCACAGAGCATAAAATTATAGGTTTTGGAGTCAAATCTAGGTTTGTCTTGACCCAGCCACTTTCTAGCTATGTAAGCTTAAAAAGTTATTCAAATTTTTTTTCTAACTCTAGATCCAGAGTTAAGCCAGGTCTTCCAAGTCAAATGGGTGTGTTAGCCAGGTATCAAGGAAGAAGAGGAGAGAGGATGGCAAGGATGAAGGATCAGCATGTGCTAAGATGGGGTGTCCTGTTCGTCTGGTCATACCTCTGAACAATGCTGGAAGAATGCCATGCCTGTCTATCATGATGGCATCCACTTCTATTTCAAAAGTTGACCCCAAATCCTTCTCTGGTAAACATACTGCTGTAACTTCATCTCTACTGTTTGTTTAGAGGTTTCGAGTACTAAATTTTGATGCTGAAGTTAAATTATCCTTTAAAAATAGTTTCAAGATGACTTTACTTGTGCAGCCACTGAAAGGGAATAGTTGTTTTAGTGTTTTAGTGTTGGAAGCTTTCTAATAAAACATTAAGGTCTTCTTTTAAAAGACTTTCTTCTATCAATAATCTATCTCCAGATATCTATATCTTAATAATATTTTTTTTCTATATTTGTGGAATTATTATTACTCACTGCTGAGGAAAAGAGAAGCAAGGCAAATGCCTTGGTTGGTTTGGCCAAATAATCTCATTTTCTGAAATTTGTTTAGTAGGTTTTGTAGGACCAACACATTGCCCAGTACCTAATCAGCAATGGTAATGAGAGAGGGACTATAAATTGAGGCTTCTGGGAATGGATGCAAATAAATGGTGGGCATGGACCAAAGGGAGAGCATTCCTAAGGAGGAACTTATTGAGATATATCCGAAGGCCACTGGCAGACAGAATTCAAGCATTGAATCCCTGCTCAACTGCTATGGTATTGACCCCGCTCCTGAATGTAACAGGAGCCTTTGGGTAGCTGGCACATTCCCCTAAGCCTGTGTCAGTGCCTTTAGTAAAAGTGTCACTTGATACTCCTGGGAAGGTAGGTGAGATGGGGCAATTTGATAAGTACTGACTTCATCTATTCTCCCACAGCATCAATTGAGTAAGTAAAAGTAACAACCTGAGTAGCAAAGCATTTTATTTTTCCTTAATTGCCTATATATTAGCACCAACAAGGTTACAGCATGTATAGTGTTAATAAGCATTGATATGGTTTGGCTCTATGTCTCCACTCAAATCTCATATCAAACTGTAATCTTCAGTGTTGGAGGAAGGGTTCGGTGGAAGGTGATTGGATCATGAGGGCGGACTTCTCTCTTGCTGTTCTCATGACAGTGAGTTCTCATGAGACCTGGTTGTTTAAAAGTGTCTAGCACATCCCCCTTTGCTCTTTCTCTCCTGCTCAGCCATGTGAATATATGTCTGCTTCCCCTTCACCTTCTTCCATGATTATAAGTTTCCTGAGGCCTCCCCAGTCATGCTCCCTGTACAGCCTGTGAACTGGGAGTCAATTAAACCTATTTTCTTCATAAATTACCCAGTCTCAGGTTCCTTATAGCAATGCAAGTACCAACTAGTACAAGCATGGAAACATTATCCTTCTTTTTAATTGTGATATAGAAACACTTTTTGATGTGTAAGATATTTTAAATTATTAGGTAACCAGTCAAATTCCCAAATATTGCTGAGACAACTCTTTCTATCCTTTAATACATACATCCTTATTCAATTTACTGTCAGTTTTCTACCTCAAGTTGTCCCTGCAAAAATATCATCAAAATCAATGCACAGAGTTTCAAGTATCTGTCAAGTAACTATTGACTTGGACTCACTTTTGAAATGATTTGTCTTTTCTGACCATGTCATGTTAATGCATAATTGTCAAAGTGTTTCTCACAAAGGCTCAGTTCTGAGCTTAGAAGCTCTGGAATCTGCCTTGCTTATGAGCTACAGCACCAGGACCTTTCAAGACAAGGTCAGGAATGTTGCATGGCCTATATTTTGAGTCAGACCCACCCAGATAGAGGTTTGAATTTGACAACAATATTTTTTCAGAGACAAAGGACTTTATTTCTCGTGGCAAAAGGAGTAGCCACAATTTCATGTTGGTTTGTATCTGCTGATTCCCCATGCCCACTCTTCCAAGTCTCGTGAAACTGACAGAGAGAGGCCTTGGGCATGTCTGAGCATGCTATGGGTTGCATTATAGGAAGGGAACACTAAAATTAAAGGATTCACTGCTTTTATAGTCAGTGGAAGCAAGCCTGTGCCTTGTCTGGGGTAAGATGCTGTGCTAGTTCATTTGTGTTGCTATGAAGGAATACCTGAGGCCACATAATTTTTTTTTTTTTATAAAAGGTTTATGTGGCTCAGTTCTGCAGGTTGTACAAAAAGCATGGCACTAGTATCTGCTTCTGGTAAGGGCCTCAGGAAGCTTCCATTCATGGTGGAAGGTGAAGGGGATGTGCAGAGATCACATGGCTAGAAAGGATGCAAGTTTTGGGGTGCCATGCTCCTTTTAACAACCAGTTCTTGGGGGAAGTTTTATGGGAACTAGAGCTAGAAGTTACTCATTGCTATGAGGATGACACCAAGCCATTTAGGAGAGATCTGCCCCACAACCCAAATACCTCCTAATAGGCTCCGCCTAAACTATTGGGGATCAAATTTCAACATGAGGTTTGAGGTGAGGAACATCCATTCTCAAGATTTATGACTGCACACAGGACTCTAGGAAATGGCCCAGGTAAAGAGTGGCCAGACCCTTGCATTGTTGACATGCCCAGTAAAAAAATGTAGGGAGACTCAGGGACATGGTAGATTGCTTCTGCCAGCATCAGAGTCCTTCCTCTGGCAACACTGAGGTCTTGATGCCTTCTTGTCTTCTTTAACTCCAATTTCATTCCTTCACTTCCTATTGAAACCATTGTCACACAGATTTCTTCTAGCTGTTTCTGTTTTTTTGTTTTGTTTTGTTTTTTAAATTTCAATAGTTTTTGGGGGAACCGGTAGTGTTTACTTACATGGATAAGATATTTAGTAGTGATTTCTGACATTCTGATGCACCCATAACCCAGGCAGTGTACCCTGTACCCAACGTGTAGTCTTTTATCTTGCACCCCCTCCCATTCTTCCTCCTGAGTCCCCAAAGTCCATTGTATCAGTCGTATGCCTTTGTACCCTCATAGCTTAGCTCCCACTTACAAGTGAGAACATACAATGTTCGGTTTTCCATTCCTGAGTTATTTCACTTAAAATAATTGTCTCCAACTCAGTTCAGGTTGTGGTGAACACCATTATCTCATTTCTTTTTATGACTGAAGGAGTATTCCATAGTATATACACACCACATTTTCTTTATCCACTCATTGGATGATGGGCATTTAGCCTGGTTTTATATTTTTTGCAATTGCAAATTGTGCTGCTATAAACGTGTGTACAAGTGTCTTTTTCATACAATGATTTACTTTCCTCTGGGTAGGTGTCAAGTAATGGGAGTGCTGGATCAAATGGTAGTTGTACTTTTAGTTCTTTAAGGACTCTCCATACTGTTTTTCATAGTAATTGTACTAGTTTACATTCCCACCAGCAGTGTAAAAGTGTTCCCTTATCACCACATCCACACCAACATCAATTTTTTTTTCATTTTTAAATTATGGCCATTCTTGCAGGAGTAAGGTAGTATTTATTGCACTATGGGTTTGATTTGGATTTCTGTCATAATTAGTGATGTTTAGCATTTTTTCATATGTTTATTAGCCATTTGTATATCTTATTTTGAGAATTGTATATTCAAGTCCTTAGCCCACTTTTTGATGGGATTATTTGTTTTTTCCTTGCTGATTCGAGTTTCTTGTAGATTCTGGATATTAGTCCTTCGTCAGATGCATAGTTTGCAAAGATTTTTCTCCCACTCTGTGGGTTGTCTGTTTACTCTGCTATTTCTTTTGCTGTGCAAAAGCATTTTAATTTAATCAAGTCTTATCTATTTTTCATTGTTTTTGTTGCATTTGCTTTTGGGTTCTTGGTCCTGAAGTCTTTGCCTAAGTCAATGTCTAGAAGAATTTTTCTGATGTTATCTTGTACAATTTTTATGGTGTTAGGTCTTAGATTTAAGTCTTTGATCCATCATGAGTTGATTTTTGTATAAGGTGAGGGATAAGGATCCAGTTTCATCTTTCTACACATGGTTTGCAAATTATCCCAGTACCATTTGTTAAACAGGGAGTCCTTTCCCCACTCTATGTTTTTGTTTGCTTTGCTGATGATCAGTTGGCTGTATTTGGCTTTACTTCTGGGTTATCTATTCTGTTCCATTGGTCCACACGTCTGTTTATATACCAGTACCATGTTGCTTTGGTGACTATAGTGTTATAGTATAGTTTGAAGTTGGGTAATGTGATGCCTCCAGATTTGTTCTTTTTGCTTAGTCTTGCTTTGACTATGTGGCTCTTTTTTGGTTCCATATGAATTTTAGGATAGTTTTTTTCTAGTTCTCTGAAGAATGATAACGGTATTTTGATAGGAATTGCACTAAATGTTACAGATTGCTTTTGGCAGTATAGTCATGTTTTATAATATTGAGTATACCATCCATGAGCATAGGATGTTTCCATTTGTTTGTGTTGTCTATGTTTTTTTTCAGCAATGTTTTGCAGTTTTCCTCGTAGAGATCTTTCACCTCCTTGGTTAGGTATATTTCTAAGTGTTGTGTTGTGTTGTGTTGTATTTATTTATTTCCATATCTGCTGTAAAAGGGGTTGAGTTCTTGATTTGATTCTCAACTTGGTCACTGTTGGTATACTTCAGTGCTACTGATTTGTGTACATTGATTTTGTGTCCTGAAACTTTGCTGAATTCATTTATCAGAGCTAAGAGCTTTTTAGATGAGTCTTTAGGTTTTTCTAGGTACACAATCATATCATCAGTGAACAGTAACAGTTTTACTTTGTCTTTACTGGTTTGGATGCCCTTTATTTTATTCTCTTGTCTGATTGTTCTGGCTAGGACTTCCAGTACTACGCTGAATAGAAGTGGTGAAAGTGGGAATCTTTGTCTTGTTACAGTTCTCAGGAGGAACGCTTTCAACTTTCTGCCATTCAGTATAATGTTGGCTGTGGGTTTGTCATAGATGGTTTTTATTATCTTAAGGTATGTCTCTTCTACGCCAATTTTTTAATCATAAAGGGATGCTGGATTTTGTCAAATGCTTTTCCTATATCTATTGAGATGATCATGTGATTTTTGTTTTTAATTAAGTTTATGTGGTGTATCACATTTGTTGACTTGCGTATGTTAAACCATCCTTGCATCCCTGATATGAAACACACTTGATCATGGTGGATTATCTTTTCGATATGCTGTTGGATTCAGTAAGCTAGTATTTTGTTGAGAATTTTTGCATCTATGTTCATACTGGTTTCCAGTTTTCTTTTTTTGTTATGTCCTTTCATGGTTTTGGTATTAGGATGATACTGGCTTCATAGAATTTTTTAGGGAGGATCCCTTCTTTATCTTTTGGAATAGTTTCAGTAGGATTTATACCAATTCTTCCTTGAATGTCTGATAGAATTCAGCTGTGAATCCATCTGGTCCTAAACTTTGTTTTGTTGGCAATTTTTTTTATTAGTGTTTCAATGTTGCTGCTTGTTATTAGTCTGCTCGGAGTTTCAATTTCCTTCTGGTTTAATCTAGGAGTGTTGTATATTTCCAGGAATTTATCCATCTCCTCTAGGTTTTCTAGTTTGTGTGCATAAAGGTGTTCATAGTAGCCTTGAATGATCTTTTGTGTTTCTGTAGTGTCAGTTGTAGTATCTCCCATGTCATTTCTAATTGAGCTTATTCAGATGTTCTTTCTTCTTGGTTAATCTCACTAATGAGCTATCGATTTTGTTTATCTTTTCAAAGAATCAGCTTTTTATTTTATCTTTTATATTGTTTGTTTTAATTTCATTTACTTCTGCTTTGATCTTTATTATTTCTTTTCTTATGCTGGGTTTGGGTTTGGTTTGTTCTTGTTTCTCTACTTCCTTGAGGTGTGAGCTTAGATTGGCTATTTGTGCTCTTTCAGGCTTTTTGATGTAGGCATTTCATGCTATGAACTATCCTCTTAGTACCACTTTTGCTGTATCCCAGAGGTTTTGATACATTGTGTCACTATAATCATTCAGTTCAAAAAATGTTTTAATATTCATCTTGAGTTTATTGTTGACCTAAAGATCATTCAGAAACAGATTATTTAATTTCCATGTATTTGTATAGTTTTGAGGGTTCCTTTTGCTGTTAATTTTCAATTTTATTCCATTGTGGCCTGAGAGAGTACTTGATATGATTTTGATTTTAAAAATTTATTGAGGCTTGTTCATGGCCTATCATATGGTCTATCTTGAAGAATGTGCCATGTGCTCATGAAAAGAATGTATATTCTGTAGTTGTTGTGTAGACTGTTCTGTAAATATCTGTTAAGTCCATTTATTCTAGGGTATAGTTTAAGTCCATTGTTTCTTTGTTGACTTTCTGTCTGGATGACCTGTCTAGTGCTATCAGTGGAGTATTGATGTCCTCCACTATTACTGTGTTGTCTCCTGTCTCATTTCTTAAGTCTAGTAGCAATTGTTTTAAAAAATTGGGAGCTCCAATGTTAGGTGCATATATATTTAGGATTGTGCTATTTTGCTGTTGGACTAATTCTTTTATCATTATATAATGTCCCTCTTTGTCTTTTTTAACTATAGTTGCTTTAAAGTCTGTTTTGTCTGATTTAAAAATAGCTACTTCTGCTTGCTTTCAGTTTCCATTTGCATGGAATATCTTTTTCCACCCCTTTACCTTAAGTTTATGTGAGTACTTATGTGTTAGGTGAGTCTCCTGAAGAAATCAGATACTTGGTTGGTGGATTTTTATCCATTCTGCCATTCAGTATATTGTAAGTGGAACATTTAGGCCATTTACATTATACATTATATTGAGATATGAGGTACTGTTCTATTCATTTAGTTGCCTGAAGACCTTGTGGGTTTGGTTTTTTTTTTTTTTTTTTCATTATGTTATTGTTTATAGGCCCTGTGAGATTCATGCTTTAAGGAGGTTCTATTTTTGTGTATATTTTGAGGAACAGTTTCAAGATTTAGAGCTCCTTTTAGCAGTTCTTGTAGTGCTGGCTTGGTAGTGGTGAGTTTTCTCAGCATTTGTTTGTCTGAAAAAGACTTTATCTCTCCTTCACTTATGAAGCTTAGTTTCGCTGGATACAAAATTCTTAGCTAATAATTATTTTGTTTAAGGAGGTCAAAGATAGGACCCCAATCCCTTCTGGCTTGTAGGGTTTCTGCTGAGAAATCTGCTGTTAATCTGATAGGTTTTCCTTTAAAGGTTACTTGATGCTTTCACTTCATAGCTCTTAAGATTCTTTACTTTGTCTTGATTTAGATAATCTTAATTACTATGTGCCTAGGTGATGATCTTTTTGTGATGAATTTCCCAGGTGTTCTTTGAGCTTCTTGTATTTGGATGTCTAGATCTCTAGCAAGGCCAGGGAAACTTTTCTTGATTATTCCCTCAAAGAATTTTTCCAAACTTTTAGATTTCTCTTCTTCATTGGGAACACCAATTATTCTTATATTTGTGGTTTAGCATAATCCCAAACTTCTTGGAGGATTTGTTTTTTTTTTAATTATTTTTTTCTTTGTCTTTGTTGGATTGGGTTAATTTGAAAGCCTTGTCTTTAAGCTCTGAAGTTCTTTCTTCTACTTGAGTCTATTGTCGAAATTTTCTTGCATATTTTGCATTTCTTTAAGTGTGTTTTTCATTTTCAGAAGTTGTAATTGTCTTTTCATTATAATACCTCTTTCTCTGGAGACATTTTCATGCATATCCTGTATTTATTTAAATTTCTTTAAGTTGTTTTTCACATTTCTCTGGCACCTCCCTGAGTAGCTTAATAATCAACCTTCTGAATTCTTCACCTAGCAATTCAGAGATTTCTTCTTGGTTTGGATCCATTCCTGGAAAGCTAGTGTTATCTTTTAGGGGTGTTAAAGAAACTTGTTTAGTCATATTGCCAGAATTCTTTTCTGGTCCCTCCTCATTTGGGTAGACTGTTTCAGTAGAAAGATCTAGAACTCAAGGGCTGCTGTTCAGATTCTTTTGTCCCACAGCGTGATCCTTGATGTGGTGTTCTTCTGCTTCCCATAGGGATGGGGCTTCCTGAGAGCCAGACTGCAGTGATTGTTATTGCTCTTCTGTGTCTAGCCCCTCAATGAGGCTAGTAGGCTGTGGGCTCGTTCTGAGGAATGTCTGCAAAGAGTCCTGCAAAGAGACCTGTTTGTCTTCAGGTCTTTCAGCCATGGATACCAGTAACTGCTCCAGTGGAGGTAGCAGGGGCATAAAGTGGACTCTGTGGGAGTCCTTGGCTGTAGTTTTGTTTAGCGTCCTGTTTTTCTCAAATGCTGGTTATGCTAGCAGTGATGCTGTCACAAGGACAGACTCAGGACCTCTGGTTAGCCAGGGTGGTGCAGGTGATGGAATTAGCTGTGGTTTTCTCTTCTTTGGATCAGGGTTGTCTGGTATGAGCTGCTGTAATGGCTTAAGTTGGTTGGCCTCCAACCGAGAGGTGGCACTTTCAAGACAGCACTAGCTGCAGTGGTAGAAGGGGCATATACACTTGCCCTACGTTGTCCAGGATAAGTACTCGGGTTTCTCAGGTGATGGGTGGGGCCACAGAACTCTCAAGAGCTTATGTCTTTTGTCTTTGGCTACCAGGGCAGGCAGAGAAAAATGATTAGGTGGGGGCAGAATTAGGTGGGTCAGAGCTCAGACTATCCTTGGGCGAGGCTTGCTGTGGCTACTGTGGGGAATGGGGGGTGGTTCACAGGACAATGCAATTATGTTCTCAGGGTGATTTTGGCTGCCTCTGCTGCACCATGCAGGTCACCAGGGAACTAGGGGAAAGCTGGCAGTGATAGGCCTCACCCAGCTCTCATGCAACAAGGCCAGTCTCACTCCCTCCATGCCTCACTAACAGCACCAAGTTTACATCCAGGCAGCTGGGGAGCAGGGCTGAGATCTTGCCCCAGGCTACAAGTCTTCCTGTTGAGAAAGCAAGCATGGTTCTAAGGCCTCACCCCTTACCCCTACCCCTCCACCCACACCCTTGGCTGCAGTTTCTGTACTCATATCCGCACTTCCTATTTGTGCCCCTATTTCCCCTCTCCCCACTGCTAGATTCTGCTCAGAAAAATTTGTGCTCAGTCAAAATTATTACAAAATTCCACTGGAAGCTTTCTTCACCCCGTGTCCCCTCCTGAATTACACTAGCTGCCTTCCTCCAAGGACCCCTGTGAGATAAAGCCAGGAATGGCTTTTCTGGGCTGAAGCTGGAGACTGGGAGTGCCTATAGGGCTCTTCCCACTGCTTCTTCTATGTTTATATTTCACCCAGCTCCTTAAATCCTTTTCAACTCTAGGTATGATTAAATCCTTCTCCCATGACCTGGATTTGCAGGTTCCCCAGTGGCAATATGTGTTCAGAGGCAGACGTTTCCCCTCCTCTCACACTTTGGGAACTCACAGTTTTTTAGCTGTCTCATGGAGTTTGGAGTGGCAAGTCACTTTTTTCAAAGGGTCTCTGAATTCTTTTGGTTTTTCTGGTATTTTCCTGAGGGAGTTCTTGGAGCAAAAATTCACAACATGAGTCTCCACATGCTGTTTGGTTTATCCAAGTGGGAGCTGCACTTTAGTCCTGTCTCCTATCGGACAATTTTCCCTAAATATTCCAAAGTACTCCCATTTGCCAAGAAGTTTTATAGTCATTTTCATGAGACACCTGCAAAGAAAAAAGAGGCCAAAAATTAATTTTACTCATAGATATATTTTTAGGTTAATAAAACTTGTTTATACCTTTTATCCTCCTCATCACGAACTGTTAGGACACAGAAATTGTGCTTAGAGATACACAGAACTTGTATTCATAACACTATTTACATTTTTATTGTAAAAGGAGTAACAATAAGGACATTTTAAAGGAGAAAAATTATCTCTAATCCCAACGCGACATCAAAACAATTTATTTTTACTATATCCCTCATCCTATCTTAGTTTATATAATTGCAATCATAGAACACATAAATTTTTATAATCTGCTATTTCACTTAATTCCCAGTTGTAAACATTTTCCATGTTGATGTATAATTTTTATTTTTTATTGCATTTTTGGTACAAATCGACAATTTTTCTGGCAGAGTTCATCAAATACTGCAACATAGTCAGTCCTCTAGTAATTTAAATATGCATTTGTTTTCAATTTTGTGTTATTTCAAGAAAGTTGCTGTAGATATCATGTAAACAATTTTTTTTTCTTAAAATGAATGCCCAGTACCAAGATTTGTTACATAAAGGTAAGAACATTTCGTGGCGTTTGGCCCAAACCATTCATTGGCAGCTCTGGATGAGCCCTTACTGTAAGCTTTGCCAGTTCTCCTCTCCTCAATCTGAGGCATGACTTCTTTGGGCTCCTAAAGTCCTCTTGACTCTCCTGCTCCCTATCCGCTCCCAGGCCCAGCCCAGGCAAATGAAGAATGCTGACCAGCAAATCCCAGTCAATTTCACACTTCATTATTTTATCTCTGCCCTTCTTCCTTTCAAAAGAAATGCCATTTCTTGTTATGAATGGGGTGTGTATGAGCCTCAGTTGTTTGGGGTACACTTTTAAAAATTCATAACCATGGCTACCTAGCAAGTTATCTAAACTATGGGTGTGACTGATGTACCTGCTGGGCTAATACTACTCCACCCATATTGAATAGGGCTTGGTGGGGAACAAAGAAGAGAAATACAGGAAAGTTCTTTCTAAATAGCAATGGTACCTGCAGAAAATGGAATTACTATGCTGTGCCTTTAAATCTGCCTTTATGTACGTGGTATCTTGAGAAATATATATTTAGCCTTTGTCCCAAGTTCATAGCACAGAGCACCTAAAACCCTAGAAATTTCCTGAATAAGATTAATAGGGGCTTCTTTTGTTTTATTATTCATAAAAAAGCCCTTTACACCATACTGAAGTTTATGCTAATGAGGTAACTCTTGGTGGGCACCAAGATAGCATCAGGATGGGGACTGGACACTGGGAAGACCATGCCATGACTAGAGGACTGGAACTGCAGTCCCACTCACTGGCCTCCTGGAAGAGGAGAGAGGACTGGAGAATGAGTGCAATCACCAGCTGCCAATGATGTAATCAATCATGTCTACGTTAAAAAAAAAAAACCTCTAAGTAACAGGGTTGAGGGAGATTCCAGTGCTGGGAGGGTGGAACACCCAGAGAGGTCATGGAGGCTCCGACTTCCTGAGTTGTGTTGAAGAAAAGAGTCAAACTCTATAAAACATTTCAAGAGATTTATTCTGAGCCAAATGAGTGACTGATGGCCTGTGACACAGCTCTCAGGTGATTCTGAGAACATATGCCCAAAGCGGTCAGGGCATAGTCATAGCTTTATATATTTTAGGGAGATATGAGACATCAAGACATCAATCAATACATGGAAGACACATTGGTTCAGTCCAGAAAGGTGGGACAACTCAAAGGCAGGGAGCCTTCCAGGTTATAGATAGCTTGAAATTTTTTCTGCTTGGAAATTGGTTAAAACAGTTATTTTCAACAGAAAGGAATGTCTGAGTTACTGTAAGTGGTTGTGGAGACCAAAGTCTTATCATGCAGATGAAGCCTCCAGGTAGCAGGCTTCAGAGAGAATAGTCTGTAAATGTTTCTTATCAGACTTAAGGTCTGTGTTGATGTCAAATGTTGGTTGGCTTTTCCTGAACTCCAAAAGGGAGGGAGGGATAATGAAGCGTGCCTGACACCTCTTCCCATCATGGCCTGAACCAGTTTTTCAGGTTAACTTTGGAGTGCCCTGGCCGATAGGAGGGGTTCATTTAGATGGCTGGGGAGCCTTAGAATTTTATTTTTGTTTTACAGTTGTTTTACCTAAGTTTTATCCTTTATAATAAATACTAACAGCAAATAAAGTGCTTTCCTGTGTTCTATTATTTGTCAAAGTAAATTGTTGAACCTGAGGGGGATCTTAAAAATGCTAAAATATGCAGTCCACTAGGCAGAGGTGGGAGTGTCCTGGAAACCCCATTTCCATCTGGCATCTGAAAGGGGAGAGTCTTGTGGGACCAAGCCCTTTGATTTGTGGGATCTGACACTAACTTCAGGTAGAGTAGTGTTGAAAAAGATGCCACGTGTTTGGTCCTAAGGGAAAGAATCTCTCAACATGTTATTCCATTTTTTAAATTCTTTGCAATCCTAGGCAATTTTCCCCAGGCTGGTATTTGTTGAAAGTAGTTTTCCATTACAACTTTGATAAAAAAGAAATTCCATAATCATTCCAAAAAAATTGGCTCAGTAATGTAGAACAGTTCTTCTCAAACTTACATGTGCATGTGACTCATTTGGAGGATCTTGTTACAATGCAGATTCTGCAAAGCACTTACAACTCAAAGTGTGACCCATGATCAGCAGCATCAGCATCATGTGGGAGAATCTCAGAATCTATCCTAGACCTACTCAACCAGAGTCTTCCTCTTAACAAGATCCCAAGATGATTCACATGCACAGCAAAGTTTGGGAAAACCCGGTCTCAGCCTCAGTTTTCTTGTCCCTAAATGCTTTCTACCTGGAACACAGTACATATGCAATGAGTGGAAGCTACTATAGAAATTGCTTCACGTTCAGTGTTCAGATTAAGATGAGCATTGCTTATAAGTGAACACAAAGTAACTGCTCATGGGTTTGAGATTTTGTGAGCAGGTACAGGGATGGACTGTAAACTTGGTGCTCTGTGTAGGCTCTGCATATTCAGCACAGGAGGACTCAAACTGCAAAGGTAGCTGCTTGGCTCTGGGGAAGAAGGGATATCCAGGAAGTTCTATTAAGCTGAACATAAAAAATGTCCTTCTCAGGGGCACCCTCCGAACCCTATTAGGTGAAATGAGGCTGCAGCCATAATGCCTGAGACATCAACTTATAATCTCAGTCTCCAGGAAGGTAGAGCTGGGCAGAGGCTGGCTTGAGCCTCCTGTTTGTTCCTCCAGACCAGGCCCTACACCCAGGAGCTGGCCAGTGTCAAACATATGCTCACCACTCAACCTCTCTCAGCCGCAGCTCAGGACTTCCAGAAGCAACTGTCTCATCATGATCCCCTCTTTATTTTCATTACAATAATCTTTTCGGCCAAATACTTCTTCAGAGTTAAATCTAAAAAGTAAATGGGACCGTTGACTGTAATCTAAGGCTTTAGGACTGTAGCCTTAGTCTAACCACTTATGCATGCAACTGGGTCATGTGACCATAGGCTCAGCCTCACAAAATAATTGGAGACCCATCCAGATTTGAGGCAAGGGGGATTTACGCAGGTCCTGCTCAAAAATAGGAAACATCAAATATCCTCTGTCCTTTCCAAGCTCTGATTTTGCTATGATCTGAATGTTTGTGTCTACACAAAATTCATATGTTGAAATCCTAACATCCAAGGGGATGATATTAAGAAGTGGAGCCTTTTGGGAGACAACTAATACTTCTGAATTGGATTAGTGCCCTTATAAAATAGGTCCAAGGGAGCTCATTAGCCCTTTCCACCATGTGAGGCCACAGTGAGAAGACACCACCAATGAACCAAAAAGTGGGCCCACACTAGACACAGAACTGCCAGTGCCCTGATCTTGGACTTCCCAGGCTCCAGAACCATAAGACATAAATTCCTGTTCTTTACAAACCACCCAGTCTACTCAGCTATCTCTGCCTGAACAGACTGAGAGATTTCTGAACATATTGTGATGTTGGAGTTAATCAAACATGGTTGTAAATGCTTGCTCTGCCTATTTCTAACTGTGTATCCTGTGGAAAGTTCCTTCACCATTTTATAACTTGTGTGTCTCACCTAATAAAACAAGGACAACAACAGTTATTCCAAAAGACTATTGGAAGAGTTAAAGAGAAAGCATAATTATAGTAGTAGCTAACATTTATTCAGGGTATAAAATGAGCCGAGTTCTGTACACAGCTCTTTACACTGATTCACTCATTCACTTGGTGCATATTCATTGAATACCTACCACGTACTGGGCATGGTTTTCTGGGGTCTAGAATAATAACAACAATAGTTAATATTATTGAGTGTTTACTATGTGACAGGCACATTCTAAAGAAGTTGTTTCTGAACAGTTCACATTTCTAACAGGTTAAATTTTCACAATTGCTCGTGTGAATTATTTTGTTTAATCATTGCAATTATCTAATGAAGTAATATGTTCCCCATTTTTACAAATGAGGAAACTGAGGTATAAATGTAAGTAATTTGTGCAAAGTCACCCTGCTAGTCCATGGAGTCCCCAGAGATCAGACTGTAAAATATTGAGCTATACTGTGTGATATTTGAGGTTAAACTCTAAGAAATGCCAATTTCCCACCACTTTTGATCTATACAAACAATTTTATGTTTTTCCTAATATTTTAAGGAGAATTTGTAGAGACTGAGACATAAGCAACCTGCAGTGAAACATCTTTTGCCTTCTGTTTTGTTTTTCTGTTTTGTTTTGCTTTGCTTTTATCTTTGGACTGCCTTTCTGTCATATTCCCCAGACCCAATCTTGACTTCATGCCCCAAACCCTGTATCAAGCCTCTGTCTTCCTTTATGTCCTAGAGTTGTGTCCTGAGATAGGCTTCTACCTTTCTCCAGCCCATCAGACCTCTTGACTCAGCCCCCAGGGATTAGAGTCCCTGCACCTTGCATTAATACTAAAACCATAGTAATACTAACATGAAAAACTAATAAACACTGAGGGCTTACTCTGTAGTTGGCCCTGTTCCAAGAATTTCACATGTATCTATACATTTAATCCTCTCAACAATTATGTCAGGTAACTACTATTGCTTTCCTCTCTTTACAGATAGAGAAAATGAGGTATTCAGAAGTGAGATGATTTGGCCAAATTTACTGCCTTCAGAGAGATTTCTTTGTCCAGCTCTATTTCCAGACATCACCTGCTTCCAGATTCCCATCCACCAATGTGGACTTCTGTGTCTCTAGGCACTAGCTGTTCCCATGCCCCCTTCCCATTGTTGCCTTATCCATTCCATATATCACTCTGCTGGCCAGCATGAGCATACTTGAGAACCATCTCCAGCTCCTGCCTCACCCACTTGGCCAGTCTAGGGCACAGTCCAGACCCATCGCCATCAAACTGGGCCTCAAGCAGTTACCCACACCTGCCCAGCCTTGTCCTAAGCCAACTCCTCAGGACTTGGAGTTTTTATAGCTTTCACAGATGAAAGCTAACAAGTAAAATGTTCAAAAGGCTTCAGGAAATGAAAGAGGTAAACAAACTATTAAAAAGACGACTCAATGGTGCAGGTGCACCCTAAATAATTTAGAGTACAATCACTTCCTAGGGAAAATTAAAGCATTTTTAATCTTCTCATTCATCCTTCCATTCCAAAAAAAAAATGTACTGAGGATCTACTTCATACCAGGCCCCAAACTAAGTAATGACTGTCCTTTAGGAATTCCCAGCCTGGAGTGAGGAGGTAGACTAGTGAATAAAGCATTCCAACCTCGTGTGTTAGGTGCTGTAATAGAAAGGGACATTAAGTACCTGGAGGCCCAAGAGAAGAAGTAAATGACTTCATGGAACACCAAAGGGGATTTCTCCAGGGGCTGGGCCTTGAAGATGAAAAGGCACCCACCAAGTAGGTAAGAGAGAAGAGCATTGTAGGCATTGGAGGGGAGGAACAGTCCAGGGAGAGGGAACAGTATGAGCAAGGGTGGGGAGGTGTGTGGGAGCCAGAGTGATCTAAGTAATATGGTGAGGTCAGAACCCAGAACTAGCCAAGGGAGAGCTGGAAAAGCCAGCAAGAGCTCGGGTGCAGTAGACTTTGTGCCACTGGCTGAGGAACTTAAGGATAATGGAGAGAGGCTCTTTTTAAACAAGGTAGTGATATTGCCAGGTCTGGATTTGGGAAGGTAAATAGAAGGGAAGACATTGAGAGTCATTGGTATAGTCCGTTTAGCAGGTGATGACATGACAACAGCCTGAATGGTGGCTCTGGGTGTGGGACAGGGGAGGGGACAGGCAGGGAGGAGAACTCTAGAGATGGAATCCACAGGTTTCAGTATCCACAGGGCAGAGCATGAGTAACAAGAAGAAATTTAGGAAGACTGTCTTTTTATGTCTTTATTAAATACTTCTCTATCTAAATAGGATTAATTTGATAAATTAATTATAATCACTGGAATAAAAGTCTATCAGATTAGCCACTGAACAGCCCTTTTATCCAGTTGTAGGAGTGAGGAGACCCCTATGTGTCTGAGAAGGGCAGGTCATCATTTTCTCATAAAATCTCAGACTTAAGGGTTGAAAAAAACTTCAAAAGGCTATTTCTTCCTAATCTCTATATTAGTTATCTATTGATGCATAATCAATTACTCCAAGTTAAAACAATAAATATTTATTATTATACTTCACAGTTTCTGTGGGTTGGGTGTTCAGGAGTGGCTTAGCTGGGTGTTTCTGGCTCAGAAAGTTGCAGTCCGGACGTCATCCATGCTGCTAGGAAGCTTGACTGGAACTGGAGGGTCCACCTGGCAGATGGCTCACTCACACATCTATTGGCTGGATTCCTCAGTTCCTTGCCACATGTCCTCAACACATGCAGGCTGACATCCAGAGCAGGTGTTTCTAGCCTTGAAATTTACACACCATCATATCCAGAATATCCTATTGGTTTACACAGGTCAGACCTATTCAGTGTAGGAGGGGACTAAACAGGGCTTACATAACAGCAGCTGCAGCTAATAGGAAACACGGTGGAGGCTTGCCAGCACACTCCCTGACATCAGAGACGTAAGTCACTATCATGAAGCCCATTTTGCAGATGAAATAGCAGAGATTAAATGCAAAGACAATATGGAGTGGCGGAAAGAGTACTTGAACAGCAGTCAGATGGCCAAACCTCAACTCTGCGGCTATCAATTGGACCCTGAAGAAGTCACTTCATTTCTCAGGCCTCATGTTCCTCAATTATAAAATCAGGCTAACAGGCTCACTTTGCAGAATACCAGAGGAAGAGGTTGAGAAGTTATCCCGTTGGCAGCCAGTGAAACATAAAGGTTTTCAAACTTAGGAACACAGGAAAACTTCATGTATTTTGAGGACTACTCTGGAAATAGTGTGGAGAATTAAGTTGAGGGACTGAGACAAGTAAGCAGACCAATGCCACATAATATGCAGGAAGGAGGCCCAACAGCCCATTCTCAGTTGCTGGTGACAAGGGTAAAAGCAGGGCCTCACCCCAGAACCAGAAGGGCTCGGGAATGCACCCATCATGTCACAGCCCTATTTCTATTTGTGTAGTATTTGCAAGGAAAGATCTACTTAGTGTCAGAAAGATTGTAAATATCTATTCTCCCTCTGCCTTTTTCTGAAATGACAACTTGAGTCCTGGAAAACTTCCTGG
This sequence comes from Mandrillus leucophaeus, assembly GCF_000951045.1. Taxonomy (NCBI): domain Eukaryota; kingdom Metazoa; phylum Chordata; class Mammalia; order Primates; family Cercopithecidae; genus Mandrillus; species Mandrillus leucophaeus. The sequence continues at coordinate 3,903,336 of NW_012108252.1, forward strand.
GTTTATGGAACCATTAATCTCTGCCTTAAGACCCAGGATATGCTGAAGGCTACAAAATCAACAGAAAGAAAATAGGAAAGAGAATGTCTTCATTGGATGGTCTGCATTGGATTTCAAGTATTTTATCACAGTCTTAGCTCAAACTTTTACTCTAGTCATTAAAATATTAAAAATAACACAATTCTAAATGGTCAAATAGAATATGCCTATCATTCCAGCAGAAAGAAAAGAAAAATAAAAGACTACAGTCTATTGTCTGTTGAAAATATATGCCAATTTTTCACCTAAATTCAGAAAGAGTTGCAATATTTGCTATGGACAAAGTGCCAAAAATGAGTGGATAGGGTCCATATTTTAAAGACATAATGGAGACAAACATGAGTTCAGAACTAAAGCCTTTGCTATGAGTACAACTAATATTATAGGCTTATTTTTTTTCTTATTTGTGGTGTACATAAGCTACCTTAATAGCTTTTCTTTGAATAACAGGAATGTCGTCTACTAAATGCAACTCTGAAAGATTAGAGAAGAGACATAAAAAAAGAATTTTAAGAGCTGTGATTCCCTGACCTCCTACTTAAATAAACTCTGCCTATTCTATTAATTATTGTATTATACCATAAGCTGCAGAGCTAAGAAACTCCCACTCTTTCCATAGACTCACTCATGCATGGAGCATTTGTGATTGAGGCACCAATGAGGTTAAAATGTGCAAATGGAGATGAAATATCCCAAGATTAAACAACTCCAGGGTAGGAGACTGGCACTTTTCCAGCATCTTAAACTTGGCCAAACTCTTCAGGGATAAGTATTCAAGGAAAGATGCTTGGTCTCAGCCAGATACTGGAATAACCCCTCCCCTTCTTAAGCCTCTAAATATGTCCCAACAAACTTCCTCTTTTATGATCTATACTCATTTACTCAACAAATATTGAATTGGGGCCTGGAGAACCCACTCTAAACATGGCCTGGGAGAAGAAACACTAAGAATATAAAGTTAGTTAAGAAAAGGCCCAAGATCAGAGGAACTTAACAGTTTGGGGCAGTGTTTCGTAAGCCAGATGCACAATAAGTTTACCTACAGCTTTGAAAAAGTACTGATAGGCCCCCCTGCTAATGGATTAAATTATCATCACTGGGGTGAAGCCCAAAGTAGAGCCAAACTTGAGAATCACTCAAGAAGAGACAGACGAACAAATGACTGTCCTATATTGTTATTGAGGGAATTCAAGATCTACTGTAGCCCAGAGGAAGGACTCCATCCAGAGGGAGCTAGAGGTTGGTTGTAAGTCACCTGACCCATGCATTTTCCTTGAAGAGTAAAGGAGACAGCAGAGGAAGGCAATTTAAGGAAGGAGGGTTAAGGGAGCAGTGTGTGCAAAATGAAAGATATTGTGACATTCCTGGAATTGCAAGATGTGTAGTATACCTGGAGCAAAGGGGTCTCTTACCACTCTTATAAGTGGTAAGAGATGAAGCTTAGAAATAGACAGCAATCCAATTTAACTCATCCTAGGCTCTTGACCTTGTCAAATATATTCAAACAAGGAGTTTGTACTTTATACTGAAGGCTATGGGGATGAAGACAGGGTTTTGGCTGGGGAATAACTTACTGTCTGAATGAAATTTGTATTTTACAATGACTCTTCCGACCCCACCACCAGCCAGGAGATGAGAAGTGATACTTAGAACAAGGGTTATGGGAAGGAGTGAAGGATAGAGGAGGAAGAACAGTTAAGGCATCTCTGATAAAGAGGGGTCAGATGATGTGGGACTGAATATAGGAGGGGAGATGAAGAAAGAGTGGATCTCAGAGGCAATAGTAGCAGAATAGGTGAAACTGGGTGACTAACTAGATGCGAAAGTAAAGCAAAGAGAAGAGTAACTCCCAGACTCCTGCACTGGGTGACCAGTTGCCTACAAGAGCAGCAAGAGGAAAGGGGTGCCCTTTAATCTTGCTGACACATTGTCTTGCTGGGGCTCTTACCTTTCTTTCTCTTTGACCATTTCCTAATTAGTCATGCTTTCCAATATTATTGGAGGAAAAGACAAACAGATTTTGTATCTGTAGATAATACAATAAAAAACTTAGGAATAGATGCTTTTAAATGGATTTCAGTCCTTTCAAATAGTTTATTACAGCTCAATCCTCACCAGGGCCTCACTATCTATAAAACAAAAGGTATTTTAAACCTATTTTGAACAAGTGTATCCTTGTCTACTAGACAAGAAGGTTCTGGGTGATAAGGATCATAAGTCCTGTTATTATTCACTTTTTTAGTCTCTGGGCCTTAGAACAATGACAAACATATGATGTATGTTTAATAAATTCTTATTAAATGCTTGTCAAATTTATTTATTTATTTATTTAATGTATATTGACGCTTGAATTTCCTAAGATGTTTTCAAAAGCTTTTAGACTTCTGGGTTCCTGAATTGTGAGAGAAAAGAATTCTCATTGTTTTAAGTTGCCAAGATTGTGATTTGCTGTGGCAGCCCTAAGAAACAAATACACATGGAAACTAATTAAGTGGTTATTGCTCTGGTCAAGGAGAGAAGATAAATTCTGAATTAGGGTGGAAGTGAGAGGACTGAGAGGAGAGGCCAGACTAAGGGAATGAATAACAGATAGATAGAGATTGGTCACTGGTTGATTGAGGAGGAGATGGGGAGAGAAAATCAAAGATGGTTTTGTAGTTTCTGTCTGAGTCATTAACAGACTGAGAACATAAGAGGAAGCACTGATGTGGAAGAAAGAGGTCATACATTGAAAATAAAATTAATATAGTTTATTGTTCTTTAAACTTTGCAGTAGAAGGTAGATAGGTAAGGCTATATGATTTTCTCCAAGTACATTAGATTAAACAGAAGGAAGGAAGGGATTAAGGAAAAGAAGGAAGGATGAGAAAGTTCCTCAAAGTCCTGCAAATTTTGATATGATGTGGTAGAATTTGAAGAACAACATCTGGTTCATAGTAAGTACTCACTGGATCATAGTCCAGAAGCCAAAGTATAAAGCTGAATATTTTCCAAGAAGATCCAGACATCTCCTAATTTTATTTCTCCATAACAACCACAATTATGGTATGCACATGAGATATATCTGTGTTGTTGGAAAAATAACACTCACAACATCACTGCCATATTTAGTGTAGGCATTAGAGTAAAATGAGAGTCAGAAGACTGCTGTGAAAATAATGGCAGAAAGTGGGTCCCAGGCATGAAGAGGGAGAGGTGGGAAATAACTGGCTAAATGGTGTGAAAAAGACTGTTGGTGACCTGTTAGGGAAACTGGAAAAGAGATGGAAGTTTGCTTTTCAGACTCAATAAAACTGGGTGGATTAAACTACCCTTGCTCAGCCCCAATAGTGTCTGTCTGCTCACCTTGGATACTTGCATGACTGCCCATGATTCATGCAAAGACAAGAAAAACAAGAAGAGGAATTACTATGATAATATTTGTAGTCAATGAAACTAAGGGCTTCTTCATTTCAGATTTATTTTAACTCCACTCCACAAATCATATTCAAAGCCTTAATGACTCAGACAATACTTTAAATATGGTTTTCATGAGCATCCTTGGGATTACTATGGAAGATTATGCCAAAACTATTTTTTCTGGCATGCGACCACATACTAGAGCATATATTAGGACAAATAATTATGAATTTTATTCACTGGGACACATGACAGATTTGTACAAACCTCTAAATTGGAAATGTTTAAATAATTAGGGTTTTTCTTTGCCTTCTTTTTGGCATGAGCCATACACGGCTACATGAATTTTCCTCTTCTGACTACTTTCTCAGAAAACAGAAAGATAAAAAGCATTTTTACTACATTGGAAAAGCAGAACTTGCTTATTCATGAACTAAAAGTTATATCCAGAGAGAATGTTTTTTCTAAATCTTCTGCACTTCTCAATTAAATATTGCTCCTTTCAAAGACAAACTCATGAATAATATTGATTTCTATTTAATTATACTTACTTGTTACTGTCCAAACTAAATTAATGATAGCTAAAGTCTCCTCTTCTTGCAAGCATTTCTCATAATAAAGGAAAGTGTTAATAAGTAACAAGTGACCATGTAATTTAAAGGTGAATCTAGGTAGAAAATTAAGCCATTTTATCCCCTATTCTCTACCTTCAGCACCCACACCCCCACAACACACACACACACTGCCACAAACACACACAGTGCACACAGTGAGATGACCAATTGTCTAGGTTTGCCTGAGACAAAGAAGGTTCTAAGGACACATGACTTTCATTGATAAACTAAGAAAGTCTTGAGAAAACCAGGATGATCTGATCACTCTAACATACACATACACATTTTCCTCTAATTTCAATTGTTTTAAACTGCTCTAACTACATAACACTTAACTTATAGTCGACTCTCTCCACTCCTATACAGTCTCATATTGGAGGTCCTAGTCAGCACAAAAAGGAAAGAAAAAGAAATAAAAGGCATATGGATTATACAAAAATAAAGCTATTTCTCTTCACAGACAACATGATTGTCTGCGTAAAATGTAGGCATCTTTTAAAAAACTACTAGGACTAATAAGTGAGATAAGTAAGGTTATAGGATATAAGGTTAATATCACAAAAATAAATTGTCCTTCTATATACTAGCAATGCACAATTAGAAATTGAAATTGAAAAATAATAAGATTGAAAGTAGCATCAGAAAGCATGAAAAACTTAAGTATAAATCTAACAAGATATATATAAAATCTGTATATTGAAAACAACCAAATACAGATTAAAAAAATCAAAGAAAGACTAAGTGAATAGAGTTATCATATTGACATATTGGAAGACTATGTAGTTAAAATTATAGTTCTACTCAAATTGATCTATTGACTCAATGCAATTGCAATCAAAATCTTGGCAAGATATTTGAATTTTAGAATTCACCAGCTGATAAAATTTCTGTGCAAAAGCAAAGGAACTAGAATAGCCAAACAATTTTGAATCAGATGAATAATGTTGGAGAGTTCACATTATCTGATTTGAATAATTATTAAAAAGGCACAATAATCAGTACAGTGATGGCAAAAGAACAGACACATAGATCAGTGGAGTCAAATGGGGTCCAGAAACAGACTCACACATTTGATTTTCAACAAAGGTGAAACAAACTTCAACAAATAGTAGTTTCAGCAAATAGTATTGAAAAACTTGTATGACCATAAGGAAAAAGTAAACCAGGATTTATACTATGCACAACATAGACAAATTAACTCAAAATGAATCATAGAACTAAAAATGAGACCGAAAACTGCAATACTTCTAGAAAGAAAACACTGGATTAAGAAAATGTGGCATATATACACCAAGGAATACTATGCAGCCATAAAAAGGATGAGTTCGTGTCCTTTGTAGGGACATGGATGCAGCTGGAAACCATCATTCTCAGCAAACTATCGCAAGAACAGAAAACTAAACACCGCATGTTCTCACTCATAGGTGGGAACTGAACAATGAGATCACTTGGACACAGGAAGGGGAACATCACACACCGGGGCCTATTATGGGGAGGGGGGAGGGGGGAGGGATGGCATTGGGAGTTATACCTGATGTAAAGGACGAGTTGATGGGTGCTGACGAGTTGATGGGTGCAGCACACCAACATGGCACAAGTATACATATGTAACAAACCTGCACGTTGTGCACATGTATCCTAGAACTTAAAAGTATAATAATAATAAAAAAAAAAAACAGGTTAAATCTTGCCACCTTTGGTTAGGCAAAGATATCTTACATATAATAAAAAAAATCCACAAAAGAAAAAATTGAACTCCATCAAAGTTTAAAACTTCTGTTCCTCAAAACACTGTTAAGAAAATGAAAAGACAAGCCATAAACTTAGAGAAAATATTTGCAAAATACATATCTGATAAATAACTTATATCCATAATATATGAAGATTCTTTGACATGCAATAAGAAACAAGCAGCCCAGTTTTTTAAATGGCAAGAATGTAAAGACCCATCACCAAAAAAGAAAGGCAAATGGCAAAAACATGAAAAGATATTCAACATCATTACTCATTAGGAAAATGAAAGTTATCATCACAATCAGACAATGATTACACATATCCCCATCTCCCACAAACAGAAAAGAAAATCAAACACTTAGGCAATACCAAGTGCTGGAAGTGCTGTACAAATTTAAAACATGTGGAACCCTCATACGCTACTGTTGGGAATGCAAATTTAGTACAGCTACCACTCTGAACCACAGTTTGACAGTTTCTTATGAAATTAAATATACAATTGCCATACAACTCAGTAATCACACTCCTTCACATTTATCAAGGAAAATCTATGTTCACACAAAAACTTGAAATGAATGTTTAGAGCAGATTTATTTATAATCATTCAAAAAGTATAAACAGCCCAAGTGTCCTTAAATCAATGACTGGATAAACAAATCGTGGCACATCCATACAATGGAGTACTTCTCAGAAAAAAAAAATAATAATAATCTAATATGTGCAACAGCATGGAGGAATTTCAATGTGTTATGGTAAGTGGAAAAAGAAAACCAGACTCAAAAGGCAATACATGCTATTACATTTATATGACACTCTGGAAAAGGGAAAATTACAGGGACACAAAACAAATCAGTGGTAACCAGGGACTGGAAGTCATAGGAGAAGCTGACTGCAAAAGGACACCAGAGAATTTTGGGGCATAATGGAATTTTACCAAATCTTGATTAGAGTGCTGGTTACACAACTGTATGCATTTGTCAAAAGTCCTAGAACTATACGGTCAAAAAGGTGAATTTTATTATATAGAAATTATATCTCAATAAACATAAACTTAAAAAAAAACACTTCAAGTTAAAAAGGTGCTTTTGGTGGGGATTATCATTTTAAAGAGTGTTTGTCTTTATTTTTAACTTATGCCAAATAAATATAAAATAAAAACCTGTGTAATTAGTTGGAATTTTGATTGATAGAAAAAGAATGGTATCAACACTTTTTTTTTTAATATATTATTTTAAATTGAGACAGGGTCTCACTGTGTTACCCAGCTGATCTCAGACTTCTGGGCTCAAGCAATCCTTCTGCCTCGGTCTCCCAAGTAGCTGGTATTTACAAGCGTGTGCCAGCATGCCTACCTCAACATACTTTTGTAAAAAATGTAAAACTTACAGGCTGGGTGTGGTGGCTCACACCTGTAATCCCAGCAGTTTGGGAGGCCAAGGCGGGCGGATCATGAGGTCAAGAGATCAAGACCATCCTGGCCAAGATGGTGAAACCCCGTCTTTGCTAAAAATACAAAAATTAGCTGGACATGGTGGCACACGCTTGTAGTCCTAGCTACTCGGGAGGTTGAGGCAAGAGAATCGCTTGAATCCAGGAGGCGGAGGTTGCAATGAGCCAAGATCACGCCACTGCACTCCAGCCTGGTTACAGAGAGAGACTCCATCTCAAAAAAAAAAAAAAACAATTAAAACTTATTTTCTGGTTCTAAAAATAATATCTTACTGAAGAAAATGTAGAAACTATGGAAAAGAATACAGTAGAAAGTGGAACTTCCACAATTTCACCACCCAAAGGGAACCACAATTAATCTTTTATTTCACTTACTTTTGATTCTTGCTCTTAACATTGAAATACATCATGAAATCTGAGATAAGTGATTTGGAAAATAAGCTTTGGAGTCAGGTCGACTGGGATTCTCTCTGAAAATGGAATCTCAATTCTGTCATTTGTAAAATCAATAACATCTAGTTCATAAATTATGAAGATTAAATTAATATAAAGTATTCACAGTTTCTGGCATATATAATCCTCAGCAGAAATATGGAACACAATTTTCATTTCAGTAAAAAGTTTTTGCAAACAAAACTTTATACAAGACACTAGGATCTGAAAGTACTATACCATTCTCTGTTTTCTAGTTTTTTTCCAATTGTTGTTTATCATATATAAAATTATTTTTCAAATACTTGTGTTTGAAACTTTTCCCACATTTTGGAATATTTTCTTAGGATAGATTCCTCAATTGAAGTATGTTAATATTTTTAAGGCTCTTGATAATTCTTATCAAAGTTACCTGCTGAAAAGTTAGCACCTAATTATATCTCCACCATCAGGATCAGTTTCATTGCAACCTTCACAATATTATTTTTAATTTACATGCTTGATGTAGAAAATTCGATTACTATAGAGATGTTTAAGACTCTGGCAAGATAGTGGTCTGCTAATGAGGACCTATCTGACTAGAAAGGCGGAAAAAAAATGCTCTACTTAATATAACAACTAGAAAAATACACATAGCTAAGCTTGAAAGGAAGAAAAAAAGGAAAATCTAAGAGTCAGAAATGAAAGAGAAACCCAAAGCCTAATTAGAATGGTTCAGTAGACACCTTGGCATTCCGTGAGTACTAAATGCAGAAATAAGCCACAGGGCCAAGAGATGGGAATTTAACATCCTTATGAGGACAGGGGACATGGCCAGGTGGAGAGGCATCTGCGCTAACTGTACACCTTTAAAGAGCTGCCCCTTTCATGAGAAAATAATTAAAATAATCCTAAGCAATAACCCTCGAAATATCAAGGGAATTTGCTGTGTGCCCAGTAGTCAAAAAGGAGTAGCAGGGTGGGGAGGGGAATAGAACTTATAACAAATTTAGACTTCAAGTCCATACTTCAGTACTACACATGGGTGTGGCATTTGGGTGACCAACTCATCTCATCCCATTGTGCTGAAACTTTCCCAGTTTTCGCACTGAAAACCCAACATCCCAGGCAACCTCTCTGTCCCAACAAAACCTAAAAACCTGGTCATATCATGTAGCATCCAAATCTACACGATTTTGAATTATATATTTTGTAGAAATCCCAAGCCAAGAGAGTATATAAAAACTGGTGTGACCCTTGGGAATCCCTGAGGACTCAACAGGACTCAACCAGACTTTACGGAGAGACTTCCTAAAAGCAGGTTGTAAGATATGCTTGCCAGATAAAATACAGTTTGCTCAGTTACATTTGAATTTCAGTTAAGCAACAATTTTTAAGTTGCAATTTGGGGCATAGTTATTCTAAAAAAATCATTTGTTTTCCTTTCAGAAATTCTAATGTAACTCAGTACCCCTGTATTTTATTTGCTAAATCTGGCAATCCTCAAGTGCCAGAGATAAACAACAGCAAAGAGTAGCAACAATGTATCCTGGAGATAAGATCATGCCCCAAATTTTTAAATTACACATACACACAAAATGAGCCACTAGGATAAACAGTTAGTAGATATAGGAAATGCACTCCAAGTGCCAGAAATTTGAAAGCAAAATTTATTCTGTAGTGTCTGAACACCACAAAATCTGTAGTGTCTGTGAAGACACTATTTACTGTCTGCAAAGATCCAAACAAAACTTGTAGAAATGGAAAATGTAGTCACTGAAACTAAAAACCTTAAGGTCCAGGTTAAACAGCAGACTGGACAGCTGAGGAGAGCTATATGATCTTAGGCAAGTTCATTAACCTCTCTGTGCCACAGTGTGCTTATTTGCAAAGTAGGGATAATAATAATACCTATGTTATAGGATTGAGGTGTAGAAATAAGTATAATACATGTAATAAATAAATCGAATACACTCAGAATAGTGCCTGGGCTCTAGTAAGTTATCAGTCAACCTATAGGTCAAGAACTATTGTTCAGTCATGAGTTAAATAAGTATCTAGAATATTCTTCTAGGGTACCATATCCCAAGTGCGTGGCTCAAAAAGTTAGTCCCATAAGGTTCTCTGAGAGGTAAAGTACTGTACTGCATAATAAAATATGTTTGAGAACTCCTATATTCATGTAACCATCTCCTAGAGATTCAGTGGACATTAGCTGTATTAAAGGCCCTGGCAAGTCCTACTGAAAAGAAAACTGTTTAGTCTTGTTGTTGGGATCACTCAAAAGATGATGAAACAGAGGCTCAGAGTGGTCCTGTCATGTGGCCAAAGTTCTTCAGCTGACAAGTGACAGAACTGGTCTGCAAACCAACGTGGTCAGGCTCCAAAGCCCAAGATCTCAACGACTCCACAACATTGTAAGATTAAGAAGGAACTTATTATTCTCATGAGAAATCTTCTTCCCGAAAGTCCAGGAACACAGAGGTGAACTTGCTCAGGTGTCCCTCCATACCTACTGCTGTATGGGGCCAGGCCCCTGAATCCCAGACCCAAGCCAGGCCCTGGAATCCCAGAGCACAAGCAAAGTGTCCTTTGAGCTTGTCCTTTCTTCCTGAGGCACAGGCAGATATCAGCGGGAGAGCGACTGGCTTCCAGGGCTGTCTCTGAGAAGTCCCCACTCTGTAGCATCATGGTTTTTCTACCCCAGTCCACCTCCTATGCTGTGCTGATGCAGAGTGATGCCTTTCTCTGCAAGGGTCCCCAGTCACATGTATGTTTGGAGTCTTCTAATAAACAGTATTGAAAACCAAAGAACAAAATGTGAATCCACTAATATTCTTGGCATTTTTCACCCAAGATTTCAAAAAAATAATTTTTTAAACGAGTTCCATGGCTGTTATGTTCTTACTGCCAGGGTCACTGTCTTCTTCTTGCAAAATATTTGCATACTCTGCTTGAGGGAAATCAAGGTGAAATTTTCTTCATTTAATTTGATTCAAAACAGCAATTTGAATTTCATAAGAACTGATAGGATTTGAGCAACGCTATTGACTGATATCCATTAAAGGTTAAGCCTACCTGGGTTGCGAGTTAAGTCAGAATTTATGTGCTGGGTGTATCACTTTTGTTTCCCTAAAGCTGTACTTTAAGTAGGACTATGTTAAAACCTTTTCAACTATGCTCAGAAGTCCTAGGGTAATGACAGTTTTGACTATGATTCATTCGTTTTAAGTTGAAGCTGGAAAAGCTAACTAATGATTGTCAAAGATTCTGAAAACAGAAATTTTTCCTAAGTGAATCCTGAATCCTATAATAAGCAGCTGCTTCCTTTAGTAACATTTCATTCCTTTTGATTCAACAAAACTTTAATTGAAGAATTAATATTCATATCATATTTCAATCCTCAACACAAAATACTTAAGCACTTTCTAAGTGCCAGCCTCTAAACTTGGCTTTGGAGATTCAAACTTAAATAAGACAGATCTAACCTTCAAGGAGTATAATATGGGTAAAGAAACAAATTAAGCAGTTGGAAGTAATCAACCAATTGCCTAGCTAGTGTAGACACAGCAACCGAAATGCATCTTAAAATACATGTTGCTGAGCTAATTTAAAAAGGATGATGCATATAACACAATGGTATTTATGTAAATACAAAATACATTAGTACAAAAACAAAATGAACATTTAACAAAAATATACAAATAAAAAATACATAAAGCCCGTTTGAATGGTTGCTTATGGAACAAGAGGGAAATAAAGTGAAGAAAGGAAGGAAAGAAGGAAGAGAGGGAAGGAAGAAAGGAAGGAATAAAAAACAGTTTGAACATTAAAGCAGCTGGCGTAGCCATCTGCCACATAGATGTATTCCTTAGATGTCACTTTCTTCCTTCTTTGTTCTGAATCCCTAATTCTGAAGGATTTTCTTAATCGGAAAAGTGTTAAAGAATAAAGGCACAGAGGTCAGTGGGAAAGTGGCTGGCTTCCAGTTAGTGTGTGTGACTGGTTGCACTAATAAACCGAAACCATGGAAGTGGCTCGTATTTCAATTTTAAGATAAGGTGAGCTTGTGGGTGAGCAGTCGGACTTGTGTATTTACCAAGTAGACACCTGGTGCCCTAAGATTCAATCATCATAGCATAGCAAGGGGAGTCCCACCTCTTTCCTCTATTTCCCCTATATTCCCTGAGTCAGGTTCTGGCTCAGGATGAAACCTGCACTTTTTGGGGAAAGATCATTCTTTAACCCCATTATAGTACTCCAGCAATTTGAGTTCTTCTTCCTCATAGCTTTAAGTTTGTGAGAGACCAGGAGAGAGTCTTCCTGAGCCAGTCAACCTTTGCTTTCTCCAAGATTCAACACAAATATCAGTAAACATTTATTAACTCCTCCCCTCTGCCAACAAAAGCAAGTGGGTGCCCAGACAAAATATCAGACGCTCAGTTCAATTTGAATTTCAGATAAACAACGAATCATTTTTAGTGTAAGTTCTTTCTAAATATTGCAGGTGACGTATGTATACCAAAACACGATTCGTTGTTTATCTGAAGTTCAAATTGAACCGGACAGTCTGTATCTTAATCTGCTAAATCTGACAATCCTACCCTAACATGAAAGAGCAATGGCTAGAAAGCTTGGTCCTTTGGGATTGCTGAGTATCTTACAGGGGAATAGCAGGATGGGGCTAAATTCCAGAACCAAAATATTTCAGATCATTTTGTTTTATTTTTCATTGGTTATACAAGAAATTACAAATAAAATAAAACCGTGCAATCCTATAAATGAACAACAACATTTTCACATTAGACACACCTAGGAAGAAAGGCAGCATGGTATGAGGTGGAAAAAACACTAGCTAGAAACCAAGTAAGGCTAGTTACTGTGCCAGGTCTACCTCTAAGCATGTCTGTGGAATCGGGTTCCTTCTTTCCCCTATATGATTCTCAGTCTCCACATCTAAAGAATGGGAGTAAAAGAGCTAAATTATTTGTAATGATTCCTTCAGCTCCAGGCTTCAATGGCTCCATGGTATTCATCACATTTACTTAATTTAGTGAAGCCCATTTTGTTGCTCTTAATCCATGCAGGAACAATAAAAAACCTAACACATATGAGGATTACTTCCTCTTTCTGTATTCCAGTAAAAATTTCTCTGTGAGGTATTGTGCTTGTTCCAAAAACTGAAACCAGAAGTTTAAGTTCAGTGAGGAGACTGACGATTGCAAATGGCCTATTACCAAAATAGAACCAAAGCCGAGCCTTGGATCTTAGCAGCATTGCCTCTCCCCAGGCAGGGAGAGATTTGGTCAGAGACATTAACATGGCTTAACTGGGCTGCTGCTGCAGGTAGGGAGGAAATTTTAGGAGCTCCCAAGCAAACCATTCATTTGTAAAACAGGTCTAACAATCACTCCAACATCCTTAATGGAATTGTTTTAAAGGTTAAATAAGATCATAGGCATAGGCATTCATACACTATGAAGTGTCATATGAGAGTCGTTGTTATGATTTAAGTTCAACCTGATGCCTGATGTAGGCATTTAATGTTCACTGGCAATGAACATCTTTTCCCCCTTTCTTTCATTGGGCTGGTTTTATATCTGGGGGAATCAGTTACTCTAGCATTCTCTTACAAAGTGGTTTGCAGGGAGTTGAATCCACATAGATTTTCAGGAAAGGAAATGTAACTGATATAGTGCAGATATCTGTCCCCAGAGAAATCTCACGTTTCATTGTAATCCCCAGTGTTGGAGATAGGGCTTGGAGGGAGGTGACTGGATCATGGGAGTGCTTTCTCGTGAAGGGTTTAGCATCACCCCCTTGATACTGTCCTCATGATAGTGAGTTCTCAGGAGATCTGGTTGTTTAAAAGTGTGGTACCTCCTCCATCTCTCTTTCTTGCTCCTGCTTTCACCATGGGAGGTACCTGCTCTCCCTTCACCTTTTGCCATGATTGTAAGTTTCCTAAGGCCTCACCAGAAGCCAAGCAGATACCAGCATCATGCTTCCTGTACAACTCGTAGAACCATGAGCCAATTAAATAAACTTCTTTTCTTTATAAATTACCAAGTCTCAGGTATTTCTTTATAGCAATGGAAGAATGGACTAATACAGTAAACTAGGACTTAGCCAATCAATGCATTACATTACTCTGGCCACAGCAATTGGTAAAAGGATAAAACTGTGACCAAATATGAGCCAATGCAAACAAGATCCAGGACTTTTTCTCCCAATTATTTTTAACAAAGGGAGGATTCATTTTCTCAAGCTTCAGAATTTTGTAAATGCAAGCTGGGAACTATTTGCTGCTATTTTGCCCCTATGATGGAGAGATTGAGAATGAAAGCAATCCAGAGGGAAGCAGAGGAGAGATGGAGAGACTGGGTTCCAGTAATATCATTGAGCCCCTATATCCAGTCTTGTCAAAAGCTGTATTTACTCCTGGTCTTCTCAATTGTGTGAGTAAATAGATACCCTTTGCTTGAGCCAGTTTAATGAGATTTTTCTCTCATTTGCAACTAAATAGTTTTCACTGACACAAATCCTACACTTGATATGTCTGTTTCACACAGCACCAAGTTCTATCTCAAAAGCCTTGCACAACAAGCAATTGCTTGTTAAGGAAGCTAACTACACTTGGACTTTGAAGCCCATGTATTTCCAGAGCATATATCTTAATTAACAGTTTGAAAGAGCAAAAGTTGGATTCACCTACTTTTTTTAAAAAGACTGATAAACTATGTTTGTCCCAATATTGCAGGCCTAAATTATTCTGTGTATCTCCTGAATTTTGTAATATAGTCTAGAAAATATTTTCCATTGGAAATATTTAAAATCAGAAATGTTGTGCCATTTAAACGGATAAGTTTCAGAAATCTAGGAAATTAACTTATTCACAATAAATTTTCCATGGATTAATTTTTTTATATTTTTTAAATAGCAATAAAGATGGATTAAATTTGACCCATCACTGTTCTGTGGCTGAAGGCATAAAAAATATATAAATGTAACTAATTTTGATTACTATACTCCCAAAATATTTTATTATGACCTAAAGATTCTGGATTTAAAGATTTTTCTCATGTCCCAAATCTAATTTTCAGTCCTGTTGAGACCAATGGGGGCCAAAGAACTAAGAGTGTCCAAAGGAACAGATAGATTGTCACATCTATTTGAGATCTATCATTAGTCACTGAGTCTTCTGCCTCAGACTTCGGTCACACAGAGAAGACAGATTGGTGAGCTTCTGTACTGGGTTCTGGATCTGGTTTGCATTGGCTTATATTTAGTCACATTTCCATCCTTGTAGCAATTGCTGTGGCCAGAGTAATATAATGCACTGATTGACTAAATCCTAGTTCATTCTCACATTGCTATAAAGAAATAACCTGAGACTGCGTAATTTAATAAGAAAAGAAGTTTAATCGGCTCATGGTTCTGCAATTTGTACAGGAAGCATGATGTTGGCACCTGCTCAGCTTCCAGTGAGGCCTCAGGAAACTTATAATCATGGCAGAAGGGAAAGGGAGAGCTGATGTCCTTCCCAGCACAGTTGTAAGTGAATGTAAGCAAGGAATTCCCTCTGAGGTCACGTTGCTGAAGTTGAAACTATTTCAGTTCAGGACACACGAGTAGGAAATACTATGCATATTCTCTATAGATTTCCCCAATTTTTTCAGATCTTATTTCTTTGTCTCAGATTACAGCGAGTCATCAACTACACTGAGAAATTAGGAATGTGTTGTGCTCATGGGCTGTTTCTATATTAAGTCACGCCTAGAGCTTAGGAAGTGTGCCACCTGCTCTGAAACTTACATATTAAATACAAAAGCATCCTGCTGTGTAGAAGCCTCCTGTCTCAGTAGCTCTTGCTAGCATCATGAAATACAATGGAATAATCCACCATTGGGTTATGTATGACAATCTTGTTTTCATTTTTTTATTGATATAATTGGATAGAGTTAGTCATATAGTTCTAACTTTCATTCTATCTCATTAATTTTTATTCCTGGTATATTCCATAAGTATCAGAATATCATTTAAAACAAAACACAAGACATGCATTCTTCAAACTTAAGAAACTTTCAAAAAATAAACATCACCTATTTGTTGTAGTGATGAGGTGTAACGAAAAAATATCAGTTGGTTTGAATCCCAGCTCCATTTCCTAGAGCTATTTTGTCTCCTTAAGCCTCTATTTCCTAAACTATAAAATGCATTTTAAAATATTTGTTGAGTACCTACTGTATGTTCTGACCCCTTGGCAATCCATCGGTGAATAAGACAAAAATTGCTTCCTTCAATGAGCTTACAGTATACGGAGAATATATTAAAATAAGTCAACAAATCACACATTTTGATATTACTCCAACAGCTTCCTTATTTAAAAATATCATGAGTATTTGTACATTACAACAAAAATATAAAATATTTTACATAAAGTGAATAATAAAATAAAACTATAAAAGGGAAAAGAAATTAGTTTTATAATTTGCTTGTTTGTAAGTTATTTTTCACTTAGCAGCCACCATAATAAATACTGTCTCATGCAAAAATATCAATGAGTCCTAAAACAAATGTGTGATAGTTTGAAGAGAAACAGGATATTTATATAGTCTCAAAGTATTTTCACACAAGATACTTATTAATTAAAAAGAAGTTAAATAATTTTATACTGAAGTAAGCTAGAAGAGTCCCCTTGAACAAGAAATCAAATATAACATCTCCAATAATGGGTAGTAGTAGATATTATATGCCTGCTAATGTAAGGCACTGGGAAGAGCATAAAAATATCTTCTGTGGTATTCTTGTTAAAAATGCATAACCTATATCTAATCATGAAGAAACAATAAGGAAACCCAAATTGGGGGGCATTTTATAAAACAACTGACTAGTATTTCTTCAAAAATGTCAAGGCCATGCTAAAAAGTGAAATATTGTAGAACTGTCTCAGATTAAAGGAGACTAAAGAAACATGACAGCTAAATTCAGTATGTAATCAAGATTGGATCCTAGACTAGAAAAATATATTCTTTTGCTCTAATGAATATTAATATGACAATTAGTGAAATTATATGGCTAGTAGATTAGATGATAATATTGCATCAGTGCTAATTTTCTGATTGTGGCATTATACAGCAGTTATATTGGGAGGCCGAGATGGGCGGATCACAAGGTCAGGTGATCCAGACCATCCTGGCTAACCTGGTGAAACCCCATCTCTACTAAAAAATACAAAAAACTAGCCGGTCGAGGTGGCGTGCGCCTGTAGTCCCAGCTACTCGGGAGGCTGAGGCAGGAGAATGGCATGAACCCGGGAGGCGGAGCTTGCAGTGAGCTGAATCCGGCTACTGCACTCCAGCCTGGGTGACAGGGCAAGACTCCGTCTCAAAAAAAAAAAAAAAAAATTAGCACCAGTAATAGTAGGACAAGCTGATATTTTGTGCCCCTTGGTGTGTGGTGATCTGAAACATGTAACATCACCAATGATGGATTCTTGCCAAAAAAGTCTGATCTGAATGTAATTAAGTCTTTATAGTTTCCAATGTACAGGAAATAAAAGGGATAGATCAATGAGTTAAGTGACACTAAGTGGAAATAATTAGAGAAGTTCAGAATGTGGGACATTCTATAAGATGACTGACCTGAACTTGCAAAATATCAGAGGAAAAGGAAGGTAATGGAGGGAAGAGAGAAGGAGAGAGAGGTGTGGGGTATGATTATTCCACATATAAGGGGTCTATGAGAAATAACAACAAAAGGCACTGTGTGATCCTAGACTGGATCCTATTTTCAAAAATGTTTTAAAAGCACTAAAAATAGTTTTGAAACGTGCGAAAATTTAAATCTAACCTGGATATCAGATGACATTATGAAATTATTGTTAATAGTCTTATGACTCATAATAGTATTATAATTATGTAGGAGATTGCCCTTATCTTTAGAAGATGTCTGCTCAAGTTTTAGGAAATGAAGTGTCATGATGTATACAATGTACTTTCAAATGGTATGGAATGTTTTATGAAGCAATAAAGAGAGACACAGAGAGAGATAGTAAATAGAACAGCATATTTACAATTGTTGAATCTAGATAAAGAGTAGATAGGTGTTTATTATACTGTAATTCAACATTGAGGGAAAATAAAATAATAACACTTTACCTTCATAATACATTCCTATGAGTTTTCTTTTAGAGGTTTAAAATTGTTTAAATTGACAAAGAAATGAAAAGGTAAAAGTATAACAGTTTACTAAAGTTGGTTCTAAACTCTCTCAATTTAAGAGGATTAATAAAATTTATCTCTCAGATTGTGGTCGTAGCATAGATTAGGGAGAGTTGTTCAACTACAATGATCCCCTCAGTGGCCAGCAGGGTAGAAATGGGATGAAGCAGTGGCTACCCCAAAAGTAAACTCTCTCACAGTCCCTGGTAGTGACTGTGAGATTTTCTAATCTGAGACTGCCTCCTGTCTGAGGAGTATAACTGAAGTGGATGGAAATTTTCTTCTATAATTCCTTTCCAGCTGGTGGAGTCATTCTATTTATAGATAAGATTCTGCCCCCAGATCATTCTTAAAGCCATCCATCTGTATTGAAAATTCATACACTTAACTTCCAGTGGTATTGGATATCTGTGTGTTTTCTTATATTTTCATGAGTATTTTTATCGTAAGATGTATGTGGTTTTATCACTGGGCAACAAGGAGACAACACAGCTACATGCTTTGCTGTCTATGTGAGAACTAAATGACAAATTCATGGTGACCAATCACTGAAAGACACTGAAACAAATGACATCACCGGTAACTGATCATAATGCGCACCTGTTATTTACATAGTTATTTGTGCACTGAAGAACTAGCAGCAATGTCTGTACTTTATACAATTATTAACAATTAATATTTCTTGGTAATTGAAATTTGAACCAGCACCACAAACACAGTGAATATAGTAGGTACTCAATAGACACTTTATAATTAAGGATCAGTTATCTAATCATCTAAGACACACAGATGGAAAATAACATACCTGCAGCCTCCTGAATCAATATTACTGGACACTAAGAGAGACTGGGCAGGAAAAAGTTTGAGTAACACAACTCAAAATTATTTGTGAGTACTTTCACCAGGTTAACCCATGA
>NW_012108252.1:3922256-3942570 GCF_000951045.1 Mandrillus leucophaeus
AGGCTGGAGTGCAATGGTGTGATCTTGGCTCTCTGCAACCTCCGCCTCCTGGGTTCAAGTGATTCTCCTCCCTCGGCCTGCTGAGGAACTGGGATTATAGTCAGGCACCACGGTGCCCGGCTAATTTTTTGTATTTTTAGGAGATACGGGGTTTCTCCATGGTGGTCAGGCTGGTCTCGAACTCCCGACCTCAGGTGATCCACCCTCCTCGGCCTCCCAAAGTGCTGGGATTCCACGCGTGAGCCACCGCGCCCAGCCTTATGTGTCTTTTTGAAGGATAGTTGTGAAGTTTCACAACAAGACAAGGCCTTGGGTAGACCAAAAACAAATAAACAAAAAAAAAAGCTCCTGAACAAATGGTAGTCTACCAACAATGTACAATGCATTAGGATTAATATATCATCTATCTATCTATGAAATCTATCTACATACTTAAAAGTTACTAAGGAAGAGAAAAGAGGAATTAAAGAGAGGAAGCAGACATTCACATTCTACAATGATTTGAATGATTTTGTACTTAAAGTAGGGACTTTTTATATATAAATTAGCTAGGAGTTTTTTCGTTAAGTTCAGTTTTTTGTTTTTTGTTTTATTTCTTTAAGACAGAGTCTCATTCTGTCGCCCAGGCTGGAGTGCAATGGCGCAATCCCGGCTCACTACAACCTCCGCCTCCCAGGCTCAAGCGATTCTCCTGCCTCAGCCTCCTGAGTAGCTGGGATTACAGGCATGGGCCACTGCGCCCAGCTAATTTTTGCATTTTTAGTAGAGACGGGGTTTTACCATGTTGCCCAAGCCGGTCTTGAACTCCTGACCTCAAGTGATCCACCCACCTCAGCCTTCCAAAGTGCTGAGATTACAGGTGTAAGCCACCACACCTGGCCTTAAATTCAGTTTTTTATAACCTTCCTGCTCTTAGCTAAGTTTCAACTGAATGTGGCTTTCACAGAATCATGTAAGTCAATGAAGACACAAGCACGTAGCAATCAAGGGAAAACTATTTTAGCTAATCTATAAATGCTGACAGTAACAGGTGACAGGCAGGTAGTGATGACTATAAGCATTGAATATTTTATATTAACTTAATTTTTTAAGAACTAATTTAGAGTTAAATATATGCCATCTATTTTGGTCATAATACAGTTCATAAATGTGTTTATTACAATTCTGTATAATCTAGAGTTGGTCAAAGGAACCAATGTGGTTGAATCCATTTACAGTTCCTAAAATATAGTCAGCCATGGATTAGTATTCATTACTTTCTCAGAAGAATAGTAAGAGTACTGATTATATCTCAAGTGATCTATATGAACAAAATATCTTTAATATTTCATTAATAACTGTGAAACTGCATAAATTAATCCAGGTAGAGCTTATGGCATAGGAGCCTCCTAGGCATGCTTCACATTCTTGGTGCTAGAATTGCCAGTGTGCCTCAGCTTCCTCCAAAGCAAATCAACATAAATCCAGGTGCTTTCTTACTACATCGCAGTGATTGAGGAGGAAAATTCTTTGACTTGACCAATTCTGTTATTCATCAAAAGGGAGGAGTAGAATTATCCAATAACATTTCTTTCAAAATACATCAGTCTGCTGGTTTTGTAACCATCAAGAACACTAAAGAGAAATATCCTTTGTTTAAAAGATCTCAGGAAGGCCTTGTAAATAATACCGAAGTCTCAACTCAGACATTATTTCTTGGCCAGTTCTTTCACTAATCTTCATTGTGATGTCAATTATAAAAGTCATGGACTTGAAACTAAGAGATGTAGGACTTAGACCTCAACCTGTTCCTTACCAACTATGTGACCTTAACAAATTAGACTTCTGTGAGTCTTAGTTTTTTCCCTGTACAATAGGACAGCACTTCATTTTCCTCAGAGCTTCATGATGAAGAACAGATCACTGTAAGATCTAAGTAGTAGGATTCTACGTGAATGTGAACCACAGAAGGAGCCTTCTTCACTATGTGAACCACTGTGAGAAATTAATAAAAATGCAGTCCTTGCTTGTGAGGATTCATAAAAAATTAACAAAATTTGAAATTGGTGATATACATGTTAATGAACTACTGCCTGAACTAATCAGCTCTCAGAAACATAACCCATTTCCTGACCTTTGAAATATTTCATTTGAGACCCAAGAATCCTCCAGGCTGAGTGGTGGATTTTCCCCTCTTTGGGGGAAAAATCAACATGAAAACATGTTGTAAACATCAACATGTTGAAAACATGGTGTAAACATCAACATGTTGAAAACATGGTGTAAACATCAACATGAAAAATTGTTTAATCCCATACAAAAGGTACATTATATGGCTGATATAACCAACTGTCTGTATCTGTTGCCACTAGACGCTAACTTCTTCAGTGATTCTGGGAGTGTAGGATGGTTATGAAGCCAATTTCAACTGTGTTGCCTACTCAGTGTTGGCTGTTTCACTTGTCTCCCATGTGTGTGCTTCTCTTTTAGGGAAAACTGTCCTTACTACAAAGGTATCTCTGTAATTGTACAATGCACATCAAAGATATGCAGGCAAAAGGGAGGAAGCTGGATTTCGTTTTCATACCTGAAAAAGGTCCAGACAAATTTCATAGATCATATTTTTAAGACTAGTTAAAAATTGCCAACTGTCAGAGCCTTAGTGAAGATGTGAAAGACAAGTATCCACTTCTAAGTCTTCTGTGAGTACAGCCCATTGCCAACTGGCAGAATTAGAAAATTTATACAAGTTGTCCATATGCCTAAACTCATAACTCATTGTCCCCTGAAGCAGAGTTGTCATTTTTGGCTAACTAGCACCTAGATGCCCTTCATATATAGAGGTGGGAAGTCAGGAGAGAATCACCACTGGGTGAGTCCCCAGGAAAGGTCAGAACTTGCTTCTGCTACTATAGAATTAGCAGCTCTTCCCATCTGCCATCCCTGTATGCTAGGACAGCTGCATGTGGTATAGGCCTGGATTGTTCAATCAAAGGATGCACCTCTATGGAACACTGACTTTCAGGGAAGAGATGAAAGCATGACCCCCCAAAGCATGCAAGCGTGGGAAATTATTCACAAACGTAGTAAGAGTATTGATAATCCAGAGACACAGACTGAAGGTGTCAGATCAGTGGTGCCAGTAGCAGAGGCCTAAGGACATTGTTCCTATAGCTGTTCCCCATTGCTAATCCTCCAGGGTTCCTGTCTGTCCTCTGAGCTTGACTCTCTGGCCTTTCAATGATTCTGCATGCTACCCTACATCCAGTCTTTCAGTAACTTCTCAACCCATTGAAGTAGCCAAAGACAGACTTTTTATGTAACGAAAAGGCCCAACTGAGACAAACCTAATAAAAATACTTTAATAAAATTTAGTCAATACTCCCTGACCCGATCTCATCTTCCCCAAACCCACATCTCCTTCCTGCATCTAATATTTATGATCATCCTCCCATGTTCCAGGCTTTCTATTAGGGAATTAGCTGGGAGGGGCTGCAGATACAAATATAAATAAGGCATGCTTTTTGCCTTGGAGAAAAGCAATATGGTGAGGCTGATAATGAACTAAAATTCCATTCTGATTCCACTTCCTCCTGGATCCCTGTCCTCTTTTTTCCCTCTGGACTTCCAGGTTCTAAAATCGGCAGCTTTCTCTTCAAACATATTGCTTTTTATTCTGTTTTATATGTATTTCTTGTCAGCCCCACAAGATTGTAAGCATAGTAGGTGCATCATCCTTACAGGTT
The DNA here is from genome assembly GCF_000951045.1 of Mandrillus leucophaeus. Classification (NCBI taxonomy): domain Eukaryota; kingdom Metazoa; phylum Chordata; class Mammalia; order Primates; family Cercopithecidae; genus Mandrillus; species Mandrillus leucophaeus. Next base: position 3,925,982 of record NW_012108252.1, read on the forward strand.
TTATGTTTACATTGCCATGGCGCTCAGTCCCATGTCTGAAATGCAGGAGGTTCTCCTCCCAGAAGCCGTTACTGCCAGTTGCCCTAAACATCCTTTGAATCCTAGTGGTGAAGCTTCTCTGCACCAGCCCACCTTCTTAAAAAGAGTATCATATTTCGAGCAATTCAATTATGTGAGCACCATAAATGTCTTTTTGTTAGGTTCTCACTTTAGCACAGCTGATGAAAAGCCTCTGTAATCTGACAATCATTCACCCCATAAACGCATCACACTGCCACCTGCTGAGTGCAGACCCTGGACTAGGAAATGGAAACAGAAAGACACATCAGAGTGCTTCCGCTCAAGGAGTTCACAGTTACGTGGAAATCAAAATATTCAAAATGTTCCCCACTCCCAACTTGAAAAACAGAAAGGTAATGGAGTTTATTCCAACTGCCAATGCAGAGACAGAATGGGAAAGCTGAAAATGGAAAAGAACAGTCATAAGATACTAAGATGACAAGACGAAACCAACAATTTTGAGGGGAATCAAGCAGTTGCTGTGAATGAATGAAGGTCAACTCCCAAATCTAAGACAAAGGAACCTTCAAGACCAAGCAGAGACAAGAACTACAACCAAGACCAGGCACAGTGGCTCACGCCTGTAAACCCAACACTTTGGGAGGCCAAGGCAGGTGGATCACTTGAGGTCAGGAGTTCAAGACCAGCCTGGTCAACATGGTGAAACCCTGTCTCTACTAAAATACAAAAATTAGCCAGGCGTGGTGGCACGCGCCTATAGTCCCAGCTACCAGGAGGCTGAGGCAGGAAAATTGCTTGAACTGGGAGGTAGAGGTTGCAGTGAGCCCAGATCGTGCCACAGGACTCCAGCCAGGGTGACAGAATGAGACTCCATCTCAAAAAAAGTAAGAAATACAACTAAAAGCCTGGGACAAGTTCATGATCAGAGCTGGCAGGACTGGCTAGGACTAGGGCAAGGAAATGTGCATGTATAGGCTAATAATAAATTCCATCGTCGTAAACTAAATAAAATCCTAAGCCTCCCCAGCCTGCTTTTGGCCAAGAGGACCTGAGAGAAACCTAAAAAACTGAGTTATTGGCCATGACAAGAAGGGAAGTAGGACACGCCTTATTATACCTCCTTTACTTCTGGAGTAGGCACAACTGACCAGCATTAATGTTAAAATAGAGATGGTAAGACTAACAAAGTAGACTCTTTGTGAAAGTAAGATGTCAAATTATAAATAGGACCTATGGCCATGCCAAACCCTGGTTAAGTCATACACCCCTACAGGTCACTCTGACACAGTGACTTGGTTAACAGACTTTCTTAATTTAAAACATGTGTTTCTGCTGACTTCAAATGTTTAGACAAAGTTTTGCTCCTTTAACCAATTGTAAATTAAAGGATCTCTGACTCCACCTGTAACCTGTAAGTCCCTGCTTCAAGATATCCCACCTTTTCTGGCGAAACCAATGTATACCTTCCGAGTGTTGATTATGACTTTGCCTGTAACTCCTGCCCACCTAGAATGTATAAATCCAAACTGTAATCTGACTGCCTCAGGCATACTTTCTCAGGACCCCTTGAGACTGTGTTCTCTGAGGCCACGGTCATTCATTGGCTCAGAATAAACCTCTTTAAAATATCTTATGGAATTTGGTTTATCTGTTAACACCACGGACAGCATATTGGGCTTGTATAGCAGAATGGGTGGGTCAAGGTCAAGTTTCTCTGAGTTCATCAGCTGACATCAAGTAGGGTGGTCAAAGAAAGCAAAAGATACTCTAGGAGAACCATGGAAGAAACTGAACTTCAAAAGTGATATTTCCATTAAGAATTTATCAGGTAGATAAAAGATGAACAGGCATCAGCAGAGGGAGAAACATACAGAATAAAGCAATGAAATAGAAAAAGTACGTCATTTATCATGGGCCTACGGAAAAGTGACTCTTGGCTGAAGTTCACAAGCAGGAAATTCTCAAGAAGAATGCTAGAGAAGCAGTTTGGGGTTAGACTGAGATGGGCCTTGGAAGAAATGCTAATGAATTTGAACTTCATCCTGGCGTCAACAAAAAGTCCATCTAGGCATTTAAGTAGAAAGATGCTGTGTTACAGGTGGGGTTCCCTGGGAAGCCTGCTCAGAGACAGAGATCTGCATGCAGAAGATTACTGGGGAGTTCCAGAAGGCTCTCTGATTTGGGGGAAGTGAAGGAAGCAGGACTGGGCAGAGGGAGAAGCTGTGAGTCCCTCACAACAAAGGCCTCAGCTGGTTCCAGCTGCTGCTATGAACAAGCAACAAGTCAGTCATTGTTGGAAGCCCCAAAGTTGCAGGTGACTTTTGCTCACTCTATTCATCCCTATAAACAATGCAGCACAGCAAACTGAGTTCCTTATATGTGCCAGGGACTCTGCTAAGGCACGTTCCTCAACATATTATAACCTTGTTTAATCTTCCCCAAATCCTGTACATGATGTCCACTTAACAAGCCATAGTGTCAAGGACCTGAGAAGTAAATTCAGGTAAGATCAGTGAGTAAGTAAGAATGATACTGAGAACGCTATATAACAAACGGATTTAGAAAGAGCACTCAACAAAAATATGTGTGTGGGAAAATTTTTTAGAGAATTATTTGGAATTGTGGGACAGTAGAAAGGGGGTGGTAAGTTTTGAGTTTTCTTTGTGAGTTTTTTTGGTTTTCCCTTTGTGTGCATAAGACGAGGAAAACAAAGAAAATTCCTTTGCAAATAAACCACTGCAAACAGTCAGCTGGCTTTTCCTTAAACAAACAAAACAAAACAACAGTACCAAAAAATAATTTTTAATGACAACAAGAACTAAAGCACTATTCCAGAAAAGTCTTGAAGCCATAGTCTAAGAGAGAAAAAAAATTGATATATGAAATTGCTAAATATCATTTTACTTAGATTTTTGCCCACAGGTACATGTATATGTGGGTGATATGTATTATGTCTTGCCACAGAAGTTAATGGTTATAACAACAATGACTAACATTTACTGAGCACTTATTTTGTGCCATTTACTCAGCTGAGATCTTTATATACATCTCCTCATTTATTGCTCACAGCATCTCCGAAGGATATGTGTTTGTTTTTATCACCATTTTATAGATGAGAAGACCAAGTCTCAGGGAGGTTGGAAATCTCGCCCAAAGCCTTTCAGTCCTGCAGCAAGTAAGTGGCTAAGGCGATACCTTTCTGACTAGAGAGTCCACTCATTCAACCACTCTGTCACTATTCCTAAGGAATTCACATTGACAAAGCACCTGTCCAGTCTTCAATTCATGTTCCCCTTACAACTAGGCGTGTAGTTGTGCACTTTGTAGACAAGGCCCAAAGAACTTGAACACTTTGTCCTGATCACGTAGCAGGTAAATGAGGGAAGCAAGGCTTGAACTCCTGATAATAAACGCTGGACTTTTGCTACGTAAACCACATTGATAATCTACTTAAGAAAGACAAAACAAAATACAAATTTGTAAGTCAGATGATTTAATGATACAAATATCACAGGTGATTGACAACTGGCACAGGCAGATGATAAAAATGTTTAGCTGAGTCATTCTTGAGAGATATCAGTAATATAGATTCAAAAGCACCCCTGGGAAAAACAACTTCTGGCTGACAGAAGTGCAGATCAGTACCAAGTTTTTGGAATGCTATTCAGCAATATATATCAAGAGTTTTAAATCTGCAGATTCTTTGGCACAATCATTTTATTTATGCTTTACGATGGCATCTGGCTACCAGCCCCAACTGGAGCTGCTGCCATTAAAATGCATGTGAAGTCGGAGAAAGAGAGGAAAACTTCCAAGCTTACTGAAAATTAAGCTTGACAAGGACAACCAGAAAACTTGAAAACCCCACTCTGCAGTATGAGAAGTAACTAAAATGCTGGTTTATATCTATTTGAAGACTAAAAGTCCAAGTAATCTCATGTAGGAACATGGGGGTAGGGTGGAGGCATGGTGAATGCTAGGAGGTGAAGCCCACACCTGAACACAGTGGGTGCTATAACCGGATCAGGAAGAGGAGGAGCCAGAGAGCAACGCATGCTGGGCTCTAAAATGTCATGGCTCCCATGAGTTCCAAATGTCAAATGGCCAGGTGGTAATGGAGAACATTCGACTTCAATCCCACAGAATCATGCCAGCTAAAGGACAAATCCCTGTGGAGCTTTCTTAATGAGGAAAATTAAAAGGGAAAGTCAGCCTAGAGCTGCTGAAAAATTTTACAGAACAACCCCCAAAATATTATCTTAGCAGCTCAGAGAATAGGTTACTTCCTTAAAATGATTTATGATAGGAATTAGAAAACAATTCTAGAAAGCTATTTGGTATCTTCTGTAGGATGAAGAAGCAAGACATGGTTGCTCTGAAATGGGATGGGGATTAAGGGACAGGAGCGTAAGCCAATGAGGAAAGAACAGGATGAGATGAAAAGAGAGAAGAATGAAATGAAAGAAAAGAATGAGCTGAAAAAATGAAATGACAGAATTTTCCAAAAATACACAAGGAAAAGAGGACTTAGCTACACACAAACTCACAGACAGACTCAGTCTCGTGGAGAAAAACTTTAGAAAATTAAAATTACAAAAAAAAAAATACTGCATTATCTCATTTCTATGTGGAGTCTAAAAAAGTTGAACTCACAAAAGAAGTGAATAAAATAGTGGTTACCAGGAACAGGCAGTGAAGGTAAGAGTTGGACAGAGAAATGTCGGTCAAAGGGTTCAAAGTTTCAGTTACGTGAAATTAATAAGTTTTAGAGATCTAACATACAGCATAGTGACTACAGTTAATACTGTACTGAAATGTACTAAGTGGATCTTAAGTATTCTCACCACAAAACAAGTAACTTACATAAGACAGCTTGATTGTAGTAATCATTTCACTATGCATATGTGTATCAAAACATCACCGTGTACACTTTAAATCTCAACAATTTTTATTTTAAATTTAAATTTAAAAAATCAAATCAAACGGAAAAGAAAAAAAGAGAAAGGTAAGAGATTAGGCAATAAATATGAAGAACAAATGATCCAACCTAAGCATTTTAGGTTTTCTCAAAGAGGACACCAAAAAACAGTAGAGAAAAACAATGAAAACATACACACTCGCTCTCACACTCTCACATACTCACACACATACCATTGAGAGTAAAAGCCAAGCCAGTTGCATCACTCATATCAGGCAAAAGTAAAATTAAGGCAATTATTTCTACACACACCCTGGCAGCTATTTTTAAAATTTAAGCATCAAGAAAATAATCAATCAAACATTCAAGGTAAAATTAGTAGATTAACACAAAAATAATTAGATAGATAAGTAGATAAAAAAGCTTGTCTCAGACTTCAGCACATCATTAAATTATAGAAAACGGTAATGTCTACAGAGTACCAAGAGGGCAAACATTTAGAGACCAAGAATTTTTACGCCAAGTCAAAATGTCATTCATCTGTGAATAGAAGAGAAAGTTATTCTCAGATTTGAAAATTATCAGGCAAAATCTTTTTAAAGATTTTTTGAAGATATACACCAGCCAAGAGAAAGATAAGAACTCAAGAATGAAGAAATCAGGGTATATAAAAAACACTGCTAACTACTGAAAAGTAAACATAGAACTAAGTTAAGAACTGTGAACATGGCTCCAAAACAAAGTGACTGTACCAAAAAAAAAAGTATTCAAAGATAAAAAACGTGAGGTAAAACTGTTAATATCTGTAATCTGGTAACCAAGGCTAGGATTATGTTAATAAAGTTTATGTATGAGGAGAAAGGGAAATTAGTGAGGAAGTAAAGGATATTAAATGCTTCATGTAAAATGTTTGACTCCCGGGATTCAAGGTAGGGGAGGGGAGAGTCTTAAAGATCCCTGACCCCAAGGCTGTCATTTTACAGCTAAAGACACGAAGCTCCAGAAAAGAGAAGTACTGGCCCAAGGTTGTAAACGTATTTCAGGAATTGTGAAAACACAGTGCTTCTTTAATTTTCCACCTTCTAGTGCCAAAAGTTCCACTGACAGAATTTTTTAGAAGAAAAGAATACAAGATGTGCTTTTATTGATCTCTATGAAATCACTGAAGAAGTGTTAATAAGATGAGAAGTACTGACGTCAAAACTAACAAATGCAACAGGAAACGTTTTTCATAATTTATTTTAGCTTAGAAAGTGATCACAAGTATGACCAGGTCTTTTTCTTTTATCCTTTCCTCCATGTGTTACCAAAACTAAAAAAGCTTTTGCTTTCCCCATAAAACACATTTATTTTGGGAATTGTAGAAAAAATACCTATACGTTAAAATTTATTAATTAGCACAGAGGCTTCCTATATATCTGGATATTTTCATTAATTTCCCATCCAGTACCAAAAAAAAAATTCATAGATCACTTTTGGTTGTTAGAATCTTTTATTTTAAGAGTTAAAAGAAGATAAACCGGTTTCTTGATTCTATGCCATACCTTAGTAGCATATAAAAAGACATGCATCTCTATTTAATGAAACAGATTCCAACTGTAATTAGTTGTTGCTTATATTATTTTTCCATTATTTGATGATAAATATTAACTTGAGACACTTTCATTAGCAATTAATATGCAAATCAGCCCACATTTTGGTACCCATCAAATGGCCCAAAACTACTTAAGATATTTTATGCCTCTAAGTTTCTCATTTTCTCTAATTCTTTGCTGGCTCTCCATTTCTAACCTCACTGGGACTTTAAAAGACGTCAAATACTGTAGTATGTTTTTAATTTATTTATACTTAAATCATAAAAATGCTCTTTTGTAAGAGTCATTTGATGTCCAACTTTCCTTATGGGGCCTTTTCATTAGCCTTGACTCTGCCCCGGAAAAAAACAGGAAGTCACAATTTGCCACAATTAAAAAGACTGAGCTGGACAACAAGGTTTGAATTCAGTTCCACATTGGTCGCAGAACACTGCTGTCTCTCTCCAAGTAGACTTCTTGTTTTTAAAGAAGCTTTGAACGCAGCAGGCTCCTTTAAATTTAAACCCTACAAATGGAAGGCAGAATTTATATTAAGTGCACTTGGGTTACAGTTTACCTTCCCATCACACAGGGGAAAAAATATGATTCCTTAAAGCTGAAGCATATAGAGAAGTAAAGTATTTTAACTTTGCTACCAAGGTACATTGATTTCTTCTGAGCGTAATCAAAGTGATTCACTGCCAAAATACAATTCTAGCAATATGTTGTCAAGAAAATAAAATTAGTAGAAGGAAGTTTCTCAACTTTTAGTCTTTTTCCTCCATGGATTTAAATTAGATCTTTGACTTATTATTAATTGTTAGTGGTAAGCTAAGACAATTGCAGCTGATAAAGAAAAAATGGTGTCTTCTGTCAGTATAGATGAAATGTAACAGTCTTTCATAAGACTTTGATCCAAATATTTTAAGCTCCAGGTGCTCTGCTTCCTAAACAAGTCTGTGACTTTCTAAATTATCAATCAGGATCCATCCAGGAAACAGAAGCCACACAAGTTGTCTGAACATAGATAATATAGAGAATTGTTAAGAAGGCCTAATACTGTTAACTAGGATACTGAAAGTATAAGAAGGGATGCTAAGGTGTCACAGGGGGAGCAACTGCAAGAAGCAACTGTCACTCTTCAGGCTGAGAGAACGAAAGAACATGTTTGGAAATACCAAAATTTAGGAGTTCAGAGGATTCCTTTGGAATGAAACTCATATTTCTGCACAGGGTTCCCCGTGGTCAGTGCTGGTGTCTCTGATCTCTGCAGATGAGCTGGGAGGGGCTAGACCGAGACTCTGAGGAGGGGACATCAGCTGACGAGTGCTGATATATCTGAGGTGGACACCATGCAGCTGGATCTGCCAGTGTTGGAAAATTCTGACTCGCATTCAGCTACTCCTACAGGAAGAACTGCTGCTGCCCAGATGAAGCAGCAAGGCTGGGGTGACTCGCAGGAGCAGGAAGCAGACAGGAAGGAGCACGTCTCTCCCCACAAGCGCCCCCTATGGACAGAACCTCTTATGGAGCCTGCTGGCAAAGCAGAAATGAGGTCTGCAGGCTCCCAGTCCCAGCTCCACAAAGTGGAATGTAGAAGGGTGGGTTTGGAGATGAGAGATAGTCTTCTGAGATATAAAAGAATTTAGAAGGATGCTTGACCTGTCTGAGAGTTAAAAGGCTTAGAAAAGTGATTGCTGCAACTGGATTCAATATCTAGCAATAATATCGATATTTACCAAATGTGTATGTGCCACGCATAGTTCTAAGTGTCTTATATATGTTATTTCTTTACAATAACCTTTAAGTCTTTGTAGTAATCCAATGAGGTAGGCACTACTATTAGCACACGTCTACATGTGAGGAAACTGAGGAACGGAATGGTTGAATAACTTGGCCAAGGCCACTCAGCAAATCAGAGACAAATCAGAATTTACACCCAGGCAGTCTGGCTCAGAAATCTAGGGTCTTCACCATGACACAGTGCCACCGTTCCAATATCTGCCTTTATGTATTAAGCTGACTTACTAAAACAATAACAGCTAATCTTTATTAAATACCTATGGCTGGGCCCTGTTCTAGGAGTATGTATGATACGAGAACTAATTCTCATAACAATTCTATGAAGTAAGTACTATTATTTCCCTTGTTTTACAAATGAGTAAACTGAGACACAGAGACGATAAGTCAGGCTGAGTAAGAGGTTAGGCTGTGATTGAATCCAGTCTGTCTGGACAGAGAGCTCATGCTTTTCAACCACCATACTAGGATGCATGATAAATTAAGCCTCTGTAATGCAGAATTTATGGTAGCTCTCCTTAAAAACTCTGTGGCTAGTTACAGTAAATGAGCCCATACATAATCAAATTTCCATCTTTTTAGACATATTCTATAATGCAGATTTTTACTAATCATGACTGTCCTTCCTTTCAATGGGAATTAAACTAGCTTTGCTGTATGTCATGGCCCATGAAAAGGGAGTTTCACTAAAGATTATGCATTTAAGAAAACAAAAAATGTCTGAGTCAGTGTTTCTTTTTGACCTCAGTCACCCTGATAAGGCTCTCCCTCCCAGCAAAATCAGACTGGAGCAGTGACATTCCCTTGATCCCCCTGGCTCCGCTCTAGTTCTAAGACATTTGCCGAGAACCCAGACACCAACTGAAGTGACCAAACATGCAGCTCTCATGTGCCATTTAGCTCATTTTGAGGAGAGCAGCCCTCCTTGGCAGACATCCTTTTGGAACTCCACTATTCTGCAAATTAAATGAACTAGCCAAATTGTTTTCCCTTCATCCCTGGCCTCTAGCACAATGCCTGGCTCATAGTAATAGCTTAATAAGTCTTCAATGGCTGAGAATGAATTAACAAATGATTTTTCCAGAACATGCAACTATGTATATAGTTGAGAGTTCTGGAAAGAGAACTCTTTAGTGAGGAAAGTAAAAATCTTTGAAATTACAAAAGTATTCCCAGATAAGGAAGTACTTTCTTCTCAAAGGAAGACTCCCAGCTAAAACCCCAAGGGCAGTGATTTACTGAAAATCTAAACTGTGAGTATTACCATGATTTAGAGGAGAGTTATGTTTCTATATCCCCCTATGGATTATTCACTCTATTCTTAGTAGAGAATGTAGCTAACAGCAGCCAAGATCTTTACCAGTTTACACATTTAGCTTTGAAATAATGTCCATTCCTTTCAATGCTTCTTATTTAGCAATATCTTTAACACGTATTATTTTTAGTCTTTTTTGAAGTATTTATTTGAGCCATTTTTAATCCTTTTCTGTTTATATACATATATGCAAACATGTGTGCACAGATACCTAATAATTCACTTTTTCTGCTAAATTATATGTGATCTGTACATATTTAAGTTCTTTCTAATCATTTTCTTATTTTATTGAGCTATATCATTACCTGCTTAATAATGAAAAATTAATATCCAAAACTTTAAAGGAGGAAAGTTTTATATGAAAAAAATTGTTTTATTTCCAAAGGAAATATTTTTCATTGTTTCGCAAGAAGAGCATATTTCTCTAAAGCCCTATATATTTGTTAAACCTTATCTACACACAGCATATCAGAAATTCGTCCACTCTCTAAAGTGAGGTTATACCTGCTTAATGACACATATACAATTTTAATTTAAAATTAAAACAAAACAAAATTTTAAGGAAGAAGCAGCAAAACATCTTTTCATAATTGAAGTGCAAAAGGCACATAATCAGAATTTTAGTAAAACTAAAAACTGGTAATAAAAAATAAATAAAAGAAGACAGAAAATAATATAAGGTTCTAAAAATTGGTACGAAAACCATGCCAAATTACCAGTTTTTTAATATATTGCACTTATTATAGTATAAGTGTTCTTTCCAGAAAAGTGAAACAGCACATTACATTACAAAGAATATAAGAAAAAGAAGAATGTGAAAGCATTTATGATCCAGTAAAAAACACCGTTGAAGCTGTGTAAGTATCCTTCTAATCTCTTATCTATGCACACACATACATATGCATAAATAAATGCATAATTTCCCTTCCCAACATTTAGCTCATATGGGACATACTGTTTTGTAACCTGCCAGGCCTTTTTAGGCCCTGAAATTCATAACTCAAGCCCTTGAGGCAAACTCTTGAAAAAAGGGAGGAACGGGCTTCAATAGAAATCTTACAAGAAACAGCAAAGGAAGGAAAAATAGAGGGAGGGCAAATGAGATCAAAGAAGACAGAGGATATGGAACTAAAAGGATATCACAAAGAAAGCAAAAGATAAACGGACTTTTTCAATTTAAACCCCATTTTCTAATTTTCTTAATTGCATCAACATTGCGCTATTGTGTGTTTTTAGAAATTCTACTCCTCAATTCAGTCTTCCTCTCCTCCTCTTCCTCCCCCATTCCCTGTGGCTGGGTAGTACACAGCACAGTGTAGAGATGCCAACCGCTGGAGCCAAGTTCAATTCCAAATCCAAACATAAGCAACATTTGTGAATCGAGATGCTTTGAAGTTCACCCAACTCCAATTTTACCAATTCCCTCCAGGGAAATATTTCTCTTTGAAGCTTCTGTGTACCCAAGTGCATTCTGGGATGTAAGTTTGGGTTTCTGGTGTGGGGCAATTTACGTATAGAATGAATACACTCTGCACCTAACCCTCTTATTACCTCCTGTGTTCCACAGTCTGTGACAATGTATAGTAAAATCAGCACTTGAAGGCATGGCTGGATATAATGCCCATTTTTGTTCATATGCATCTAAATTAAAATTTAAAAGGCAAATAAAGAATATCGAATTAGCCCAGATGTTGTAAAGTTAGTATCCATCTTAATTTCTTCAGAAATACTCTTTTTTTTTTTTTTTTTTTTTTTTTTTTGAGACGAAGTCTCGCTCTGTCGCCCAGGCTGGGGTGCAGTGGCCGGATCTCAGCTCACTGCAAGCTCCGCCTCCCGGGTTCCCGCCATTCTCCTGCCTCAGCCTCCGGAGTAGCTGAGACTACAGGCGCCCGCCACCTCGCCCGGCTAATTTTTTGCACTTTTTAGTAGAGACGGGGTTTCATCATGTTAGCCAGGATGGTCTCGATCTCCTGACCTCGTGATCCGCCCGTCTCGGCCTCCCAAAGTGCTGGGATTACAGGCTTGAGCCACCGCGCCCGGCCAGAAATAAGCTTCAAAAAAAAAATAATAATAAAGGGAAGAGCCTAAAATGAAATTCATTTTAAGTTTTAAAACTGTTAATTGTATCAAACATTGTCTTGCTGATAAATGTCACAGGCCACAAATTAAAACAACAAAAAAAATATTTTCTTCCCAAAGAAAATAAGCTATTAAATTGTGTGAGTTGGAGCATGTTTCTAAATATATGGAATGGGTGGGGGTGCAGTTGAGCAAGTTTAAGGGAATCTACCTGGCCTGAAAGGCCTGAAAGCCCAACTAGAAAAAGAAATAAGCTTGAGCTTAAAGCAAACCTGGAGTTTGAGGAGAGCTCAGACTTGTGTCTATGCTGAGAATGACATGCTAACAAACCCACCTGTCAAGGAGGCCAGCAGCATTTACTACTGGTTACATTATCATTTTGAGGGACACACTGAATTGGAGGAGCAGTCTCTAAACCCAGCTAGGAACCTGAGCCCCTTCCTTTCCTGGTCTCCCAGGAGCCACCTTCCTTCTCCTTCTTCATCACCAGGATAAAATAACTTGCAACCAAAACAAAAGACAAGGCATTGACACTTTCAGTCGAGGTCTCGGATGACTCCATTCTCAATCCCTTGTACCGTACATACCTCTGTCAATGTCTTCTCTCATATTAGAATTCGGTGGAAGCTGAGAGTTTGTCATCTTGTTTAGCCCTTCGATACTCCTCCCAGTGTTTCTCATGATGTCACACCCTTAGTGTATACTCAGGAAGTATGGCCGACATTATCATATCCTTCTTAAATTACTAAAAACAGATTTGGGGGTGAGCCTGCAGAATTATGTCTCCTGGGCCTCCGAGCACCTTTGATTTTATACTCAGTTATTTTGCATTATCCCAGACAATTTCATTTAGGTATTTGATTAAAAAATAAATACCACTTGGTCGATCCACCATCATGATCTTTTCCAAAATGTATGAATACACAGAAAATAAATGCCTGTTCTTGGTATGATCATCCTTTCCTCCCTTTGCAGATCCTAGCATTTGCTTGTCAATTTGCAATCTGCATCCTAATAAATATTTCCATAGTACCCCCATATTCTTTTTAGTTATGATTCTCCCTGGGCTTCCCTAAAACAAATATGCGTTTGATACAATATATGTTTGTAAAGTGAGAGTCTGCACAAAGAATTCTATAAATAAATGTATTGGGTAAATAAAAATGTACTTTTATGATAGAAGAATTAAGAATATTCATACCCTTAAGAACTATACTAAGCCTGTGCTAGTCACTGTGCTATAAAAGGTGATAAAGAATAAGACATAACTCCTTTGCCATCCTAAGCACACTATATACATACATATATATACACACACACACATATATACACACACACATATATATACACACACACACAGGCTTACACACACACACACAGAAACACACACACTTTTTATGTTTAAGGTCAATAAAATTGCATGTGTATCATCCTATCGTCCTGTTATGAGTTAACCTTAGCATGGGTCCAAGTTTTACCTAAATTAGGCAAGAGCCCATGAGAAGACAGATGACAGGATTGTTGCTGGGTAGTAATTCAAAGTTATGAAGTAAGGTTGCTATTAGCCCACACGTGATGAGTGACAATACAAGATGTGGCAGTTGGTGTTAGCCTCCCTATGAAATTCAGTCATGTGAAACAGCTGTGGCACAGAGGAAAGGGCACCAGCTTTAGGCGAATGGGTCTTGCCACTTTCTGGCCCAGCATATAAGGAGCTTAGAAGTGGCCACTCTCTCCTAACAAGCAAAAAGCTGAACAAACAGAACAATGAACAATTCTTCTTATTCATCAGAAAAGTGAGGTCACAGGGCAAAATGCTGTTCCCTAAATTTGAAAGACAGGTACGTAGACACAGAGAATCATAACTTACCAAGTAGAAACCCACCAGAAGAAATCTCCTTGGAAACTAGTGCCAAAGTAGGGAAACTTGAACTGTAATTAACAATTTGTTGGAGGCTCAGGACAACTCAGAGGACAACTCTGAGAATTAAAAACTACGGGGAGATTCAGTCACAGGGGGTGGCCCCCACACTTTTATGAGTGTTACCTCCAGGAGTTCAACCAGGTCCACATGGTAAAAATTGGAGAAAATCTTGCCCTTCTGACAGGGGAAGGAGAAAGGCATTATTCTGAAATATGCCAGAGCATTCTGTTCTTCCTAGCAAAGCCTGACCTTAGGAGAAACTACATTTTATCAGAGCCTAACCTACCTGCGGGAAGGGAAATACCCAAATTCAGCTCCCCGAAGCCTTTCTGTCCCACCTAAGGGGTGAGGGGTGCTGAAAAGCACTGGTGAAGTTCACCATTCAGGGCCCCGGTTCACCAAAACCCTGAGACTTGATCATAAGTCTATAGAACACTTTCCCTCCCTTTACATCTTACTACTACATTTTTAAAGGCCTATTTACTGTAGTTGCAAAAAAACAGAATTACCAGACCAGGAATTTTTTAAACTATAATTAATATGCTAAGGGCTTTGATGGAAAAAGTAGACAAAATGCAAAACCAAATAAATAATGTATGTAAAGGGATAGAAATCCTAAGAAAAAGTTATAAAGAAATGCCAGAGATTTTAAAAAATTGTAACAGAAATGAAGGATGCCTTTGATGGCTCATTAGTCGACTAGACATAGTTGATGAAAGAATTGCTGAGCTTCAGGATAGGACAATAGAAACTTTAAAAATTGAAAAACAAAGAAAAAAATACTGAGAAAAGGGCCAGGCACAGTGGGTCATGCTTGTAATCTCAGCATTTTAGGGGTCCGAGGCAGGAAGATCACTTGAGCCCAGGACTTAAAGACCACCGGGCTATATACTGACACCCTGGCTCTACAAAAAATAAAAAACAAAACAATTAGCTGGATGTGGTGGCATGAACCCCAGCTACTCAGGAGGCTGAGGTGGGAGGATTGCTTGAGCCCAGGAGGTCAAGGCTACAGTGAGCTGTGACCATACCACTGCACTCTAGCCTGGGTGACAGAGTGAGACTTTGTCTCTAAAAATACATAAATAAATACTAGGGAAAAAAACAAACAGAATAGAATACCCAAGAACTGTGGGACAACTACAAGATGTATAACATACACACAATGAGAATAACAAAAGGAAAGAGATAAAGGAATAGAAGCAACATTTAAAGCAACAATGACTGAGCATTTCCCCAAAATTGATGTCAGACATCAAACCACAGATCCAGGAAGCCCAAAGAACACCAATCAGGATAAATGCCGAAAGCACTACACTTGAGAATAGCATATTCAAACTTCAGAAAATCAAAGAAAATAATCTGGAAAAAGTTAGAGGAAAAAACACTTAACCCTTTGCTGTGGTTTGAATGTGTCCCCTCCAAAATTCAGATGTTGAAACTTAATAGCCAATGTGAGAATAGTAAGAGGTGGGTCCATTAAGAGGCTGATCAGGCCATAAGTACTTCTCTCTCATGAATGGAACTAAGGCCCTTATAAAAGAGGTTTCATATAGTATTCAGCCCTCTAGGCCTTCCATTTCTTCCACCATGTGAGGACACAGCATTTCTTCCTTCCAGAGGATGTATGATCAATGTGCCATCTTGGAAGCAGAGAGTAGCCTTCACCAGACACCAAACTTGCCAGCACCTTGATCTTGGACTTCCCAGCCTCCAGTACTATGACAAATAAATGTCTGTTCTTTGTAAATTACCCAATGTATGGTATTTTGTTATTGCAACACAAGCAGACTAAGACACTTGCAGAGGAGCAAGATAAAAATTACGTCTAATTTCTCAAACTGTGCAAGCAAGAAGAGTAAAGTGAAAAATGTTAAGTATTCAGAGAAAGGAAAAAGACACCAGTCTAGAATTCCATATCCTGAAAAATTATCCTTCAAAGGTGAAGTAGAAATAAAGACTTTTTCAGACAAATAAAAATTGAGAGATGTAGTGTTCAGGCCTGCCTTGCAAAATATTTTAAAAGAAATTTTTCAGAGAGAAGGAATATAATATAAATTAGAGGTTCAGATCTACATAAAGAAAGAAAGAGCATTGGAAAATAAATGAGTGAAGGTAAAACAAAATTATTCTTTTTCTTAATTGACCTAACAGATAAAAGTTTGTTCAAAATGATAATAATATCAATATATTCAATTATATATGCATATATATATAAGTGAAATGAATGATAGCAATGATACAAGAAATGGGAGGGAGAAATTATAAGTAATTTATTATTATACAATACTTGCACTACCCATGAAGTGGTATCGTGTTATTGGAAAGTGGACTTGGATTAGTTGCAAATGTATATTGCAAACTCTAGGGTAATCATTTTAAAAAGTTTTTTAATGTATAATTGTGTGCTAAGAAAGGAAAGAAAATTGAATAAAATAAAATGCTTAATAAAACCACAAAAAGCAGAAAAGGTATGGAAGACAGATATAGGAACAAAGAACAAGACCAACAAGTAGAAAAGAGTAACAAATATGGTAGATATTAATCCAAGTATATAAATAATTATCTTAAAAGTCAATGATCTACATACAACAATTAAAAGACAGAGATTGACCAAACCAAGACTCAAGTATATGTTGTCTTTAAAAAATCCCTTTAAATATAAAAACACATACAGATTAACAATAAGGGGACAGAGAAACATATACTACGCTAACACTAATCAAAAGAAATCAGGAGTCTGGGTACAATGTCTCATACTTGTAAACCCAGGACTTTGGGAGGTTAAGGCAGGAAGAAGATAGCTTGAGCCTAAGAGTTTGAGACCAGCCTGGGCAACATAACCAGATTCTATCTCGAAAAACAGAAAGAAAGTAGGAGTAGCAATATTAATTTCTAACAGAGCATACTTTAAAACAAGGAAAGTTATGAGAAATAAAGAGGGCATTACATAATAAC
>NW_012108252.1:3942620-4074672 GCF_000951045.1 Mandrillus leucophaeus
TGATCAGGCCATAAGTACTTCTCTCTCATGAATGGAACTAAGGCCCTTATAAAAGAGGTTTCATATAGTATTCAGCCCTCTAGGCCTTCCATTTCTTCCACCATGTGAGGACACAGCATTTCTTCCTTCCAGAGGATGTATGATCAATGTGCCATCTTGGAAGCAGAGAGTAGCCTTCACCAGACACCAAACTTGCCAGCACCTTGATCTTGGACTTCCCAGCCTCCAGTACTATGACAAATAAATGTCTGTTCTTTGTAAATTACCCAATGTATGGTATTTTGTTATTGCAACACAAGCAGACTAAGACACTTGCAGAGGAGCAAGATAAAAATTACGTCTAATTTCTCAAACTGTGCAAGCAAGAAGAGTAAAGTGAAAAATGTTAAGTATTCAGAGAAAGGAAAAAGACACCAGTCTAGAATTCCATACCCTGAAAAATTATCCTTCAAAGGTGAAGTAGAAATAAAGACTTTTTCAGACAAATAAAAATTGAGAGATGTAGTGTTCAGGCCTGCCTTGCAAAATATTTTAAAAGAAATTTTTCAGAGAGAAGGAATATAATATAAATTAGAGGTTCAGATCTACATAAAGAAAGAAAGAGCATTGGAAAATAAATGAGTGAAGGTAAAACAAAATTATTCTTTTTCTTAATTGACCTAACAGATAAAAGTTTGTTCAAAATGATAATAATATCAATATATTCAATTATATATGCATATATATATAAGTGAAATGAATGATAGCAATGATACAAGAAATGGGAGGGAGAAATTATAAGTAATTTATTATTATACAATACTTGCACTACCCATGAAGTGGTATCGTGTTATTGGAAAGTGGACTTGGATTAGTTGCAAATGTATATTGCAAACTCTAGGGTAATCATTTTAAAAAGTTTTTTAATGTATAATTGTGTGCTAAGAAAGGAAAGAAAATTGAATAAAATAAAATGCTTAATAAAACCACAAAAAGCAGAAAAGGTATGGAAGACAGATATAGGAACAAAGAACAAGACCAACAAGTAGAAAAGAGTAACAAATATGGTAGATATTAATCCAAGTATATAAATAATTATCTTAAAAGTCAATGATCTACATACAACAATTAAAAGACAGAGATTGACCAAACCAAGACTCAAGTATATGTTGTCTTTAAAAAATCCCTTTAAATATAAAAACACATACAGATTAACAATAAGGGGACAGAGAAACATATACTACGCTAACACTAATCAAAAGAAATCAGGAGTCTGGGTACAATGTCTCATACTTGTAAACCCAGGACTTTGGGAGGTTAAGGCAGGAAGAAGATAGCTTGAGCCTAAGAGTTTGAGACCAGCCTGGGCAACATAACCAGATTCTATCTCGAAAAACAGAAAGAAAGTAGGAGTAGCAATATTAATTTCTAACAGAGCATACTTTAAAACAAGGAAAGTTATGAGAAATAAAGAGGGCATTACATAATAACAAAGGGGTCAATGTTCCAAGAAGATATAGCAATTGTTAATGTGTATGAACCTAACAATAGAGTGTCAAAATATGCGTGGAAAAATTAAAAGAACTTCAAGGAGATATAGATGAATTCACTGTTATAGTTGAAGACTTGAGAACTTCTCTTTCAAACAAAGAGGTAGACAGATCTGGTAAGAAGAATATCAGTAGGGACATAGTTGAACTAAACAGCACCATTAATCAACTGGATGTAATTGACAACTATAGACTACTTCATCCAACAATAGCAGATTATACATTATTCTCAAGCCAACATGGAATAGTCATCACATGATAGAATTCATCACAAGATAGACTAGGACACATTCTATGTTGATGAAAAACATTATTTTTTTTTTCCCTTTTAAAAAAAAATTTAGTAGAAATAAAGTCTCACTATGTTGGCCGGGATGATCTTAAACTCCTGGCCTCAAGCGATCCTCCAGCCTCGGCCTCCCACGATGCTGGGATTACAGACATGAGTCACTACACCTGGCCAACAAATTCTTAAAAATAATAATCATGCAATCTCTACCCTCAGATCACAATGGAATTTAGTTTAATTTGTAGCTAGAAATCAAAAACAGAAAGATAGCTAGAAAATCCCAAAATACTAGAAGCTTACACAAAACACCTCTAAATAACACATGAATCAAAAAAGAAATCCAAAGAGAAGTTTTAAGATATTTTAACTAAATAAAATTAAAAATATGACTTATCAAAATTTGTGGGATTTAACAAAAGCAATGCTTAGAAAGAAATTTGTAGCACTGACTGCATTTATTAGAAAAGAAGAAATATCTCACATCCATTATCTAAGTTTCCACCTTAGGAAACTGAAAAAGAGAAGAGCAAATTAAATCCAAAATAAGAAGAGTAAAAGAAATAATAAAAAGAGCAAAAATCAGTAAAAATCAAAACAGAATATCAATACAAACCTCAACAAACCCAAAAGTTGGGTCTTTGAAAAGATCAACAAAATTAATAGCCTCTAGCCAGGCTAAGTTAAAAAGAGAGAAGAAACAAATTGTTAATACCAGAAATTGAAGAGAAGGCATGACTACAGATTCCATAAATATTAAAGGGAAAAGTTTTGAAAATATTATGAATAAGTCTACCTCCACAAATTTGATAATCTAAATTACATAAACTAGTTCTGTCAAAGATGTAATCTGCCAAAACTCACATAAGAAAAAATAGACAAAATGAATAGGCTTGTATCTACTAAAGAAACAGAATCAATAATTAATAGCCTTCCAAAATAAAAAGCACCAGGCCCAGATGTATGCAGTGGTGAATTCTCCATTTAAGGAAGAATTATCTAATTCTCTATAATCTTTTCCTGAATATAGAAACAGAGGGAACACTTCCTAACTCATTCTATGAGGCTAGCATTACCCCAATACCAAAACAAGATGAAAAGATTACAAAAAAAAAAAAATAAAACTACAGACCAATATCTCTCGTGAACACAGATGCAAAAATCCTCAACAAAATAGCAAATCAAATACAACAATATGAAAAGAATTATATACCATTACTAAGTAGGATGTATCACAGGTACACAAGACTGGTTTAATACTCAAAAATCAATAATGTAACATCAGCAGGCTAAAGAAAAAAATAACATGATCAAATCAATACATGCAGAAAAAGCATTTGACAACATCACACACTCATCCATGATTTAAAAAAAAAGAAACTCTCAGCAATCTAGGACTAAAAGGGAATTGCCTCAATTTGGTAAAGAACATCTACAAAAAACCTACAGCTAACCTTACACTTCATTGTAACAAACTCAAAGGAAATATACAGATGGCAAATAACAGGCATATAAAAAATGCTCAGCATCATATATCATGAAATTGTAAATGAAAACAAGATACCCCTACACACCTATTAAAATAGCCCAAATCCTAAACACTTGGCAACACCAAATGCTGCTGAGCATGTGGAGCAACAGGAATTTGCTGGTGGGAATGCAAAACGGCACAGCCACTTTGCAAGATACTTTGGAAGTTTCCTACAAAACTAGATAGACACAACTTACAATCCAACAGTCATGCTCCTTAGTATTTACCCAAAGGAAGTGAGAATTTATGCCCACACAAAAACCCGTACATGGATGTTTATTTGTTTTATTCATTATTGCCAAAACTTGGAAGAACCAAGGTATCCTTTATTAGGTGCATGTATAAACAAACTGTGATACATCCAGACAATGGAGTATTATTCAGTGCTAAAAAGAAACGAGCTATCAAGCCATGAAAAGACATGGAGGAATTTTTTTTTTTTTTTTTTTTTTTTTTGAGAGGGAGTCTCACTCTGTCGCCTAGACTAGAGTGTAGTGGCACGATCTCGGCTCACTGCAACCTCTGCCTCGTAGGTTCAAGAGATTCTTCTGCCTCAGCCTCCTGAGTAGTTGGGATTACAGGTGCCCACCACCATGCCAGGCTAATTTTTGTATTTTTACTAAAGATGGGGTTTCATCATGTTGCCCAGTCTGGCCTCGAACTCCTGACCTCAGATGATCCACCCGCCTCAACATCCCAAAGTGCTGGGATTACTGGCGTGAGCCACCGCGCCCGGCCTGACATTGAGGAAACTTAAATGCGTACTGCTGAGTGAAAGAAGCCAGTCCAAGATGGCTCCATACTGTATGATTCTAACTATATGACATTCTAGAAAAGGCAAAACTATGGAAATATTAAAAATGTCAGTGGTTTCCAGGTGTTTGGGGAAAAAGGAAGGAGTAATAAATACAGTAGTTTCTTCTTATCCCCAGGGGGATACACTCCAAGAGCCCTAGTGGATGCCTGAAACCGAAGATAGTACCAAACCCTATATATTGTATACTATGTTTCTATGATAAAGTTTAATTTATAAGTTAAGCACAGTAAGAGATTAACAATAAAATAAAAAAATTATAACAATATACTGTAATAAAAGTTATGTGACTGTAGCCTCTCTGTTCTCTCTCTCTCTCTATTCTCTATATTTTTCTCTCTGTCAAAATACTTATTGTACTGTACTCCCCTATTTTTGGACTGTGGTTGTCTGAGGGTAACTAAGACCAGGGAAGGTGAAACCACAGATAAGAGGGACTACTTTAGTAGAGCACAAGGGATTTTTAGGACAGTGAAACCATTCTGTATGATACTATAGTAACAGTGGATACATGACATTAGGTGTTTGTCAAACCCATAGAACTTAACAACGAAAAGAGTAAAACTTAATGTAAACTATGGAATTTGGGTAATAATGATGTGTAAAATGTAGATTCATCAATTATAACGAAAGTACCCTTCTGGTGGGAGATACTGATAATGGGGTAGCTGTGCATGTTTGGGCAGGTGGAAAATGGGAACTCTGTACTTTTCACTCAAGTTTTGCTGCAAACCTAAAACTGCTGTAAGAAATACAGTTTACTAATTTCAAAAAAATAAAAAAAAGCACAACTCCTGGCTAGCTCTGATGCTTACTAGTTAAGTTGCCCTGAGCTAGTCAACTTCTTTCAGCCTCGTAAACTGCTGGTACAAATGGTATTTACTTCCCAGGCTTGCCAAGAGACTCGTGAAACATTGGGTGTGAGAACACTTTGTAAAGTGCTACAGACCCGTTCCTTTGGCTCCCTAAAGAGGCAACCAAGCAATTTCTCATCATTTTCCACTGAGCAAGCATTGGTGGTTGCAAATGTGGAAATACGTCATCCTTTTACGATCTTAAAGAAATTAGCATGAGCTCCAAGAAAATCCCAAACAAAAGCTGATGAAACTTCACTGGATGCCAAGGAAGCAGCTGGCACCATAAACGCCGTGGGAGCTTCACTGGCGAACCTCCCTCTACAGGCTGCCTAATGTTCGTGGCGGGGGACCTGGCATTGCACTGGGGAAACAAACACAGGAGAGGAAGAGAGGCCATCTCATCACCTGTCCCTGCTCTGAAACAAGAGGACACCTTTGGGAAACGCCTCATTCAGATTCCACCGGGCTCAGGTGCATATCCTGTGCTGCACACCCTGAGGGAATGCAAGGCATGGCCCAGATCCTTCAGGATAAAGCATCCAGTTACATAAGCATTGTTTTAGTTTTAAAACATGCTGTTAATTACCATCCTTCTCTACTTATTTATATCTCTAGATAGAAACACAATGTTTAATGCTCCCTAAAATTTGGTTGTTTTGTTTGTTTGTTTAACATTTGCCTGGCTATCTTGTAGGACATTTGCCAGGCAATTTTTAATGAGCCTTAAAATATTTCCATTTTGAAGAGATACCCAACAACTATCCTTGGAAAAAGGTGAGTGTTGCCAAATCAAACAAGGAGGCAGTGACTCTATTTTCCCACCACTAGGCACACTTTTTTCCATCTCTCCCCCTTTCTTTACTATCTTAAATGGGCTTTATATAGCCTGTTTAGGATGGTACAAAAATCCCGCCTTATAAAAATGAGTGGTTTTGCCTCCCTGTGTAAATGGCATGCTGGGAAAGAACAGGAAGTACAACCCCAAATTGTCTTTGGTCAGTCATTTCACATTCCCTTGGCCTCATTAACAGAGACACTGCCCATCTCTCCTGGGCAAGGAGGCAGGCATTTTCTCAGGCACCTTTCCTGAATCTTGGTCCATAGCTTGGCACTGGTAAGGCCAACACAGGGTGTACCCCCATCCCAGGTTCCCAGGCTGAGCAGCACTAGGTTTTAAAGGGGAAACACAGGAGAGAGAGAGAGAGAGGAGAGAGGTGGGGAAAGAGAGACAGACAGAGAGAGAGAGAGAGAGAGAGAGAGAGAACTAGCAATCACAGAGGCATGAAAGTGGGAAAGAACATGACAGATTTAGAAAGCTTAAAGTGCACTCGAGTTCTAGATTTCTGTTTATAACAGTTCCTAGACACTTAGCTATGAAAATGGTGGTAGAAAACACATCTATGTCCCTGATGCTGGGTCTCTAGAATGTTGCAGAGTGATCTTTTTTAGGTAGGTGCTCATTAAATATGCTCACTGATCCATTCATTCTTATGCAACAAATGGGACCATGTGGTAGGTAAGGACCAAATCATGAGTGGATTTATATGCTAGACTAAGGTGTTTATTTTATCCTATGGCGAAACAAAAGCTATTAAATAACTATGAATAGAGGAAGGTTTTTGTTTATTTTTTTGTTTGTTGCCTTTGCTCTTCTTGACAGCAAAATAAAGGATACCCAGAAGGGGTCAAGATTACAAAATTGTTTAGGCATTCATGGAAACAGTGTTATCACTGACCTGGAAAAACTCTTTTGGAAGCATGTTACTGGTTGAGTATCCTTTATCCAAAATGCTTAGGACCAGATTTCAAATTTTTTCAGATATTTAAATATTTGCATATACATAATAAGAAATCTTGAGTATAAGACCTAAATCTAAATGTAAAATTCACTTATATGAATCTTTTATATAAACCTTACAGACATGGCCTGAAGGTAACTTCATATAATATTTTTAATAATTTTGTGCATGAAACATAGTTTTGACTGTGTTTTGACTATAGCTTATCACATGAGGTCACATGTGGAATTTTCCCTTTGTGACACTATATCAGTGCTTAAAATATTTCAGATTTTGGAGCATTTCAAATTTCAGATTTTCTAATTAGGGATGCTCAACATGTATTTGTGTTCACTGATGAAAAATAAAAATCATTAAGTTTAGCCTTGAGTCCAGAACAAATCGTAACTGGAAAGAACAATTCTGTACATTTGCTTCCTCATGTGCTTCAATAAATGTAGGTTCATCTAGCTTTCTTTCTCCCTCTTCCTAAAATATTCCAGTCTCCAAAATTACCTAAATTTTTTCCATTAAAAACTCAAAATGTGACTATTTATGGATCTGAGTCAGAAATTTACATTCTTTTTTTAATTAATAGACTTTGCTTTTTAGAGCAGTTTTAGGTTTACAGAAAAATTGAGCAAAAAGCATACAGTTCCCATATTATCTGCATTTATCCTACAGTTCCCCCTATTATTGACATCTTGCATTTGTATGGTACATTTGTTACAATGGGTATAATACTGATACATTATTGTTTAAAAAAGTACATAGTTTACATTAAGATTTATTCTTTGTGAGACTTAAATGTAAAACACAGAACTATAAAAACCATGGAAGACAACCTAGGTAATACCATTCTGGACATAGGAGCAGGAAAAGGTTTCATGATGAAAGCACCAAAAGTAATTACAATAAAAGCAAAAGCTGACAAATGAGACCTAATTAAACTAAAGAGCTTCAGCACAGCAAAGGAAACTATCAACAGAGTGAACAGACAACTGACAGAATAAGAGAAAAATTTTGCAAACTATGCAACTGATGAAGGTCTAATATCTAGCATCTATAAGGAACTTATAGCTTTATAACTTTAAAACACATTTTTAATTTTTTTTAACTTTTATTTTAGGTTTGGGGGTTCGTGTGCAGGTTTGTTACATAAGTGAACTCATGTCACAGGGGTACATGAGTTTATTATTTTGTCACTTAGGTACTAAGCCTAGTACCCAATAGCTATTTCTTCTAAGGAACTTAAAATTTACAAGAAAAAAAAACAATTAAAAAGAGGGAAAAAAATATGAACAGACACTTTTCAAAAGAAGACATACATGTGGCCGATAATCATGTGAAAAACAGCGCAACATCACTGATCATTAGAGAAAGGCAAAACAAAACCACAATGAAATATGATCTCGCACCAGTCAGAGTGGCTATTATTAAAAAGTAAAAAAATAACAGATGCTGGCAAGGTTGTGGAGAAAAAGGAATGCTCTTATACTGTTGATGGGAATGTAAATTAGTTCAACCATTGTGGGAGACAGTGTGTCGATTCCTCAAAGACCTAAAAACAGAAACAGCACTCAACCCAGCAATCCCGTTACTGGGTATACACCAAAAGGAATAGAAATCATTCTATTATAAACACACATGCAAGCATATATTCACTGCAGCAATATTCACAATAGTTAAGACAGGAAATTAACCTAAATGCCCATCAAAGGTAGACTGGACAAAGAAAATGCGGTATTAGGTTGGTGCAAACATAATTGTGGTTTTTGCCATTGGAAGTAATGGCAAGAACCGCAATTATGTTTGCACCAACCTAATACATATACACCATGGAATACTATGCAGCCATAAAAAAGAATGAGATCATGTCCTTTGCAGGGACATGGGTGGAGCTGGAGGCCATTATCCTTAGCAAACAAACACATGAACAGAAAACCAAATATCACATGTTCTCACTTATAAGTGGTAGCTAAATGATGATAAAACATGGGCATATAGAGGAGGACAACACACACTAGGGCCTACCAAAGGGTGGAAGATTGGAGGAGGGAGATAATCAGGAAAAGTAACTAATGGGTACTAGACTTAATACCTAGATGATGAAATAATCTGTACAACGAATCCCCATGACACACACTTACCTACATAACAAACCTACACATGTACCCCTGAACTTAGAAGTTAAACTAAAAAATAAGTAAGAATAATAAATTCACAACATTCTATAGGAAAAAGATTTATTCTTTGTGTTGTTAAATTCTATGGGTTTCACAATGCATAATATCATGTATTCACCATTACAGTATCACACAGAACAGTTTCACTGCCCTAGAAATCTCTTGAGTTCCATTTATCTCACCATCTCTCCCTGCAAACCCCTGGCCACCACTGATCTTTTTACTATCTCATAGTTTTGCCTTTTCTAAAATGTCATATAATTGGAATCACAATCATACAGTATGCTGCCTTTTAAAATTGGCTTCTTTCACTTGGCAATCTGCATTTAAATTTCCTCCATATATTTTCTTGGCCTGATAGCCTATTTCTTTTTATTACTAAATATTCAATTGTCTAAAAGTATCACAGTTTGTTTTTCATTCACCTGAGAAGGACAACTTGGTTGCTTGCAAGTTTTGGCAATAACGAATAAAGCTGCTATAAAAATTCATGTACACATTTTTGTGTGGGCATAAGTTTTCAACTCATTTGGCTAAATACCTAGGAGTGTGATGTTGGATCATATGGTTAGACTATGTTTAGTTTTGTAAGAAACTGCCAAAGTATCTTCCAAAGCCGTTGTACCATTTTGCATTTCCATCAGCCATGAATGAGAGCTTCTGTTGCTCCACACCCTTACCAACATTTGAAGTTGTCAGTGTTTTGGATTTTGGCCATTCTAATAGGTGTGTGGTAGTAGCTCATTGTTGTTTTAATTTGCAATTCCCTGATGACAAAATGATGTTGAGTATCTTTTTATATATTGATTTGCTGGACATATATCTTCATTGATTAGGTGACTGTTCATATATTTCCCTATTTTTCAAATAAATTTTTAACTTTGAAATCATTTTAGATTTCCAGAAAAGTTGCAGAGAAAGAGACTTCCTGTATATGCCTCCTCCAGCTTCCTCTAGTGTTAGCATCTTACATAATCATGGTATGTTTTTCAAGACTAAGAAATTAACATTGGTGCAATAATATTGACTAAACTACAACCTTTATTCAGACTTTGCCAATTTCTTCAATAATATTTTTGTTATTATTTTTTCAAGATCCAATCCAGGTTACCATTTTGCATTTGGTTATCCTTAGTTTCTTCTGATCTGAGATAGTTTCTCAGACTTCCCTTTTTTTTCATGTTCGTATTCTTTTTGGTTCAGATCAGTTTGTATGGAGTTGAGTGAAATCAGCAAAAACAGTGGAGAAAGGGTCTCAAAAATTTTTCTATTCCATAGAAGCAATAAAAACCTGGCAAAAAAAAGTCTGAATCAACTTTTTCAGAACTCTGAATTTAACCTAAAACTTGCAGCACTCAGGGAGCATTAACTCAAAAACCATCTGAATCTCAATAAGAACAATGAGCTTTGTGACACTTTTAATATGCTCTAGTCCCATCCCTTTCTCCAGCTCTATGATTTTCTTGAAAACCAACAGCCTGACAGCCCCTGAAAAGGAAATAATAGCCTGACAGCCACTAGAAGGAAACAATAAGGTTAGAGTTGCCTCAGAACCTCATTCCCCCCAAAATTGCCATTATTTATACTGTCCTGTGGTTCCCTGGAAGAATGTCTATTTGACCTAACTTGGAGCTTTCCCAGTGCAAAAAGTTGTAGCTGGGAGCATCTGTCAGAAAAAAAAAAAAATTAGAGGCAATTGTTTAATTCTGCAGCTGCCTGAGGTGGTGGATAACAATTAGGGCAAACGATAGACTAATCAAAAAGCTCAAAAGAAAAAGCTGGGAAATGAGATTTCCATAGGGGCTTTGAAAAGCTCTGACACATTTCTGGAAATCTAGAAGGCTAAGCACTAGGCTAGTGTATGTTCAAGAAAAATCTGAGAAGGCCCTAAGCTCTCATCTCTGGTGTATCTTGTGGCTCTGCACAAGCAGGAAGTGAAGATCAAGGCTGAATTATTAACCGATTTGCTGACTGTGGTAAAGAGAGCTCCTGAGTGAAAACAGAGACATTAGGTCGAAGCATTTAAGAAAATCTCTGTCCAATCATTAGCTGACCAGTAAGCTAATGGAGCAGAGATTTCAGAGGCCACAGATGGCAAATAATATCGACTTTACAGTGTCTGGTAGTTTGCAAAAGTCATTAAACAAACAACAGAGTTAGTTTCCAAGTCATTAAACAAACAGCTACTATGACAAGCAGCAACAACAAAAACCTCAGGAAAGGTGGCAGAATTTTATTTCCAGAGTAATCACATTATATTAAGTATCCAGTTTGAGACAAAAAAATATATATAAGATGTGCCAAAAAACCCCACCCCCTAACACATACAAGAAAAAAAGAAAGTATGGACCATAAACAGAATAAACATAAATAAAGCAAACAATAGAAACTGTCCCTGAGGAAGCCAAGAGAGTAGGCTTACAAGACAAAAACCTTAAGTCAGTTAAAATTTAAAGAGTTCAAATAAGTTAACAACTAAATGAAAATGTGAGAACAAGGTTTCACCAAATACAGAATAACATTAAAGATATAGAAATTGGCCAGGTATGGTGGCTCACACCTGTAATCCCAGCACTTTGGGAGGCTGAGATGGGTGGATTGCTTGAGTCCAGGAGTTCAAGATCAGCCTGGGCAACATGATGACGCCCCATCTCTACAAAAGAAATGCAAAAATTAACTGGGCATGGTGGTGCATGCCTGTACTCCCAAGCTACTGGAGGCTGAGTGGGAGGATCACCTGAGCCTGGGAGGTGGAGGTTGCAGTGAGCTGAGATTGCACCATGGCACTCCAGTCTAAATGACAGAGTGAGACCCCCATCTCAAAAAACATAAAATAAAATATAGATAGACAAATTATTCTTTCATGAATCATATCAAAATTCTGAAGTATAAAAGTAAAGTAACTAAAACGAAAAATGACTTGAAGGACTCAACAGAGTTGAGCAAGAAGAAAAAAGAATCATGGAACTTGATCTAGGTCAACTGATTATCTAGTCTGAGTAACAGAGAGAAAAAGGAATTAAGAAAGTGAAAGTCTCATCAACCTGCGGGACACCAACAAGCATCTGAACATATGCATACGGGAGTCTTAGATGGAAAAGAGAGAGACAAAGGGACGGAAACCATATTTGAAAAATAATGGCCAAAACTTTTCCAAAATTTGATGAAAAATGCTAATCTACATATTCAAGAAGCTCAACAAACTCCAAGTAGACAAAATTCAAGTATATTCTGAACTAGCTATATCATATCAAACTGTTGAAAGTCAGTGACTGACAGAGAATCTTGAAAGCATACAAGGGACCCTCAGTAAGATAGCTAGTTTCTCTTTGGAAACTATAGAGAACAGAAGGCAGTGGGATGCCATATTCAGAGTGTTAAAAAACAAAACAAAACAAACAAAAAACCTGTCAACCAAGAATTCTACATTCAGCAAAACTACCCTTCAGAATGACAGAGAAATTCAAAATCCCCAGATAAACAAAAACTAAGGTAAGTTATTGCTGGTATATATGCTGTACATGAAATACAGTCCCCCAGGCCAAAATGAAAAAATGTTAACCAGTTTAAATCATTTAGAGAAGTAAAGAACACCAATAAAGGTAGCTACCTAGGTAAATATAAAAGACACTCCAAAAATTATTTTTTGTATATGACATTTTTGTCTATCTGATTTAAAAGACAATTACATAAAGCAATAATTATAAATTTGTGTTGATGTAATATGTGGAATAAAAGCACAAAGAAAATGGGGGAGAGAATAGAGTTATATAGGATTGAAGTTTTTATATAATACTAAAACTAAGTTGGTATTAATACAAACTAGATTGTTATGAATTATGTTCATTGTAATCCTAGAATAACCACTAAAAAACTTTAAAATAAATATGCATATATGGAAAAAGAAGGGGGAATTAAAATTGTACACTAGAAAATATCTATTAATGCCAAAAACACAATAATGGAGAAATACAAGAATAACAACAACAAAAACTCCATTAGATATAGAAAATAAATAGTAAATGGCAACTGTAAATCCTACCCTATCAGTGATTACATTACATGTAAATTGACTAAACATTATAATTAAAAGGCAGAGACTGGAAGAATTAATTTTTTTAATGATCCAGTTATATGCTGTCTACAGGAGACACACTATAATTCAAAGACACAAATAGTTTGATACCAGAATGATAAAATATATATATACAGTGCAAACAGTACCCAACAAGCATCTGAAGTGACTTTAATAATATCAGACAAAATAGACTTTAAGTTATATGTTGTTACTGGAGATAAATAAAAACACATTATGATGACAGAAGAGTCAACCCATCAAGAAGATATAACAATTATAAATCTATGTGCACATAATGACAGAGCTCCAAAGTACATGAAGCAAAAACTGACAGAACTAAAGGGAGAAATGAACAATTCAATAATAATAAAGTCTTCAATATCTCACTTTTAATAGTGGATAGAACAAATGGAAGATCAACAAGAAAATGAAAGACAGGAACAACCCTATATGAAACTATATCTAACATTTAACAGATATCTACAAAATACTCCACCCAATAGCAACACAGTACACATTCTCCTCAAAGGCACATAGAACATTCTCC
Source organism: Mandrillus leucophaeus (assembly GCF_000951045.1). Lineage (NCBI taxonomy): Eukaryota > Metazoa > Chordata > Mammalia > Primates > Cercopithecidae > Mandrillus > Mandrillus leucophaeus. The sequence continues at coordinate 3,956,227 of NW_012108252.1, forward strand.
AAGGTAGAACATATTTTATGCCATAAAAGAAGTCTCAATGGATTTTAAAGGATTAAAATTATATAAAGTATGCTCTCTGAACCCAATGGAATGATATTGAAAATCAGTATTGGGAAGGAAATTCAGGAAGTTCACAAATATGGTAAAATCAAACAATATACTTCTAAATAACCAGTGAGTTAAAGAAGAAAACAAAAGATAAATCAGAAAATATTTTGAAAATATTTTGATAAAGGAAAATCAAAACACAACATATCAATGCTTATGTGGTGCAATAAAAGCTATGCTTAGAGGGACTATTATAGCTATAATAGCCTATGCTAAAAAAAGAAAAACATTCTCAAATCGATAACCTAACCTTCTATCCTAGGAAACTAGGAAAAGGTAAGCAAACTTAACCGAAAGCAGGCAAGAGGAAGAAAATAATAAATATTAGAGAAGAAATAAATGAAATAGAGAACAAAAAAAAAAAAAGAGAAAATTATTGAAACAAAAGTTGGTTCCCTGAAAAGATCAACAAAATTGACAAAACTTTAGTTAGGCCTACCAGGAAAAAAACAAAGATAACTCACATTACTAAATCAGAAATGAAAGAGTGGACTCTACTCTTGGCTTTACAAAAATAAAAAGGAAATACTATAAACAATTGTATGCCAACAATAACAATAAAAATCTAGATGACATGGACAAATTTCTCAAAAAATACAAACTACCAATACTAACTCAAGAATCAATAGATTATCTGAACCTATTACAAGAAATGGAATTATTGTTAATCAAATAGGCTTATCAGAATTATCAAATATGCTGCAATATTTTTAACTATAATTCTGTGGCCACTTGTGAAGATTTGCAGGATGCAATATGAAATGTACTGCCCCTCTGGGTAGGGTGAATAATATTTATGTGAACAACACAAAGACATGGTTATCAAAATTGAATACCACACTATTCAAATTTGCTAAAACATTTTGTTATTTCGTTCTCCCAAAAATAAGCAAATAAGCATTTGTAATTTTCTCCCAGGTTTCAGGACTTGAAAGAATTCCAGTTGACTGGCCTAATGTTTAATCTTCATGAAACCAACAAGATGGTGGCTTTTAGAGTCAGGCCTGGGAGAAAATTCTAGCTCTTTTGCTTGCATTGCCTATGAGACCTAAGACAAGTCTCTGATAATCTATTTCTTCATTTTATGGGACTTTTGGGAATAATATTGCTTTCTTCTAGTATTGTAAAGAATAATTGGGTTAGAATAAGTACATATCCTTGCCATCCATGTAGCAGGTATTTATTGATCCCCAATTTATGTCTAGTACCCTGCCAAGTGATACAATTGTAAGCAAAACATGGCTCCTTCTTGGATATGACAGTGTTGTAAGGAAGGTACTTTCAAAAACAATTAATATCCTTTTCTTCATTTCTGTGCTTAAAAGCAGAACTTTAAGTTAAAAGCTATATCTCATTCTGGTTAACAATGAAAATGATGACTATTTTAAAGGTGGTGAGATGTAGATACGATTTTTATCCTCCTTTTTGAGCAGTTATCTTTGTGTGTCTCCTGAGTATGGAGGGTTGAAAGAATACTTTAAAAGTTGAGTACATATACAAAATTTCTGTACTTAATAAATGAAAACAAAATGTGTAGAGTGCTTACACATTTCCTAACAAATTATAGATACTAAATCAGGTTTTCAAAACTCTTGTCTGTACGAAATGTTTTGAAAATAATTCACTAAAGTATTCTACAGCTCAGAAATTCAACTATAGGAACAAAGAATGCTGGCATCCAAAGAGCAATGATTAAGGAGTGGTCACAGGATAGAGGATAGACACCTTCCAAATGAAGTATGACCTGTGGCAGAGTTCAGTGGTGCAAAATATATGGTAAGATCTTTATGACTATCAGGGAAAACTCCACCCCCAATATTCAATGTGGGTCCTTTTCTATTTCCCTAAGTGTTGGCTGGTCTGAGAAATAAAGGGAAAGAGTATGAGAGAGAAATTTTAAAGCTGGGTGTCCAGGGGAGACATCACATGTCGGCAGGTTCCGTGATGCTCCCTGAGCCGTAAAACCAGTAAGTTTTTATTAGCAATTTTCAAAAGGGGAGGGAGTGTACAAATAGGGTGTGGGTCACAGAGATCACATGCTTCACCAGGTAATAAAATATCACAAAGCAAATGGAGGCAGGGCGAGATCACAGGACCACAGGATGGGGCGAAATTAAAATTGCTAATGAAATTTCAGACACACATTGTCACTGATAACATCTTATCAGGAGACAGGGTTTGAGAGCAGGCAACCGGTCTGACCAAAATTTATTAGGTGGTAATTTCCTCATCCTAATAAGCCTGAGAATGCTACAGGAGATCAGGGCTTATTTCATCCCTTTGTCTTTGACCATAAAAGACAGCCGCTCCCAAAGGGGCCATTTTAGAGGCCTACCCTCAGGGGCACATTCTCTTTCTCAGGGATGTTCCTTGCTGAGAAAAAGAATTCAGCGATATTTCTCCTATTTGCTTTTGAAAGAAGAGAAATGTGGCTCTGTTCCGCCCGGCTCACTGGCAGTCAGAGTTTAAGGTTATCTCCCTTGTTCCCTGAACATCGTTGTTATTCTGTTCTTTTTTCAAGGTGCCCAGATTTCATATTGTTCAAGCACACATGCTCTACAAATAATTTGTGCAGTTAACACAATCATCACAGGGTCCTGAGGTGACATGCATCCTCCTCAGCTTACAAAGATGACAAGATTAAGAGATTAAAGTAAAGGCAGGCATAGGAAATCACAAGGGTATTGATTGGGGAAGTGATAAGTGTCCATGAAATCTTCACAATTTATGTTCAGAGATTGAAGTAAGGACAGGCATAAGAAATTATAAAAGTATTAATTTAGGGAACTAATAAATGTCCATGAAATCTTCACAATTTATGTTCTTCTGCCATGGCTTCATCTGGTCCCTCCATTCAGGGTCCCCGACTTCCCGCAACAATGACAGAGAAAATTTAAAGAACTTTCCACCACTGGGGAAAGTCATGCTTAAAGCAAGTGCCAAATGACAATCTGTCTTGGTGAGCAGCTTTTACAAATCCCACCAACAAAGGCAAGGAAAATAATAAAGTCAATCGGAATGTCCTAGTTTTGATTTGACAACTTCTGGTCATAAGAAGTGCTTTCCTCTGAGGATTCCCAGGTTTTTTAGCTGACATTTGTCCTAATGCTTAATTATATTAATTACATATAGCACCATCTAGTGAAATAACTTAGAATACTTGGGCTTTTAAAAGACAAAGAAATGGTTAAAAACATAAATCAATGAAAGTTGTGTTTTTTAATGATGGGATGGGCAAGAATTTGCCTATGTTCTTACCTGAAATATAGTTTTAAATGCTTAGATTATTTAAGGATGCTTTTGATTCAATCAGTCACTCTATATAGTGATCATCTCAAGTTTGGTTTGGCATTACGGGGAGAGAAATGCTGGAGTAAGGAAGGATGGAAAAATACTGGTTGTGGGGGTAATAATTGGGGATAAACTAAGGGCCCATGAATTCCTGAAAAGAAGAGAATGTGTAATGGTGTGCTAGAGCCAGCTAGTACCACTGGAGAGAGCCAACTGTGTGTATCTTTCTTTCTCCAACTTCTGACGTCTCATTGGTAGCTTCAGGTCAGCTGGGGTGAGATTATTTACATAATGGATATTGGCAAATGCTATGAATCACGGCAACCCATTCCCAGAGAAGCAGTTGTTAAACACTTATTAGCACACCGCCGGAACATATCAGCATCTGATCCTCCCAACTGACCACAGTCCTTATAGATAGAGGCCAGGTAGAGGGACTGGTTGTGGCCAGGGACACACTAGCAAAAGATATCTGTGTCTAAATGGCATGTGGTTGTTGTGCCAACTAGTTACTGTAAGCCCTTGTCAATATGTCAGAATTACCCAAACTTATGAACAACAACAACAACAACAAAAAAAAAACAGTTCAAGCTAGTTCATATTTCAGCAAGCAATGAAAAATGTCTCCAACACCTTTGAGAAGAGATGAATCAGGTGCTGATTATTAGCTGCAGGAGGCTAATGTGGAGGCTGGATGCAGGAAAGGGTGTGGAGGCAGCAGAGTCAGATTGCAGACAGGGCTTGACCTTCACCAATGGGTAGCCTTGGGCAATTCAGATGCTGGGCTGCTTCTTCAACTAAAAGTCAAAATGAGACCACTGGGGCTTTCTTTCTTTAATTAATGAAATCTTTTCATCAAATCACCTCTTACATGTAATATCAATACTCTCTAGTAAAGATTAGTGTCATTTAAAAGACCAGCCCCCTTGTGAGATCCCCAAAGTCCTCTGAAAACCTCAGAATCCCTTGTAAAAGTTATTGAGTTAAACTATTTCCAAGAGTCCAATTTCCCTTCCAACACTGATATTCTAAGCAAAGAACTGGCTATCAGCTTCACTACCTTATTTCCCCATTTACCCAGAGGTGTGAGCTTCCTCTTCTCTACCCAGTGTAAGGAATCTGGAGGGAGTGGAGACAAAAAGCTGTTTATCTCCATAAATGCCCCCACAGACTCTACTCCAACTGGGTTTTCAACCTACTAATTTCTGAGCATAGATAGGTGTTCAAGTTATAAAGACTTGATGCTGATGGAATCATATCTGGACAAGACCTCTCCATCCCATTCCAAAACTCCGCTTGTTTTTGAAAGTCTGGATGTATAAGTAGATTACCTATCCTAATTTAAAGTATCCTGATCCTACATGAACCTGGTTTGAAAACTATAATATTTATCAAGAGATAATGGTCAAGGAGGGTTATATTTTCTTATGCTTTAAAAAATTATTTATACTCAAGAACAGAAAAGATATCTGATCATTTCAGAGCTAAAATCCTCTCTATGAAGAGTCTGTAGTTTTTTCACTTGAAAGTAATTATGATTCTAAGTGACCCAAGATTGTGCAGATAAAGGTAGTATTTCCCTAATCCATAACAATTACTAGGGGGGCACAGGTGGAACTGCGTATCAGAGAATGCACACTGGTGGGCCAGGAGCCCATTCTAATCTCCACAGAGTTAGCAAGAAATTTAGATTAGTTGCCAACATTTAAAAACTGAGAAATATCCAAAGAAAATTCAAATTTGTGGCTTTGCGTGGGGAAAACAAACAGAGCGTAACAAAATTGGGCCAAATTCCTGCCTGGCAACCATCAGCTGTGCTGACAGCTGCCATCCTTTAGACAGGGCACAGGCCTGCTATGGGCCATAGTGCCCATGCTGTACATCTCCCAATTTCCCACCCTCAAACCCCACCAACAACACCCACTGGGTTACTTCCCTGTCCCTGCCTGAGTTTGCATTCCTTGACTTAGGGCCATACCAGACTGAGCAACAAGTGACACTGGGCCTGTCTGAGAAAAGTAAGGAAACATTTTTAGACATAATACCCTTAGAAGCAATATTTGCTGGGGCCTGAGCCCCGCCTGGGCCCTGGGCCCTAAGAGATAAAGATGCTCCTTGCAGGCAAGAAGACACTCAACTTATGTGCACACTGAAAACCTGATCTGCCTTGAAGACAAAATGGGAAGTTTGTGGTTGAGCACATTTATTTCTGAACTTAATGACATGGAGAACCACAAGCCTACCCACAGTATCAATTTTTCATAAAAAAGGAGAAAGGCGATTGAGTCAAATGTTCCAAGAATGGCTGGTGCAGGGAATGGTATATTTATAACTTGTATACACTGACAGGAATGCCTTGTTCAGTGGAGAAAAGTAATAAGAGCTACTGTTATTGAACACTTGCCTTGCATTCTTTCTGTTCTCACACTTACTCAGAAGGGTTTTATATTTACAGATAAAGAAATCAAAGCTCCGAGATGCTAGTTAACTTGAGCAAGTCACACAGTTTATTACATGGCAGAACCAGCATCCAGTGCACTGGCTGACTGCAAATCCATGCCTTGTCTGCTATGTCATGCTGCCAATTCACATTTAAAATGGCTCTTTGTGCTCTTCAATGCAATTGCTTAAAGATTATTTCCATTGAGCCCTTTTACAAGTTTATGAGACAGAGGAATCATGATCCACATTTCACAGATTAAAAGTTGAAGCACAAAAAATTTAAGTCTTAGTAATTAGTAACTAAGAACTAGTAGACGCTGGTTTTCTAACTTCTAATCAAGAGTTCTTTCCACTTCATAAGATGAAACATCTACTTTGGACTGAATGTTTGTGTCTTACTCTTCAGATACTTAACGTTAGAGAGTTGTTATGCTTTTATATTATATGGATGATTTGCATATCTTTTAATGAAGGATTTTTTAATTATTTGAAAAGAGGGCTAGAAATTTTAAAAAAAAATAAAACTTTTAGATTATTCTACTCATTAAAATAGCCATGCCTCTTTTAAGGTAGCCAGTAAAACTTGTCTATAACTAAGGTCTACTTATAATTTCAGAGATAAATTTAGTCTTTTGTGGCAAAGCAGTTGACAAGGAAAATAGGTCTGGGTAAAATACTTTTTTGTTTTTCAAAATAGTACAACCTAGTTTAGAAGCAAAAGAAGTTACCAAAGTGAAGCCACAAACTGGAATTTTTTTAAAGGTGGTATGGGGGGTGGGGAGAATCAGTGGTTTCAACAGATTGATTTTTAGTGCTGGCGAATATACTTTTCTATGGTTTTACTGGTCAGACATTCCCACAAATAGGAATGTAAAAAAGGCAACTATGAACACTAAAGAAATGAAATAAATCGTTATAGTACTCTGGAGAAACAGTTTCTCTATAGGCAGTTATGCCAGGAGAATGTCTTTTAACTTTCCTTAGAGTGTTTCCACTGAATACATAGATTATCCCCAAGTTGGAAGGAGCCATCTGTTCCACCCGCAGATTCACATGCCACTTTCTTCTTTCATGACAACCCTCAGACAACCGATGCCTGGAAGTCCAAATCCAATTTATTCTATAAAAAGGAACAATTTTTATTCCCCTCATTTGATATGAAGGCAGTGCTTCGAAATCTCTTCCAGAGGGGAGGCAGAGGCGAGGGGTGGGCTGCTCCAGGCTTTGGAGGATGTGAGTAACAATCTCATGCAGGGGATCAACACTAAGGAAAACCCACAGGGGCCCTGGAAGCAGAAAGACTAGAAGATGGCAATATTAGGGTGGGGACAGGAAACAGCAATCTGATCATGAACCCTGTGCTAGGAAGATGGCAGAGAACAGGATGGAACTCCATTTTGGAAGATTCTTACAAGGATGATCACTGAAAGAAGAAATTGGTAGAACTGGGGCATGGCTTCAAGGTGAGTTCTGGAATCTAGAGCTACAATTTCTTAAACATTGTCTATCCTTCCTCTTCTTGTCCCAGAGGTTGAAACAAGGTTGAAACTGCAATGGGAACTCAAGAAGCTCCCCAACTGTAATCCGGGAATGATTGCAGGGATAGGACGCCAGGCACATCATTGTACTGCAACAGAATCATGAAGCACTGAAAGTCACCGTCTTCCTGAGTTGGCCTGACAAGAACATTGGCTCTGAGCTCAGCTGCAGAGAGCTGAACAGAGTTCGCGGGGGTAGTACGCATACCCCAAGAGCATGGATACAGTCCCATTGTTACAGCAGATGTCTCTCACTGCACGCACGCTAGAGGCTAGGAATGGTTCCAAGCCCATCTCCGGTACTAATTCACCCCATCTTCGCCCTATTAATATGAAGTACTGCTATTATTCCCATTTTTCAGATGAGAAAACTGAGGCACAGAGAGAATGAGTAACTTGCCTTATAGCTACTCACTAGATCACATAGCTAAAAAGTGACAAAGCCAGGGTGGGAATCCATTTTGGTAGAGAGAATAATGGGCTCCCAAAGATACCTATGACTGAATTCCCAGAATCTATGAATTTGTTACCTTTTATGGCGAGAATAACTTTGCTGATGTGACTAAATTGTGGATCTTGAGATGGGAAGAGTATCCTGGATTATTTAGGTGGATCCAATGTAATCACAAGGATCCTTATAAGAGAAACGAGAAAGTCAGAGTCAGTAATATGAGATGTGATGTCAGAAGCAAGAAGTTGAGTGATGTAAGCAAGGGTTCATGAGTCAAGGAATGAGTGCAGATGGTCTCTAGAAGCTGAAAAGGCAAGACAGATTGATTCTGCCATGAAGCCACTAGAAGGAATGCAGCCCTGACAACATCATGATTTGAAACTTCTCACCTCCAGAACTGTGAGGGAATAAATGTGTGTTGTGTTGTTTTGAGCCACTACGTTTGTGACCATTTGTTACAGCAGCTAATAGTTATAGGAAACTAATAGATGCAAGCAGCCTAACCCAAGAGACTTTATTCCTAATTACTCAATTATATTATCTTTCCAGTGTTAGATGTTAATGTTTCTAGAAAATACTCCATAAGACGAGTTTCACGTTGGTTTCAAGGTCTCTCTTGTTTAGCCCCATAGTGGCTGGTGTATGTAGGAATTTATTACTATATTAGATTGCCTGTGATGTACACAGATCTGATATTCATCTCATACATGCTAGTGAGACAGTAGCCATTATTAAAATGTTGATCCTTTTCTTCAGCTGATAAATTGTCCCATAGATCCTTTCTGCTATCCTGGACACCTTGGTCCCTTCCTTGGGACCCCCCAGAACTTCCCATAGTCAATCCTCTGAAGGGTTAAAGCTGTACAGGGGAAGGGCCCTCCCCAACTCAGCCCCAACTTCAAAGCCTGGGTCCATGCTAACGGTCAGTGGCCACACCAAAGCAGATATTTAATATTTTGAACAAAACCCTAGGAGACATACATGCTGACTAATAATTCAGGATGCCCTAGAATGTTTACTTATGACTAGAGTTTAATAATATTTTTATTATCAATGAAAGAAAATAAGCCTTTTTAGCAAAACAACTTTCTATAGAGCACAACGGTTAAACTCTCAGAAGCCCAGATCTTGGCCTCTAAACTCCACACTTGAATCATGATGTCCTCGACTGAAAAGCAGCCACTCCCAACAAGCCATATCAGTGAATACCTCAAAGGTTTGACTTCATTATGTGTCTCTTTTTCAAGTGAAACTATGTGGGCATCACACCCCTTATTTTGTCCTCTTAACTAGGACAAGAGAACTTTAAAATCAGATAAGTACACTGTGTATAAAGTATTATGAAATGTCATTAACAACTTTTTCCTCTGACATCTCTGGCTTCATTGTAAAGGAATTTCACATCCACTCATGCCTCATGTTCTTAGTCTCCACTGAATAATATAACTGGGTGAATCAGTGTTTTCCTCAGAATATGCATGCTCGGCTATCGCCTGAAACTGTTCAACTGATGATAATCCTAAGCTGTGAAAAGAATCCTTTCAGGAAAAACGATTAAGGGAATATGTCAATATCCCTTACTCTCCTAAAGATGTATCATAGAAGGTTATAGTGTGCTGGTAAATAGGATGGAGTACCAGGCTTTGGAGTTATACTAACTTCAGACCATCCCTTGCTTCCCTATTACCAACAATATGACCTTCACAAGTTAGATGACCTCTAAAATCTGTTACTAGAAAATGAAGTAATCATTTTCTTACACATTGGTCAAGAGAACTAAATGAAATAATGTATTAACATGCCTACCATAACACAAGTGACCTACAGCCTATCAATCCTTGTTAGTTCACTTCCCAGTGTGTTCATGTGAGACACAAGTGAGAGGCCTAGGTGCTAGCCCAGTATTTTCCAAATTGCTAAATGATGTTTTTAAATGATAAAGCATAAAACCCATCTCTCCTTGATAACTAAGCATGCTTTGCTTCATAGTTCCAAGCAAAAGGAGCAAAACTCATGCATAGGAGAAAGGACTTGTAAAAATGTTTTTTGAACCCAAACTAAGCACAAGCATATTTGGCTAGTAAGAAGAGAAGAACTATGCAATGGAGAACTCCAGGCAGAGATAAAGACAAGTATAATTAAAATCTCCCAAAAGCTGTATCCAGGGGTCATCCTGAAGGTGGAGACCGCCATCCATCTTTGCCTGCTAATCAACCTTCTGCTTCTCCATCAACGGTTTTTTCCATTTTCCATAAGTTCTAGAAAAGGAATTCAGAGGTCCAAGGTTGTCGCTTTTGCCACTTCCAAGTAAGACTTTTAGAAAGGTGATCATAGCTCTGGGATTCTGTTTCTTCCTTTTTTTCTCCAAGCACACTACAGGGATGATAAGATGAAAGAACAGCCGCTTTGCAAAAAGATGGGGAACTGGAACCAGCCATGACCCCCAAAATAGACATCAAGATACAGAGAGTGTATTTTTCTACCCAATAGCCCAAGGGAGAAACTCTTCAATTAATAACACTTTTGATACAAAGCCAGACTGCCCAAGATGACTGCCTAAAAATACACAAAAATCTAGGAAAAACAAGCTCTCCATCCTGGAGGGAATGTCAATGGAAAATAGTTGCTAGGCTTTTCCAGTTACCAGTAATAAAAGAAAAATAGGCTCCCCATTATGAATCCAGTGCTGGAGGGCTCGTCAGCTGGTTCTGAGCCAGCTTTGGTATTTTCTGAGTGCATTACAAATTACAGGAACAAAATGTGGACTTTTCACTGTAACCATGTTTTCTAAGGCCAGACAATTTATTATTAGGTTTACTTCCTAATGGTCTACAGTTGGAAAAGATGTCTCCATGTATGGATAATATTTTTAAGCTTTTAAAGCACACACATTCTTATTTTGAACAGCAATTATACAATGTGCACAGATTTTAAATGAAAGAATTAAGAGAAATTCAAACAGAATAGGACATGAATCCCTTCATTATTAAGCATTACAATATGCATAAATATTTGTTGAACTATGTGATTTTTTAAAAATACGGACTGAGTAGGAAGTATTAATCTCAAAATACAACCTACATACATATTCTGCATTGAACTTCCTCATAGAGACGTGTTCAAGGGATCTCTATGCCTCCAGTTATTATTAGGGTAACTACAACAAACATCTCTTAAGAAGGCTTCTGCCCATTTAGTTAGTTGTGTATTGCTTTTCTCTGCTAGCAGATTATGAAGTCCCTTGAAAGTAGGGTCTCATCTTACTCATCTTTGTCCTAATCCTTAATACAGCGTCCAACTTACAGGAGATTTTTTTAAATGTTTGATGAAGGAATTCCTCTTATGTGAGCTGCAAGTGAAGGCATTTTCCACTATGTTTCTCATGGAGTCATATAAATACCCATAGAGTTAATTCCCCTTAGAGTTTAATGTTATGAGGGAAAACAGCCTTCTGGGGTATTCTCTTTCTTCATGTAATAATGGTAATATAGCACCCAGTGTTCCCCTTTTCTACTGGGATCTCAGGATGCTCAAGGACAAGTTTTAAGCTCAACTGCAGTCTTTCTCATTGCCTAGAATTTCTATATGAAACCTTCCCTCCTTACCTTCTCTTTTTTGTGGCTCTTTATCTTTTATCCTTGTTTTATGTTAATGTTATAAAGCTGCCTCAGATCCTTGAGAGAAGAAAATAGGAACTGAGTAAAAAATAATGAATAAAGAACTAAGATGAGAAGTTAGCAAAAATTTCTTCCCAGTGACTTCTTATATATGCTGCAGAAATATCCTCAAAATGCTATTATGTTATATCCATGAATATTTCATAAGTTTCAATAGAAATAAGCAGAGCAAACACGGGGTGATATCAAGGAAAAGACTATTGGACTGCAAAACCAGCAGTACAGGTTAAAGTTCAGTCCCTGCCCTTCACTAACTGTGTGGCCTTGAACAAGACACCTACATTTGTGAACTTCCATCTCCTCATCTCATAAATGGACTTCATTTATTCTTTCACCAGACATTTATTGAGTCCTTACTATACAACAGGGATAGGGTAGGTGCTACAGATGTCAAGTAAATAAAACAAGAGCCATGCAATCAAGTTAGTGCACAGTGTAGTAAGAGAGACAGAAAAGCGAACAGATTACAGCAAAATGTGATCACAGCCACACATAAGGTATTGGAGCAACACAGAAGGAAGATGTCTACATCAGTCTGGAGATTTCCAGAGGATTTGAAAAGAGGCAGCGGTTATGTTGATTTTTAAAGCTGATTGGGAATTAACTAGATGAAAAATGGGGCAGGGGAGGGGAAAGAGGGCATTCCAGGACTCAAGAAGAGCACGTGTGAAATCACAGAGACATAGAACGCCATGACAAGTTGGGGTAACCAAAAATTGTTGGAAGATAATAAAATACATGTTCTGTCTACCTCCCAGCGTGATTTTAAGGATCAGTTGAGGGGATGTATACATTGAAAGTGCTTTGTAAACTGTAAAGCAACATACATGTATTCAAATGTTAAAGATTATTATAAGACACTTGCTTTTTTTTCTCCCTACAAATTAGAAACATTTGCTGAAGTAAACACTGTTGATGCATTAGCTGTCAGGATAGTGTATTATATTTAGAAAACATTTGCCAATGCCTGTTCAGTTTTTGAATTTCCAGTCACATGTGTTTTTTGTTTGAGCAAATGCATCAAATAATAATGGATTTATTGTTAATTGTGCAACGTTGGAGCTTCAAGGTTTAAGTAATCTCCATTTCATGTTGACTTTATTCCATGATGACTGCAGAAGTTTGTAGTCATTTATTGATTAATGAAAAGTGATAAGTGAGCACTATTACCACCTTGTATTGATCAAACTTTTATCAGAGGAAATTCAGGATTCTTCATGTGGACAAGTGTGCCAAGAAAAACAAATTCCCTCTGAAAAAAAGGAGGGAAAGATGTGTAGTTATCTCCACTTAAAACAGCTTTCCAAAGAGTGCCAATGGAGCTCGGATTCAAATACAAACTTTCCTATTTAACACTTCAAAAATGAAATACTTCCTTCTGAGGAGCATTCTCCCATGGTTAGAAAAACCAACAAAAAGCATTTGGGATAGAAAAATTGGGATGGATAACTCATGTTCAAAATTCTTGACATTCATACACTATCCGTCATTGGAAGGTTTGAATCACTATGTTGAAAAAGTGTTTTCACTTTTTCCCTCCTGCCTGTAGAAGGAAGATATGAGACAGAGAAGGATAATAGGATTTTTTTTTTTCATGTTGCAAACAATTTGCCTGGGCTCTAACGTTTCATATTAAACTCTCAGAAAATAACTGTTGTATCCTGCCCCAACTCCTCCTTGCAAGAGAGAAACGCTTCTAGTCTTGGAAGATCTGTATTTGTCATGACATTTTATTTTGAGTCATGATTAAGCCACGTACTAGCAATATTGGTCATCAAGATCTCATGCAGCACGTGGATGAACTAAGTAATATGTACATTCATGTCCTTTTGTGTAAAGGAAAACTTATCAAAGCTGGACAGGACCTGAAAGGTTATTCTGTGTGACACTACATTTTATGGATGAGAAAATTTAAGAGAAATGTCAGCTCATTTGTTTAAAGCCAGGCAGCAAATACATGGCACAGTTGGGATTAGGAGCCTCCAGGGTGGTTCTCCCACACCTACCTCATTGTGGATAGAGGCTGACATCCAGGGAAAAGGCTTGGGAATTGCAGTTGCATGGGGTGAGTGGCCTCAGGCAAGCAGCCCACCTGCTGCCACTCAATCTCACCACTTGCCGGGGCTGTCAAGTCCCTTCTCCCAAAGACTAGTGTCCAGAGGACTGGTCCACAATGCCCCTGAAGCAGGTGGCCCCTGCTAGGTGAATTGAGTGGTGTTGCAGCTTTGGCAGAGTTCTCAGGCAAGCAACAACCCCCGCTGTGCCTTGACAAGAGCAGTGCCTGAACCTCCGGACAAAATGACTTGCTTTAGAGACAAGCTGGGAAAATATGATTTGTTGTAGAATTCCTGTTAGTCCAGTCAGCTCCCATCCTCTTGTGAAACCGGATTTGTAGGCACATGCACTGGCCAATGAGTCAGCCCTCAAAAAGTCATTCATAATTTATGTATAAACAAGAATAGCTTTTGTTTCAGCAAATTTGGGAGGTTTTTGTAGCCTGCTTTCTTCCAGTACCATTTTTGAAGAACTGTTCCTGTCTCAAGGCGGTTCCTATAGGCCTATAAATACTTTGATGTTCAGACATCTGGAACTTATATTTGGTGTTGACTAATGAGCATTATTATTTTATTATGTATTTATATATGATCTGAAAGAAATCTGAGGTTATATGCCACATAACTCTGTATACACACTGAACAATGACAAATTCTTTTTACTCATTACACTTATGATTTATTACTTGGGCAGAAGAGGTTCTGAGTCATGCAATTGACATATAATTGTGTTTTGGAAGATAGTAATGGGATAGAGAGAATGTAAAATTGTCCTTCACATATATTGTTAAAATAATTTGTAAGTGGACAAAATGGACTCCAGAGAGATTACTTCTCTCATTTTAAAAATATCAAAGGAGAGCCAATATGGCAACAAACCCCTGCTCTCCTTTTGAATGAGTAAAGAAGAGCCTTGGTCTTAGAAATACATGTGGGTATGTTTGAAAGGGTAATAAACAATGCATAATGGATCTGACATCAAAGAAAGCCTCTTGGAGAACCAGACCTAGTTCAAAGTCGAATGCTCAATACTCAGTTTGCCTTAGTACCAATAAGCCACAGGTAAACACTGTAAGATCAAAGGGAAAAGTGGGTGTATGGAGGGGCGTGTGATGACATTACTTTCTCAGCAAAGCATTTCCCTCCAGGGACACTGGAGACGGTACCTTGTAACAGCCTCTGTTGTATATTCAGGAATTTATTTTAAAGGAGTGTCAGAGATATTTTAGTCTTTAAGAATTGCAGCTCAAAGACCATCGAACAAGAGACACGCTGAAGGTGGCATGCACTGAGGGAACAGGATACTGGGAAGAAAAGGGATAAACGGCCCCATTATGGGCCACACCAATCCTGTCTGCCTTCTTCTCCCTCCCACAAGCAAGATCAGTGTAAACTGGTTTGGCCCATCAGCAGGCCGTCTGGCCCTTCATGGAAGAATGAGTCCTCTGTGCACGCAGGCAGAGCAGTTGCCAACAAAGGCCCATTGCAATGTTTGAAAGCCCGAACTTGCTACTGAATCAAAGCATTTCTAGAGGCTGAAGCTGTGAACAGGATAGGCCATCAACAGTGAGAGGAGCTCTGTGCAGCTTCCCTAGAGAATCTTTAAAATTGACATATCTGTTTGCTGACAGCCCCCAGTTTCAATGCCACAGTGTGGGTAGTATTCATTTAAAGTCATTCCCTGGAGTTCTGTTAAATCATACTGAACTGCATTTCAGGGTCTTCGTCTAGGAACCAACTGACTCCATAGCAGAAGAAAAGTGGAAAGGACCCAATTGATCCCACAACAGAAAAGGAAAAAGTCTTGAAAACAAAACAAAACAAAACAAAAAATCAAAATATGCTTTAAAGAATGTCATAAAATGAAGCAATATTTTCAGTCTCTTCCCATACACACACCTTTTTGTTTATTTCATTGTCCATGATAAAGAGATTAAACTCTTACTCAGGAGCCCAAACTTAAGAAGAAATGTTAGCCTTAATTTAAATGAATGCAGAAGCCTGAGATGAAGGGATAAGGCTTTTAGACTATGTTTAGATTGCATGAAAATTATCTGTCCTATATATTTTACATGTGTCACAATATTTTCCTTTGACTGTCTTCCAGTGAATATATTTCTTGTCCAAAGGATTATGTGAGGGTTAGTCAACTAGAAGTAAACAAGAACTAGATACACTGAAAGTAAACAGAGCAACAGATTCATGAGAAGCATGAACCAACCTCATTATAAATGATGGAAAATGGATGATGTCAGATGGTGCCACTGATTGCCTTGTACCTCCCCAAAATGTTCTCTTCCAGAAGAGCTATTCATATCCCAGTGGCTAAGCCAGTACCAGCTAAGCAAATCAGTACAGCAAGTCATCTTCCCTATCACCCTTTCCACTTTACTGCAGTATGCCAGGTCTTAGGATTATGCCATATGCTTCCAATCTGGATAAATCTGATAAATTTGGGGCTCTAATGAAACTATAACTAAATTCCAATTCCCTCATTCCAGGGCACCTGCCTAGCTCCATAGTTTAACACTCCTGTTTCCATTATGCTACATTAGCCCTACCCTTAACATTATGCTTTTACTTCCCATCATCCATCACTTGACCTGGTTGAGTTACAGTTGTCCAACCCTAGATCTGCCTCCTTCTGGTGAAACATTGGGACCCTGTATGACTTTGTTCCGGCTGTTTTCATGGGACTGTATCCCAGTTCATTTTCCCCAAACTTTGCAGAGCTCCTATTTTGCTGCTTCCCAGTCTCAGCCCTAAATAGTGGTCACTGCTTGGATTCCCAGATGCTGGATGACCTTGGGATGAACTTTCAGTACCAAATGCTTCCAGAAATCGCCCTGGAATACTGGACCCAGAGGTGCTCTCGCCGGACTGCTCCTGGCTTCTCTAAACTCAGTCATGCACCTGGGTCTACCTTCAGCACTGGAGAGTGTGTCTTTGCCCAGCCCTGGCCCCTTTCCCCTCTGCATATGTGGTGTTGCCAGCCTTGACCCATGATGCATTAGGTAAGAGCTATGACAGTGAATTATCATTGACAAAGAAAACAAGGCTCCCTTAGAATTATTTTCATTACCTTCATTTCATTGTCAATAATAATGATGATCAGCATGCCAGTCAATCATAAACCCTATAAAAGATGAGTCTTCACTTTAAATGAGGAAAGGAAGGCATTACACAAATGAATGGGAGAGAAAAAATGTGGAACAGGCTGTCTGACACAGGGTGGTGGTAAGATGCATTCATTTATTCATTCAAGAGATATTGGCCGGGCACGGTGGCTCACGCCTGTAATCCCAGCACTTTGGGAGGCCAAGATGGGTGGATCACAAGGTCAGGAGATCGAGACCATCCTGGCTAACAAGGTGAAACCCCATCTCTACTAAAAATATAAAAACTTAGCCGGGTGTGGTGGTGGGTGCCTGCAGTCCCAGCTACTCATGAGGCTGAGGCAGGAGAATGGCGTGAACCAGGGAGGCAGAGCTTGCAGTGAGCCGAGATCACGCCACTGCACTCCAGCCTGGGTGACAGAGCGAGACTCTGTCTCAAAAAAAAAAAAATAAAAGATATTTACTGAGTATTTTCTATGTGCCAGTTCTAACTACTGGGGATACAGAAATAAACAAAACCATTTAAAATCCCTGCTCTCACAGAACTCACATTCAGAAAACCACTAGCTCTGTGACCCTCTCATTCTACCTTTCTGAACTATGTTTTCCTTATCTGCAAAGTAAGAGCTTTGATCTAAAAAGAAAGAAGTCTCTTCAAACTCAAACACTCTGTGCTTCTCTAAAAATGCTAGTTAAATATGCACAGACCATGTATCATGCCAACATACAAAACACCTGCCTGAATGGATGTCAAGGAAAGATGGTGATAAAATTCAATTTGATGTAGTAATATTCACTGAGCACCTACTAGGTGCCAGTAAGAGAAATACAAAGATGGATGAATTACACATTCACCATCCTTTAGCACCTCAATGCTCAGTGAGACAGGCAGGCATATAAAATTAATTATGTTTAAAAAATTGGTTCTGATAAATTCTACTTCTCCATTATTGGCAACTTATACAGTATATAAAAATCAAAGAATATTTTTTAAAAAACAGAAATACAATCAACTGGAGATTGTCATACTTAATAACTTGGTGAACTTCTTTCAGATGTCTCTGTGCATGTACCCGTACATTCTATGTATATTCTTTTCTTTCAACTGGAAAATACGATGTTTAAAATACTGTTTTTTCCCTCAAGTACATGTCATGGACCTCTTCCCTTGGCAATATATGAATTTACATCATCATTTAATTGCTGTAAAATATCCCATTATTTGCCTATACCATAATGTATTTAGCCAGTTCCCTATTGATGGACATTGTATTCTAATTTTTCTATATTAACAAGAATGCTTCAGATATTCTAATGCCCACTTTAAAAAAATTATTTCTGCCAATACTGCTTTCAAATATCCATAAGTAGAATATGTCTATCAGTGTATATTTACATTTTATATCTTGAATTATTGTTTTCTGCCAAGTCAGTTCCAGTAATCATATAGGAAATTATCTCATTTACCCACACTCATTATCTTTGGTATGTTTTGTTTTGTTTCTGAACCCGTTTAATTTTTGCCAATCTGATGGGTGAAATACATACTGAGTTTTGTTTTCATTAACTTTTCTTTGACTATCAGTGAAGTTGAAAATCTTCATATATATTCATTGGTTATTAGTATTTCTTTATTTGTAAATTGGCTACTTACGTCCTTTGCCATTACTCTTTTATCTGTATAAACTTTTAAAAACTCATTTGTTAATAGTTATCTGTGTATTAGAAATATTACCCCTTGTGCTATCACAGGTGCTACAAATATTTTCCAGTGGAGGTTTTACCTTTTAAGATTGTTTTTAGGCCAAGTACCATGGCTCACACCTCTATTCCTGCACTTTGGGAGTGGGAGGCCAAAGCACGAGGATCACATGAGCCCAGGAGTTAGAGGCCAGCCTGAGCAACATAGCGAGACCTGGCCTCTATAAGAAAAAGAAAAAGAAAAGAGGAAGAAGAAGAGGAAGAAGAGGAGGAAGGAGAAGGAGAAGGAGAAGGAGAAGAAGAAGAAGAAATTGTTTTTAGCTACACAAAAGACTTTCCTTAATTATTGAAAATTCCAAACATACATGAAAAAAGGAGAGAATAATGTAAGTAAACCCCTACCCGCCGTGCCCATCACCCACCTTCAACAGTTATTAATTCAGGGACAATCCTGTTTCAGTTTCAAACCTCCTTTCTTCCAACTTTGTGTTCCTTTGAAGCAAATCCCAGACATCCTATTATTACATCTACAAATACTTCAGTAGGTATTTCTAAAAGATAAAGTCTTCAGAGGTTTCTGTTTTCTAATGTCATCAAATTTTTAAAATCTATTTTATTTTGGATTTTGGTTTTTGGGACATACTCAAGGTCAAATTATTTTACAAATATATTTATAACTTTTCAGGTATTATTGTCTTGTTTTTAATATTTAAATATTTAATCTTTTTCAGAATTACTTTGGGACAAGAAGCAAGATGGGTACTTATCTTGCTTATCTCTATCTCCCAATGCCATTTATTAAATATTTTCCCCAATTAAGGTAAAACATTTCCCCCAATTTTCATTACATAAAAAACTTCCCACATGCTTAAGATGGCTTCTACACTGGTTCACTAGTTTATCAGTTAATTTCTCCATCAGTAAATACCATATTGTTTTAATTTATGTTACTTTACAAAATTTTAGTAACTGGTATGATATTTTTCCTCATTAGACCCTTTTCCTAATTTGTAAGCTATTGTATCCTTATTCATCCCAATTAATTTTTAAAATAATTTTGTTCCATTCTCTAAAATCTTGTTGTGCTTTTAAATGGCAATTCATTTGTATTATAGATTAATTTAGGGACAATCATTATTTTCTAAAATTGAATTTTTCTAACCAAAACTAAGTGATCTCTTCATTTATTCAAGTCTTTGTCAATCAGTAGTGTTCCCCAGGATTCATATAGGTCCTATCATTTTCTTTGTAAATTAGCTAGTTTATGCTTTTTTACTGCTATCATGAATCAAATCTTTTAGAATATTTTCTAATTGATGATTATTTATATATAAGAAGTAGGTTGAAAATAGATAGATAATCAGTCTCTGTGCCAACTATAACTCCTTTTTTTTTTTTTTTTTTTTTTGAGATGGAGTCTCACTCTGTCACCCAGGCTGGAGTGCAGCGGCCGGATTTCAGCTCACTGTAAGCTCCGCCTCCTGGGTTTACACCATTCTCCTGCCTCAGCCTCCTGAATAGCTGGGACTACAGGCGCCCACCACCACGCCTGGCTAGTTTTTTGTATTTTTTAGTAGAGATGGGGTTTCACCTTGTTAGCCAGGATGGTCTCGATCTCCTGACCTCGTGATCCGCCCGTCTCGGCCTCCCAAAGTGCTGGGATTACAGGCTTGAGCCACTGCGCCCAGCCTGTAACTTCTTTTTTAACTTTTTCAATCTCTTTCTTTTCTTTCTTTTTTTAAATTGAGGTCTCACTCTATTGCCCAGGCTGAGTGCAGTGGTGTAATCACAGCTTACTGCAGCCTCTACCTCCTGAGCTCAAGCTTCAGCCTCCCAAGTGGCTGGGATTATAGGCACTTGCCACTATGCCTGGCTGTTTTTTGTTTTTTTGTTTTTGTTGTTGTTTGTTTGTTAATTTTTTTTTGTAGAGACAGGCTGTCATTGTGTTGCCCAGGATGGTCTCAAACACCCGGACTCAAGCAAAGCTCCTCCCAAAGCACTGGGATTACAGGCATAAGCCACCATGCCCAGGTCTCAATCTCTTTCTAACTGTGATATTCTTGACCTGAGGGTTCAAGAGTATTGAGTTTAGAGTACTGTCAAGTGAACAACCAGAAAAAATGGACCAGGGATGAGGTTATTATAATTATCTGGACACAGACCATTGGTCAAAAGGTCTAGCTCTACTACCTGGAGAGGCAGAGAGCCAGACAATAGTAGGTCAATGAGTGCATAAAACAGCATTATTATTTATGGAGAAGAAAAGAGAATTCAAGAAGCTTGTCATAGTTAATTCCTTGCTTGAGAAATGCTAACAGTGGAAGGCAGCATTGAAAACATCGAAGTAGCCCTGAACCTAAGAAAGTGTGAAGGGAAAATAGCCACATCTCTCCTTACCATGGCTCATGAATAAATTAGCCATGGTGGACCATCACTCAATTCCCTTAGGGAAGCAGGACTTCATTATAACCTGCTGTGTTGATGTGACACAGCCAATTCCAGAGCTGGAATAGACGTTAGAACATCTCATTCAAACTCCTCCTATTTTCACAGGAGGGAAATGAGGTTTAGAGAAAATAAGAGACTTGTCCATGGTCACACAGCTAGTTAGCAGTGGACTCAAGCTTTTCTGGATCTAGACTAGTCCGGGTCTCCAGGCATCAAATGCAGAGTTCTGTTCTTTGTACCACGCTGCTTCAAGGAACTTAGATCTGAGATTTCAGGGGATTTAAAACATTTCTAGCTTAATATTCAGTCTAGTGGGCTAAAATGTTTCTGCTGTATTGCAATACATAGAGCCTTGGGTTTAAAAAGACTTTACTCTCTATATTACTTATGAATATAAGTGAAAGAACCTGAAAGGAAGTTGGTTTTCAGACAAAATGCAATTTCAGAGATTTGCACATGACTTCTCTTAGTAGAGATGTGAACAAGTACAGGAGTCTGGGTATAATGTGATCAGGCAGCTGAAACAGATGGCAATGCAATAGTTGTAGAAGACTTTGATACCCCCATTTCAATAACAGATAGATCATCCAGACAAAAAAATCAATAAGGAAATAATAGGCTTGAACAACGCTATAGACCAAATGGACCTAAGAAACACATGCAGACCATTTCCCCAACAACAGCAGAATATACTTTCTTCTCAAGCACACAGGGAACATTCTCCAGACAGGTCACATGCTAAGTCACAAAACAAGTCTCAATAAATTTTAAAGGATTAAAATCATCCAAAATATATTTCAAACCAAAGTAGAATGAAACTAGATATTAATAATGTAAGGAAAATGGGAAAATTCACCAATATGTGAAAGAACACAATTATGAACAACCATTGACTCAAAGAAGAAATAAAAAGGGA
This sequence comes from Mandrillus leucophaeus, assembly GCF_000951045.1. NCBI lineage: Eukaryota > Metazoa > Chordata > Mammalia > Primates > Cercopithecidae > Mandrillus > Mandrillus leucophaeus. The sequence continues at coordinate 3,977,969 of NW_012108252.1, forward strand.
AATGAGAAAATATTTTGAGACAAATGAAAATACAACATTGAAAAACTTATGGGATGCAGCAAATGCAGTACTAAGAGGGAGGTACACAGTGATAAACACCTGTTTTTGTTTTTGTTTTTGTTTTTAAAAAGGAAGATTTCAAATAAGCTACCTAACTTGTACCTGAAAGCACTAGTAAGAGAACAAACTAAAGTTAGCCAAAGGAAAGAAATGATAAAAATTAGGGCAGAAATATTGAGTAGAAAATAGAAAAATAGTGGGAAAAACCCTACAAAACAGAGTAGTTTTCTTTAAAGATAAAACAGTGACAACCTTTAGCTAGATTAATTTTTTTTTTTAAAAAAAGAAAAGATTCAAGTGCACTTAGAAATGTAAAAGAAGACATTACAATTGATTCCACACAAAAAAGACCATAAGGGATTATTATGAGCAATTATATGCCAATAAATTAGATGGCCTAAATGAAATGAATAAATTCATAGAAACATACAACCCACCAAGAATGAATCGAGATTACTAATAGCTTGAACAGTACAAAAACAATCAAGAAGATAGAATCAGTAATTGAAAACCACCCAGCGAAGTAAAGTCTGGAACCAAATGGCTTCACATTGAATTCTATCAAACATTTAAAGAAGAATTAATATCAATCCTTTTACAACTCCTCTGAAAAACAGAAAAAGAGAGCACACTTCTGAACTTACGTTAAGAGGCCAGCATCACTCTGATATGAAAACCAAAGACACCACATGAAAAGAAAACTATAGTCCTAGATGCAAAAGTCCTCAGGAAAATACTAGCAAACTGAATTTAATAGCACATTAAAAGTATAATACATCATAATCAATTAATGGGATGCAAGGATGGGTCAATATACAAATCAATAAATGTGATACATCACATTATTTAAAATGAATTCAACCATCATGGAAAACAGTATGGCGATTCCTCAAGGATCTAGAACTAGATGTACCATATGACCCAGCCATCCCATTACTGGGTATATACCCAAAGGATTAAGACACATGCACACGTATGTTTCTTGCAGCACTATTCACAATAGCAAAGACTTGGAATCAACCCAAATGTCCATCAGTGACAGATTGGATTAAGAAAATGTGGCACATATACACCATGGAATACTATGCAGCCATAAAAAAGGATGAGTTTGTGTCCTTTGTAGGGACATGGATGCAGCTGGAAACCATCATTCTCAGCAAACTATCGCAAGAACAGAAAACCAAACACCGCATGTTCTCACTCATAGGTGGGAACTGAACAATGAGATCACTTGGACTCAGGAAGGGGAACATCACACACCGGGGCCTATCATGGGGAGGGGGGAGGGGGGAGGGATTGCATTGGGAGTTATACCTGATGTAAATGACGAGTTGATGGGTGCAGCACACCAGCATGGCACAAGTATACATATGTAACAAACATGCACGTTATGCACATGTACCCTACAACTTAAAGTATAATAATAATAAATAAATTTTAAAAAAAAATCAAGATTTGCAGAAAAGTTAAAAAAAAAAAGAATAAAGAATAAGAATCATGATTATCTCAGTAAATGCAGAAAAAGCATTTGACATAATTCAACATCTTTTCATGATAAAAACTCTTCACAAATTATGTAAAGAAGGAATGTACTTCAATACAATAAATATGACAAACACACAGCTAACATCATATTCAATGATGAAGAACTGAAAACTTTTCCAATAAGATTAGGAACAAGGAAAGTGTGCCCACTCTCACCACTTCTATTCAACATATTATTGGAAGCCCTAGCCAAAGCATTTAGACAAGAAAAAGAAATAAAAGGCATCCAAATAAGAAAGGAAGTAGTAAAATTATCTCTGAAGATGGCACAATGACCCTAAAGACTTCATTAAAGAAACTATTAGAACTAATTAATTAATTCAGTAAAGTTGCAGGATACAAAATCAATATACAAAAATCAGTAGCGTTTCTTTATGCTAAACTATCCAAAAAAATTAAAACAAAAAAACTCATTTATGATAGCATCAAAAAGAATAACGAGGAATAAATTTAACCAAGGAGGTGAAATCTCTATACACTGAGAGCTATAAAATATTGATGAAAGAAATTTGAGAAGACAGAAAAAAATGAATAGAAAGATGTCTCACGTTCATAGATTGGAATAATTAATATTGTCAAAATATCCATACTACCCAAGGTGATCAACAGATGCAATCCCTGTAAAAATGCCAACAACACTTCTTACAAAAATGGAAATAACAATCCTAACATTCATGTAGAACTATGAGCCTTTGAATAGCCAAAGCAATCTTGAGCAGGAATAATAAAGCAGCAGACTGCTGATTTCAAAATATGAAGCTACAGTAGTCAAAATGGTGTGGTATTGGCATAAAAACAGAATAGAGAGCCCAGAAATAAACCCACACATTTACAGTAAACTGATCGTGGTCAAGGGGGCCAAGAATACACAATGGCAAAAGGATAGTTTTTTTCAATAAATGGCTTTGGGAAAATAATATCTATATGCCAAAGAATGCAATTGAACCCTTATCTTATACATATCCAAAAATTAACTCCAAATGGATTAAAGACTTAAATGTAAGACCCAAACCTCTAAAATTCTTAGAAGAAAACAAAGAGGAAAACTTCCTGACATTGGCATTGGCAATGATTGCTTGGATATGGCTGGTGACAAAAGCAAAAATACACAAATGTGATTATATCAAACTGTAAGTCTTTTGCACAGCAAAGGAAACAATCAGCAAAGTGAAAAGGTAAACAACAGAAAGAGTGTAAATATTTGCAAATTATATGTCTGCAAAATGCATAAGAACTCTTACCACTCGATAGCAAAGAAACAAATGATCTGATTTAAAAATGAACAAAAGATTCTGAATAGACATTTCTCCAAAGAATATATACAAATGGCTAACACGTATATGATAAGGTGCTCAACAGTACTCATCCATCAGAGAAATGCAAATCAAAACCAAAATAAGTGTTAAGACATTACTTAACACTTGTTAGGATGGCTATGATCAAAAAGACAAAGTTAACAAGTGTTTGCCAGGATGTGGAGAGAAGGGGATTCTTGTACACTGTTGGTGGGAATATAAATTGGTATAGCCACTATGGATACAGTATGGATGTTCCTCAAATAATTAAAATTAGATCCACCATATGATCCAACAATCTCCTTTCTGGATGTACACTCAAAAGAATTTGAAATCAGTACCTTGAAGGGCTGTCTTCACTCCCACTTTCATTGCAGCAGTAATACAATGACAAAGAAATGGAAACAACCTAAATGTCCATCAAGAGATGAATGGATAAAGAAAATGTGTGTGTACGTTATATATTTTATATATATATATAAAATGTTATATATATTATATATATTACATACACACACACAAGAATATTATTTAGCCTTGAAAATGAAGATCCTACCATTTACTACAACAGGATGAATTTGGAAGACATTATGCTAGTTGAAGTAAGCTAGACGCAGAAGAACAAATACTACATGATCCCACTCATATCAAGAATCTAAAATAGTCACACTCAGATGCAGAAGTAGAATGGTGGTTTTCAGGGGCTGGAGGTAGGGGAAACTGGAGAGATGTTGGTCAAAGTACACATAGTTTCAGCTATGCAAAACAACTAAATCCTAGAGAACTACTATGCAGCGGAGCGCATATAGTTAACAATATTGTATTATATGCTTAAAATTATGTCTGTTAAATTCTTCTCACACACACACAAAAAATAAAAAGAGGCCAGAGAGATAAAACTTTAGAGATGATGGTTATATTAATGTTTATGGTGATGATTTTGCAGGGGTGTATGTACCTATCTTTAAACCCATCAAGGTGAATACATTAAGTATGTACAGATTTGTGTACATCAATCATACCTCAATTAAAAGAAAAAGGTCTCAGCTGCACAGAAGTGAGTCTGATCAAGATTCTAATTCTCATCTTATCAGTTGTGGTCCCTCATACACCCATGGTGATGACCCCAGAATCCCATAGATAGATGGTGAGCATTTCACAAGCACTCCATCAAGATCACAGAAGAACAAGAGGCTCAAGATGCTGTGAGCCTGAGGACTTAGTGACTGTTCTTCAAATATCCTAGGGACACAGATAGTTTAAGAGGGCTCCTTATTTAGGGCTCTCAAAACTTCTTACCACATGTGAGCTATGCTGGATGTCTGAGATGGAATAAAAGGAGTGGATGTGGGACTATGGGACACAGCCAAATTCCTAAGAAGAGAGCCAGAGCTGTGGCTGAGACCCAATGCTTGCCCATGGAATTCAAAGGCCAGTGATTGAGCAATGCTTTCTTGGCTTACTCAAAAAGATGGTGAAAGCTTGGTGCCAAAGTACCACCGTCAGCACCAACATCTTTACTGTGGTGCATTATTCACTTACTCCAGCTAGACCCTATTCAAAGCACACACTTTATAACAGAAACCCATGAGGTGTGTATCGTTTCCCCATTTCAGAGGAGGAGACTGAGCCCCTCAGAGTCTGGGTGAATTGCCCAACATCACACAGCTATTAAGGGAAGCTCAGTACTCTCTACGGGATGAAAACCGTGAATTGATATACACACACAGAGCCTCCACCAGCAGCCATGAAGTTTGCAGCCAAGACAAAGTAAGTTATTTAACTGATTTTATAGCAATTCTGTCTTGCTTCTATTATACTAACAACTGGGCATTGTCCTCTTTGTGTAGCTATAAGGGTTGTTGTATGGTAAAGCAATTAATAATCTGCCTTTTGATATTTTCTCTTCGCTCTAGGAAGCAAAAATTGTTTTCTCTCTCTCTTTTTCAGCTCCACCTGTAAAGGAAATATACTAAAAATTAGTTCTACTAGGTAACTCTATGATTCCTAGACTGTAAAAAAATTTATTTGGAACTTGCAAAATCTAGCATAATGTTTTACTACAGAACTAAGGTGGTATCATTGGATCTAATCTGGCTATCATTTATTTCTCTTCAGAGGAGCAGACTCATTTCTTGTTCTTGGTGAAATATGTCTTAAATTCTGAATGTGCTGTGCTGTGTTGCATTCATCGTGACATAGCTACAGGGAATGAAAATGAAAACAACCAATTTTCTTAATTAAAGAGTTCTAGTAAGACAAGCATTGCTCTATTCACCACTTTTCATTTGTCTTGGCAAATAGTAACAACAACAATAATAATAGTTTGAATTTAGACAGTTGCTTTCTTCCAAGAAGTTCAAAGCTCTGATGTATCATGAGAACAGACAGACAGGTAGTAGTAAACTTGGAAAGGAGAAATAAATGTTATGTGTGCCATATTAAAATACAAAAACAAAACCACAATTTATTTGATGAATATTTTTTCTTCAGATAAATGCAGTGTGGTGTAAGAAAGAAAAAGAAAAACACACAGAACTTAAATGTAGATGTGTGTGAACCTTGGCCCTGCCACAGACTAGCTGGGGGTCCACCCTTAAACAACTTTCAGCCTTGCTAAATCTCAGCATTCTCACCTATAACAGAGAAATAGTGAATATCTGTCTCATATGATTATCATTATGATAAAGTAAGTTATGTAAGGCACTTAATAGGCCACCAAGTCTCATAGCACAAATGTTAAACTATTGTTTTCTTACGATGCAAGTAGAAAAACTTTCAAGCAAGCTAACTTGCATAAATGCATGTCATCCCATCATTCTCCACAACCCATCCTCAGTTTTTATTCTCCAATTCTTGCACTGGTACCTGGAATGTTCATCAATCTTTATTGAATTGGGATGAATTAAATTATATTAAATTTATATTCTTTACATAGATTCATAAAAACAACAGATATGGCAATGTGATGTCCCATACCTTTTAATTCTAAGAGATCAGCTTTATAATCCACATGAACAGAGGCAACTCCAAATTGACTTAAGAATAAGGATTCAGGAGGCTAAAGATTCTTCAAAAGTCTTCAGAATTCAATAGAACACTTGCTTTTAAATTCAATTAATTGAGAATCTTTAATGTTTTTAAGATGTATTTTAATCATTCAATAAAAAATAGGAATTTCAAAATAAACAGAAGTTGGCAATTATTTTCCCAACTCCCAAATAATTTTAGGCTATTAAACTCTCATCTCTTTAGGGAAAAAAATAGTTTTGCAATAGGATTTCAACAAGGGAAAATAATCACCTGTAAGTGTACATCATATTACCACTAAAAAGGGTTTCCACATCTCTTTTGTTTTGTTTTGTTTTGTTAGAAACTAAACCTTGCTCTATCACCCAGGCTGGAGTGCCGTGGCACAATCTCAGCTCACTGCAACCTCTGCCTCCCAGGTTCAAGCGATTCTTGTGCCTCAGCCTCCCAAGTAGCTGGGATTATAGGCACCTGCCACCAAACCTGGCTAATTTTTGTATTTTTAGTAGACACATTTTAGTTTCACCATGTTGGCCAGGCTGGTCCTGAATTCCCGACCTAAGGTGATCCGCCCACCCTGGCCTCCCAAAGTTCTGGGATTACAGATGTAAGCCACCATACTGGCCTTCCACATCTCTTATCTAATTTGATCCTCACAGTAGTGTCCCATTCTACAGATGATGAGACTGAGTCGTAGACCAATTATGTGACTCGATCATAAGCAATGAGGTTAGGGCTAAAAACACAGTTCTTAATTGCTTTAAAATGACAATAACTCCAGGAATAGAAAAGTACCATGAAAGTACTCTCAGCTTTAAGCATTAGACAGATAAATAAATGATTAGTTTGGCTGACTATATGAACAAAGAAGAGTGGCTTCACCAACACTGCCAACAAACACTGAATAGCACAGCCAGCCTTTTGAACTTGGTCTATTCAGTACCTCAGACAAAGTCTGCATGTAGATTTAATGGTTATGGGTTGGTGGCGGAGGTTGATTGGGTTTTTTGGTTTGGTTTGGTTTTGATTTTGTTTTGTGGATTTGATTTTTCTTCCCTAAAATTGAACTAACAATTATTTGACTAACTGACCAAATGAGCTAGCTGTTTTGGCATCAAAAAGACATAACCTAAAAACAGAAAAGGAAAGAAAGAAATAGAATAAGAAATAATGGGGTTAAGATAAAAATATAATAATGGACATTAAAATCAGATAGCAAAAAAGAAACAATAAAGGAAATAAAGCACATAGATGTTGCCCCTGAAATAACTATGTGCTCCTAGAAAGCTGAAAAAAAGATACTTTTTAAAGTATTTAATCACTTTTATACTTTTTGCTTAATTGTTTTTGTTTCTTTGGGGAGGGGAAGCAATAATAAAATGGAAAAAAAATTTTAAATAATCACCCAGATGTTGATATAAAATGTATTATTTTATATTTAAACATTTCTAAATGACTTTAGGATATATTACATATACTCTTTCCAAGTCCTTGATGAAAAGAGTAACTGCTTTGTGATTTATCTTTGTGTAAGTACAGTCTTCCACATAGCAGTTTTGTTTAGAATAAAATTCAGGCTGGTAGCAAATCTCTCCTGGGCTTCCCTCTGGCTCCTAGCATATTTCTCTGTGCAATGTCACAGAAAGAGCTAGGCTGGAATAAGCGGCTCTCTCTTTCAAAGAAGCACTTATAAAAGTATACATAAAACATGGACTATCATGACTATCATCAGCCTTCCTACAAAAGATGCAAAACTTCCTTATAGAAAAAGCTAGCACACATTCAGAGCTTTCTATTAGTCAGATACAATGCAAAGTCCTGAATATAATTTTTATTTTTATATAACCTTACAACACCTCTGTGACTAGGTATTCATGTTCTCACTTGACAGTGGAGGAAATTGAAACTAAAAGAAGTTCAGTAAGCAGCCTGTAATCAGCACACAAATGTTGGAATTGGGATATAAACCCAAGTATTCCAAGTTCCAAAGCCATTTTGGATGTGGCCACTGCTTTAGAAGCAAAGAGCATGGTCATGCCACTGTCATCTGCAGGCACACCACCAGGGCCAAAGTCCAACAATCGCAGATGTCAGTTTTCACGGAATTGGACTTGATCCTAGGAGAGAGCTTGGTGAGTTCCGAAGAATGGCGGATTGGCATGTACTTCAGACTAGTCATCTACTTTGTAATCTCTCTCCCAGCCTCATTTTAATGTGACTCCCTTCTCTCTTTCTGCCTTTAGTTTTTATACTGAGAGGCTAAACCAAAATATACTGTACTGTTTTGCAGGGAGACAGTGTGGGAAGACAGTAAGAACGTGCACTCACTCTGTGGAAAGTAGTAAGAATAACAATAGTAACCAGGTGTGAGGCACTGTGCTGGGGCGTCATTGATGCATTCTCTTCTAATCTTCAGCCATTCTACGGTGTAGTTATCATCTCCTCACATAACAGATTAGGAACTTGAGCTCGGAGGAACTTCCGGAGTTTGGCTCCAGGCTCCTCCACTCACTCGCCGAATGACCTTGAGTAGTTTGGTCAAGCTACTCAACCTCCTAAAGCTTCAGTTTATCATCTATACCAAACTCATGGAACTATTACAAATATAGAGAGTAATCTTGACACACAAAGGCTGTTTGTCTTACTCCGTTCAATATACCTTTTCGACATCTAACAGAGTGCCTTAAAGTAGTAGTGAGGTAGGAGTCCAGCAGGACTTTTTTCCCGGTCCAGACAGGATGAAGTGGAAAAAACAGCCAGAACCAGCAGGTGGCGCTGAAAGCGATGGCTAGTTGCCCTCATTGCTCATTACCATAATATATTCCCACCAGTGCCATGACAGTTTACAAATGCCATGGTAATGACCCGAAGGTTACCTCCTGTTTCCATGACAATGACTTGAAAGTTACCACTCCTCTTCTAGAAAGTTTTGCATAAACGACTCCTTGATTTGCATGTAATTAAAAATGAGTATAAATCCAGCTAGCCAATAGCACGAATGCTAACTCTGGCCACAAGGCCTTGAGTTAGCCATTATCCACAAAGAGCAACTATAATTCAATAAGAGATTGCTGTCTAACACCACTGGCTTGCCCTTCGGTTCCTTCCTGGGCAAGCCAAGAACCCTCCACAGCTAAACCCCAGTATTGGAGCTCACTTGCCTGTCTGCATCAGCAAAATTTGGTTATGATTTAATTTGGTGTTGATCTAGAGATTAGTTGATAGAAAGATGGAATGGTGTTGAAAGGATGATATGAAATGAGCATTTGTGGATTAAATTCTCAGGAAGCAGGAGAGCCTGTCAGGCCTGTTGAAGAAGGAGCCCTGTGAACTGTGGCACTCATCTTCTCTGCCTTCAGCCTGCTTTTCTGAGATCTGAATTTAACTGCAGGTTGTTGGAGATAGGAGAGAGGATGGTGGAAGAGCTCCTCCCCGACTGACTTCCCTCAGTTGGCTAAAGTGTAAAACTCCTCCATGGTATGGCCCCATTATGCTTTCTCCACATCGTGTAGTAACATCACCTGCAAAACCTGATATGTTGTCCATTCCAGACCAATAGCTTTCTATGCCTCAAACCCGCCTCGATCTTTCAAAGCTCTGTTGATTTCACTCCCTCACTTAGAATGCCCTTTCACCATTTCTTCCTGTCAAACTTCCAGATCCTCCTAGAAGAACTCAAATGGCATTTCTTTTCAGGACCTTCTTGGATTTTAGCACAGTTAACTAGATCAACCCAGCACAGTCTACATGGTATCACACTAGATATAAATGTATGCCTCATACAACACACTCAAGGAAGTAACTTTGCCTTATTCCTCTCTGTATCCACAGCAGATGCCCCAGAGTCTGGCCCAGGATACTTCTTGTACAGCTGGAAAAATAAAATAAAATGGGGTGTGATCAGAGCTCCCTTATCCTTGACCTCTGCAGTAGACCATAAATCAAGTGTATGTTCCCCAGCAGACTGCCTTTATCCTCGTCTCCCTTTCAATCTCTGCTTTAAGTATTAACAAACTCAACACGGCTGTGGTTTGCCTTCCACAGCAATGGAAACTAGATTGGGTTAGAATTGTTTTAATTGTGAAAATAGGAAGACTACTGGTGAGTCATCCTCCTTAGTCACCTTGGGGCCAAGTTTAGGACAAACCAAGAGGGAACTCAGACCTTAACCACAACTGAAATGGAAAATGTCCACTGGCTCTCACTGCCACCAGCCTTTACCATGATTCTTGGACTGGGTTTCATAGGAAGTGTTGTAGAGCTGTCTTCCATTGGCACCGAGGTGGAGCACGGGTGGGATGTGCCACAGTGACGAAAAGGCAAGCAGTGATGGTGCAATACAAGGCCCTGGAGTCACAGCCCTATTGTCAGCTGTCTTTTCCTGGTGTTTCTGTGGCCTGTTTCTAAAGGGTCCAAATGCTTAGAAGGCAGAGTTTTAACCACCAACATTATTGTGTACACATATCTGTCCCCTTTCTCCCTGCAACAAGAGCAGAGAAACTCTAAAATTAAGACAAAGGAATTGGTACACTCTCATAAGTCAACATGTATTTATTGAGGGCCTGTTATGAGCTAGGAGTTAGGCATAGAGGATACCATGGTAAGCAAATATATCCACAACCCCTATCATCATGGCAAATAACATTGGCATGAGTAGCACGAGCCCTGGAACCAAATTGCCCGTCTGATCTGATTATCAACTCTGCCATCTGTAAGCCACATAACCTTGAATAAATGGATTAACCTCTCTATGCTTCAGTTTCCTCATCTGTAAAATGGGAAGGATAATAATAAATTTCTACCTTTTGGAGTTATTATAAAAGTTAAATAACAAATGCAAAGCTCCTGAAAAATAGTAAACTCTCAGTAAATTTTAGTCATTTGCATTTTAGTGAAGGACGCAAACATTAACCAAAATGACATTGAAAGAAACCAACATGATTATAAGTGAGCTACGAGTGGTATGATAGTAAAGGTGAACACTAGGCATGCATATATTAGACTGGTAATCAAAGAAGGCTTCCCTGGGGAAGTATATTGAAAAGGCGGGGTAGGAGTTGTTTAAGGCAGAAGCTCTATAGTGAAGAATACAGAGCACATTCCAGAAACTGGAAAAGCAGTGGAGCATCTCCCACACAATGGGCACCTGCTCCAACATGACATGAACAGATGAGCTCACATGGGATGGAAAGAGCACCCACACAGCACACTCAGAGGGAGTCTGCAAAGGATGCACAGTTGGCCCAGGTGCAGGTCTCCATGCTCCTCTACAACACTGGACCCAATTTTCCACCCTGGACTCTGAGTGGTTTGGAATTATCACTGGAACCTTTGCACAAAAACTGTCCATTGCTATTTTAGTCTATTAGAGTATCTGTATGTGTTTCACAGAGTAAGAGAAAGGCAGGCACCTGAGTAAGGAGGAAATAGTCTGATCTCACTTTCCCTGCCCATAATTGGCCACTCCTTACCTATGGCCATCACTTTCCCTATGGGCCCCTGGGGGAGAGACTCACTCACAGACTACTCTACTCCAGTGTGTTATAGGACTTGAGGAGGCCATTTTCCCCTTTGAGAACTGAGTTTTGAGGCCTGGCCCAGTAACTCATACCCATAATCCCAGCACTTTGGGAGGCTAAGGCAGGAGGATTGCTTGAGGCCAGGAGTTCAAGACCAGCCTGGGCAATATAGTGTGGCCCTGTATTTACTAAAAATAAATTTTAAAAAACAGCCAGACATGATGGCACATGGCTATAGTACCAGATAATCCTGAGGATGAGGCGGGAGGATGGCTTGAACCCAGAAATGGTGACTGTAGTGAGCTGTGATTGCACCACTGCACCCCAGCCTGGCTGACAGAGAAAGACCCTGTCTCAAAAAAGGAAACAAAAATAATAAAAATAAAAGAATTGAATCAGGTAAAGTCAAAGACCTTGTGTAAAGCCCCAGTTCCATTCACTATTCGTGACGTGGCCCACTGTCCCATTTTCCTACCTTTTCTGTTTTATATTCACAGATCGCCAGATGTGGAAACACCTTCATTTTACTTAGTGGATATGAGGTGAACAATGTGCCAAGATTGGAAGAGGGAGAGGAGGAGAGACAGTTTGGGCTCCTAATCAGGACGGATCAGCTGAGGCCCTGTGCAAAATTAAAATGCAAGATCCCTTTCTTAAAAAGTCAAGAATTTCAAGATGGCAAAAACACAGCACTCAGTCAAACTCAGGGCCCTCTGAGCACAGGCTCAGTGCAACGGCAGGGCCACACACCCACGCAGCCTCCTGGCTCTGGATCTAATGCCCTTTCCTCTGTTACCTGCCGACTTCTCCTTTCTCCTTGTTCCCATTCCCAACTCCATAAATTCTAAGTAACAACAAAAAAAATGCTATGTTTAAGCTTGAAAGACTGATTGGATTTATGAGAGAAAACTATGCAATCTCTGGGAAAAAATGAAAACGAATTGAAGAACATTATCTCTTTTATTTTATTTTTTTTTTCTTTTTACCCTCTTCAGAGTTCTCTTTACTTCCAAGAAACTGCCATGTGAGCAGAAAAAAAGGCCAGTACACAAAATTCAGTAGGTTGGAGATTTGGGAGTAAATCACAAATTGAATTTTCTAAATAAAAGTCAGCATGCCCCTATGTGAACAACAGAGAATACCCTGGGCCGCAGTGAACAGCTCTGGACAGTTCCTATTTCTGGATTCCTGAGTGAGTTACTAATAAAGACCATCCACATTCAACAAGACAAAGTGAGATGGGGTCAATACAAAGCCCTGCCCATTGGGTGGGTCACAGCCCTGATGGACCCAGCTGAGCTGGAAAAGGCCAGGTTGAGAGGGGCCGGTTGACATGATGTTTGTCAAGGGGCAAAGGTCTCACAGGCCTGGCAAATAAAGTTAAAGGTACCACAGCTGGCTATATCAACAAAGGTATAAAGGCCAGGGCATGGAAGGTGAAATTCTGTTCTATGTGAGCATTAAGAATGCGGAGCTGTGGGTAGGATGTTCTGTGCTTTAAGTCCTTCACCATAAGTGGGAAGGGATAAGAACATGGAGAAGTGTTGCAGGTCAGGATGGAGGAAGATCTCAAAATGGCACCATCCATGGAAGATGCTCTTCATCTGAAGAAGAGCAATCTCAAGGAAGTCCTGGGCGGCTTTGAAAGGCTGTCAGAAGGAAGCTGGATTCAGCATATTCAGTGTAGCTTGGGAAATCAAGAGATGTGGGTGGGTGAGTGGGACACATAGGAAGACAGGATGGGGACCTGTTTCTGGAAGTGGACAAAATGGGCACCTGTCCATGCGGTATCAAATGCAGAGTTCTGCTGGACAGGAACCCCGGGTCCTCTTCCAAGTCTATGAACTCCTGGGAATCAAACACAAGAAAAGACAGGGGATGTCTTGAGTCTTGAGGTGACCTAGTTCACAATCAAAAGCAACATATTTTAAAGATTTTATAGTATCAAGGATGGTAAGGGGGAGGGGAGCACAACATCAAGAAAGGGTTAACTGGAAGAACACAGGTTGGACACTTCACAGATTGAGAGGAGAGGTGCTCAGACACTGCTGCAGGCACACGATAGGTACTTGCTAGGATCAGGGCCAGGACAGATTGTTGGCTTAACACTGAGTCATCCTCAGGTTACCTAAGGCCGGCCTGGAATGAGGGAGTGGTGGCTGTTCTCCAAAGACATTTGTGTTGACCAGTCTTGAGCACAGATACGCATCAGCAGCATCTTTTGGCTGTGATAAGAGAGAAATTTTTAAGAAGCTGTCTGTGTGTGTGCATGTTTTTTTGTTTTGGTTTGGTTTTTTGCAAAACCTGGGTCCTGTTGCCTTTTACAATCACATAGTGCCTTTGTCAAGCCAGTCTGATTCCTTGTTTGTTTTCTTTGGATTACTCCACCCTGCTGTGGGAAAATTAACTCTTTGGCATGCCCACATGTATACATCCATGTAGACATCCACCCCCAGCAGTGCATCCTCAGGAGCCCCACCAAGGCTACCAGGTTAAAGGAAGAGCTTAAAGTCCAATTAAAGTCTAATGAGCTCTGCTAATTGAGATTATTCTTGCAAATTGGTTAAAATTCTAATGAGTTGGCCTTAAATGGAACCTCCGGTGGATGTTTACTCTGGCTCTGCCCCAGCAAATTTGTAAGACAAATGCAATATCCCTGTCCTCACCAGCCTCAGTGAGAATGGGGGATAACATTACTGAATGTCAGATAGTCACAAGCATTAATCATCATCTTAGACTGCTAAAATGCTGTCAGCTACTGATACAAAAACTGATATTGAACACAATGGGTGTTTTCTAGGAAAGATGCATCTGCCATCTGCTAGGCACTGAGCTAGGGGCTTTTGGAACTCGGAGCACACTCAGATAGACACTTGCCTGATTTGATCAGAATTCCCAAAGCAATCCTGTGTTGGGGAAAAGGGAGTCAAGAAAGAGGGATACCAGTGGGGAGGGAGGAAGAGTTAGCCAACTGATCTTACTGTTCCAGATATCAACATCCTTACAGCAAGATTTGGAGTTCATTCACTTTAGATTGCTAGCTACAGTAATACAGAGGATTTACAGATAGAGATTATAAAATGAGTTACATAAATTAAATATGTGCATGTACATTTTAATCTAGCAGTAGTCTCCAGTGAAAGAAACAAAAGAGCCTCATTGAATCATGGCCTTCGGAGTCCCAGACAAGGAATGAGTTAAGTACTCACTGCTCTATCCCCTAAGTCTACAGGAGACACAAGACATCAAGCATCACATGATGTTTCTTTTGAAGGCTCTCTCACTCAGATTGAGAGGAGAAAAAAAGCACCAGGGAATGAAGACAACTTTCTCCACAGGAATACATCACTCTCCTGGGGGTTCAGCCTCCAGCTCTGACACAGCTTAGAAGCAGGTATTTTACTAATGCTGGCAGAACCAGACCTGCAGTCTCTCAGTAGGTCTGGCAGAGGTGGCCCCGTACCTTGCTTTGGGATGTGAACCAATTGTACTTTTCTCCTCCTTTGGGATTTTTGCTGAAATTCCAAGGAAAGTAGGAGAACCATGTTTAATATCCTGTCACATAGAATTATGATCCTCTTAGTCAGAAACCCTAAGTGCAATCAACTGAATCCCTCCATCTAATTTAAGCAGAAAAGAGATTTGTTGAAGAAGTACACAGAAACTCTGAAGAAAGCTGAGAATTCAGTCTGGAGTCTACACAGCCAGGAGCAACACCCAAACCACTACCAAACTAGATCTCAGACTCTTTCCAGAGAAGATGGAGTAGAACTTGTAGTGTAAAATATCTCAGATATATAAGAAGAGTATATTAAAAGTTTATGAGCAGTCACAAACAGGACAATTTTCTTTCCATTCAGTTTAACTAAGACACTTAGGGATAAAAGTTTCCGAGACAGAGCCAGAATTTACCTATTCCGGCCTCTAAAACTATCATATTTCCATACCACCCTGCTACGGGAAAATTAACTCTGGCATGTCCACACGTATACAAGCCACCTATAGAAAACAAAGTGGCTCTCAACGAAGTCACGTCTTTGACATATTCATTGTCCTTCCAGATTCTAGAAACCTAATAACCTGTTTTTTTTTTTTTAAAAAGAAAGCCCCAAACTTTATTCTTGAAGTAGAGTTTCTAAAATGAACCCTATTTTGTCTTTGCTAAAATAGTTTTAACAGCAGTCTCCCCTCGAAATGAACCTTCTTTTCAGTTATCCCTTTTCTTATGATTATTTCATTGAAAACTAATTTAAGATCATTAAAGCAGGTATCTAGATACATTTTTACTGAACTTCATATTCATCAAAAACAAAGCTCTGCTACATGGATACAGTAATTTCTCCTATACACAGATAATTACTACAGCGATCAAATTGAAGTAAATGCGGTGAAAGAGAAGCATGGTTTAAATGCCACAGGAGTGTAGGCCTGAGAGACCATCTGCCTGAAGAAAGAATAGAAGGTTTCAAACAACAGGTATTATCCATGTTGAGCTTAAAAGACACATAGGATTTCAACAGGAGAAAGGGATTAAGGGAATTCCAAGTAGAGGGAGAAGTGTGAACCAGATTAAGAAGGCAAATGGTGGATAAAGATGCACAATAGAGAAAAGGACTGGAAATATCAATTGCAGGTCTTGAATACCGAGCTAACAAGTTTGACCTCATTCAGTAGACACTGGAGAGTCCTGATTTTTCATCACTGGAATGAGCTGTCCGATCTGGGCTTTAAAAAATTAGTTTAATCGCAAGAGTCCTGTGGGCTAGATAAGATCCGGGCTTTAAAAGACTAATTCAATTACGAATGTCCTATGGGCTAATAAGCAGACCAGATCGGAAACAAATCTGACCAGATCCAATTTTCTTTAAAATATCGACATCCTGCGGAAAAACTGCCAAAATTAGAACAGGATTTTCTCAGTAGAAAAAATGCTTTCAACAACTTTTGGAAAGGTAAAATCATGGATAAATTACCATGTATTTGTCACACGAAGTAGACCAGGCATTTCAAGTTGGTGTACATTTCTAAGCCATGAACTTATTGAATATTGCTATGAAAGTCTTTTAGAAACTACTTTATCAAACCGCTTCATACGGTATCTGGAAAAAGCAAGATCCAGAAGGAAGCCTTTTGGGCTTGTGCAGTAGAGTAAAACTTAGTGTGTGTTAAATACAGGGCCTACTAATGAAAGAACAATGTTTAGCATCCTTTTGTGCTCATCTGTCCAAAGATAGGGACAAATACTCTTTTTTCATACCGGGCCATATAGTACAGCGGAGGTCTGTGTTCAAATCCCAGATTCTCCACTTAATTCTTGGGTAAGCAAGTTACCAACTGTCTGTTGCTGTTTCCTTTTCTCTAAAAAAAGGTTGGCAGGGGATAATGAGTACCTATTTTATAGGGCTGTTGTGGGGATTAAGTGAACTAATTTATATAAAGTTCTTAGAACAGTGCCTGGCCCAGAGTAAGTGCTCCATCAGTGTTCGTCATTCCTATTTCTAGAAAGAATATCCGAACCAGAGCTCTTCCAGAATAGAAGCAGTTGCTTCAACCAGCAGGAAATGTTCTGTTCATGGACAAGTCCAAGCCCCGAAGCCTTGCCAGGATGGTGGCCAAGCATCACGTGGTCGAGGTTAGGCGGTCTACCTGCCCTACACAATGTCTCAGTCTTACAATAAAATGATGAGTTTTACAGTTTTATGGAACAAAGTAAGAATCCAATAACAATTCAGTGTTCCATTTAAACTATATCATGCAAAGTAAATCATTTATCTCATTTTATAGATAGGAATCTGAGACATGCACACATTGAGGGTCTTTTGACTACGATTCCGGGGTCTTTCTCCTGCTGTACTATGTGTGGCCATGGAACAGTCACAAGTGAACATAATATACAAGATGTAGGACACGGGCCAGACAAGAGAATCAACATGTCTCTAATGCAGACAAAATCATAAGAATTACAGGGACTCCTAGATTGGAGAGGCTTCAACCAGGGCTTTGGAATTATGGCAGCAAAAGAATCCCTTTTGTGAAATTGCATCTTTAAAACACTATGTAGAAATCAAGTCTCAATGCAATGCTAGCATTCAGAACAAAACCCAGTTATTGGATACTTAATATAAGTTAAATATTCAATTATGAAGTTTTATGCACGCTGAGGAATTGCTGGCTATCTCTTTAGTAATTGATGTATTTCCATACAGAAATATATCAGAAACTAAATCAGCTCTCCACTTTCCAGGACATAAAAGTTTCCAATTTGTTTGCATTTCAAAAAATTGCTCACACACACACATTTGAATTATGACTCATGAAAAGAGAAATAACAATACAGTCAGTCACACATTGCTTAACAACAGGGATATCATCTGAGAAATGTGTCGTTAAGTGATTTCATGGTTGTACAAACATCATAAAGTGCACTTACACAAATATAGATGGTATAGCCTACTACACACCTAGGCTATATGGCATAGTCTATTATTCCTAGGCTACAAAACCTGTACAGCATATTGCTGCTTACCCCAGAACCGCCATAAACATGTGAGTAATTATGATGGCTATAATGTCACTTGATGATAGGAATTTTTCAGCTCCATCATAATCTTGTGAGACCACTGTCATATACGCAGTCTACAGTCGACCAAACATCATTATGTGGCACATGACTGTACTTTTTATTTGTACATTTCTTTCTAGTTTCTAGTGTACTCTATTATCCATCATAGCAACTAAACTTATAACAATGCTGTGTGGTAGGTATTGCTATCCTTGATTTTATGGTCAAGACGTCAAAACATTGACTGGTGCAGAGTCACCCAGATAATTAGGCCAAAGTCATAGAAACAAAATCTGATGACTCCAAGTCTAATGCTTTTCTTGCCACAACAGAGCCATCATGCACAGTGAACATGAAGGATCTCCACCAAGCTTGATGTCTGGGAACTAGTCAACCCTCGGTGGAAGTTTGTTGGGTTCCCATGTTTATCTGAGTTCTTTTACCATGTTCCTGTAGGACTCACTCATCTCAACAGACTCTGCTGCCCTAACCCAAGGGGACTAGGCAGGTTTTCCCAATGCCAGATGGCTGGGCTAGGAGAAGTGTCACAAACGAAATGAGTGAGCTACTACATCCCAGGAGAAATGCTGCTTGGATCTTTGAGAACCGGCCAAGGGAGTGCCTGACAAGACCCAAAGGGAACCGTTATTATGGGCAATTCACAGGGTCCATGTTCTGGCCCTTCCCCTCGCAGGCTCATAAATTCCTCCTGTCAGAGCTACAGATTTGACTGGGCCCAGATCACTGACTCACACTAGTAATGCGCACAGAGACATTCATCAAATTAGCTGCCAAATCTGCTCGTTTGCAATGAGGAAACTCATTGTCAAGGGGATGGATGCTCGTGTCAGCCTGACCAGCTGCGGGCAGCTGCAGGGAGAGTCAAGTAACCAGAGGCTCTTTCATGGGCCTCACCCTGGTTAGTGGCAGAGAATTAACTGGATGATCAAAATGTTTAGTGGTAAGAGGCGGGATAACAGATGACACTTCTGTCTCACTGCAGGACAGACTTATCAGAGAGAGAGAGAAACTGAGGCCAGTCTAACCAGGTGTGTCATCATGGGGCTGCTGAGATGATACTGGCACCCTCTGTGACCCTCCTTTAGCTGAGTTTGTTTTGTACCAACTCCTTTCTGACAGATACATTCTGAACTACATTTCTGAATGTCAAGTTTGGCTGTAGCCAGGACTCATACTGGCCTGTGAGTCATTCTGATTCTTTAAAGAGATTTTGCCCTACTCAACACTAATACTTTCTATGTTGATTTCTGAGCCTAATTCCCAGAGGGCAACCTGATGTGCCTTATTTTCAAGTTTGTGGTGAGAGTACACTCATCACTGTCAGCCCTGTGTCAGAACAGTCTGATTCACCCATTTCACTTTTGCAAATTAAAAAAAAAAAAAAAAAACTTTAAAAATTCTTATTACAAAACCAACATAATCACTATATTTAAAAACTGGTAAACATATGTACACACATCCACACACAGATTTAATCTCCTTTAATCCCAATGACTCAGAACATTCTGTCAATTCTCTTTATGTACACATTTTAATAAAATAATATTTTGAAAATTGCTTTTTCACTTTACATATTATGAACATCTTTGCTAACAAATAGAATTCTAAAACATCATTTGGATAACTATCTGATATTCCATTCTATGAATAAAATTAAAATTATTTAAGCGAGCCTCAGTGGTTGCTTAAATAAGTTCTTTCCAACTTTTTGCTCTTACGGCATACTGCAATGCAGATCCTTATGGAGGAATATTTTTAATAAACATTTTATTTTAGAAGTATTTTAGGTTTGCAGAAAAGTTGCAGTCAGTATAGAGTTCCCATAATATAGAGCTCCCCTAATGTTAACATCTTATATTACCATGGCACATTTGTCATAACTGAAAAACCAACATTGGTATGTTAACATTAACTATACTCCAGACTTTATTTGGATTTCATTAGCTTTCCTACCAATGTCCCTTTTCCATTCCAGGATCCAAATAAACATATCACATTGCATTTAGTGTAGCTGAATTTTTATGCACACATATACAAGTGTTCCTTGACTTAGGCAGTGGGGTTTTGTCCCCATAAACCCATCATAAGCTGAAAATATCCTAAGTTGATAATGCGTTTAATCCAACTAACCTACTGAACATCATAACTTAGCCTGTCCTATTTTAAATGTGCTCAGAACACTTACATGGGCTTACAGCTGGGCAAAATTATCTAACACAAAGCTTATTTTATTAAAAAGTGCTGAATAGCTTATGTAACTTCTTGAATACTATACTGAAAGTGAAAAACAGAATGATGGTGTAGGTACTGAAAGTATGGTTACTACCAAATGCATATTTCTTTTGCACCAGAGTCAAGTCCAAGGCTCTTAAGTAGAACCATCATTAAGTTGGGGACCATCTGTATTACTTCCATTTATTCCTGGACATGAAAGAATAAACTCCTGGAAGTGATGGACCAAAGGACGCAGAAGTTTTGAAATTTTTTGATACAAGTAACTGAATTGCCCACCAGAAGTGTTGCACCAACACACATTCCTCCCATTAATGCATTAGAATGTCCATATATTTGCTGACAATACTGTTCCTTGCAACAACTTTGAACCCTATTATGATGGTGTCATAGCAAAGTCAAATTATAGAAAGAATGAGCTGATTATTGTTGAGGGCCCTATCTCTGCTTATCTGGCTGGGTCCAGGGAGGTTTTAGTGTATGTGCAGATTGGTGAGCTATATGTCCTTCCAGCAATCCTCTAATGTCTTATGTGATGATTAGCTAAGCCTTGAATAGATATCAAGAAGTAGTGAGCCTAACGGTCAATGCACGGCCAGAGAAGTGCACCTGGGAGCTCTTTCATGTTGCCAAGATTACAGTCGTCTTCAGTACAGCTCCATAGACATGTGTGCTGGAAGGAATCAATGTGCTCTACTACATCAGCTTTCAAGTCTTTTTTTTTTTTTTTTTTTAACCATGACTCCCTGCTCAAAAACACATTTTAAGTCCCTAGAAAAAAATTATTTACTATGAGCAATGCTCTCTGAAATTTTCCATTCTATTCGATTTCAATGTATAATCTTACAGGCAATGAACACCTGTGCTGTGTGCTATAGTAGCCCGCAGCCACATGGCTAGCGAACACTGAAATGTGACTAGTCTGAATTGAGGTTTGCCGAAAGTAGAAAATACACACCAGATTTTTTGAATTTAATTCAATAAAATGAATGTGCAATATCTCATTAACAATTTTATATTAATTACATGCTGAATAATATTTTGTATATATTAGATTAAATAAAATGTATTATTAAGTTCAACTCTTTTTATTAAGGCGGCTACCAAAACATTCTAAATTACATATGTGACTCACATTACATTTCTGCCAGATGACAGTGCACTAAACTAACTGTATGATGGGTCCCAAGCTACAGTTTAAGAAACACTGCTCTAGTGGGCTCTGGGTTCCCAACCAGGAGTCACGGCCAAAGGCCAGTTGCTATTTGGTCATTTGTCCCCATATCTCTCCTGCCACCCACCTTTCTGAGAGCCACACACCAGAGATTAGGCCAGGATTCCACTTGAAAAAATGGTTTAATCTGCTTTAACATCCAGAAGAATGGATGGCCTGTGTTCAAAATTCTACTCTATAGATCATAGCTAAAAGAGTTTGGAATTCACTAGACATTTCTGAAAAATTCAGACTTGTCACCAATATATTTTGAAGGCTAAAACAGCTCCTTCAAAACAAATTGATACCTAAAAAATGAATGTTTTAGTGACAGAGACTTCCTCAAGTGGCCACTGTTAAGCTGTTTTGTTGTTATTGTTTAAAACTCCATACTATTTTGCATTTTATAGTCCGAGATATTATACAAATAACTGGTAGATGCAGAAATAGCTCACTAACTGACTAATGGGAAAATATATAATCTTTTGGATATGTTGATTTTAAGACCTAAAGCAGAATCTTGTTTATTTCTAATTTTTAACTATATATAATGTCTAGTAAATTTGCATACTTTCGTAAATTCTATTTTAATAATACTCTATTTAACATATAATTGAAAGAACAGTGGAGAATGACCTTATACAAAAATTGTAGCTTCAGTAACATGTGTTATGACATTGTTTTTATAACATCTTTATAAACTAGAAAGGGCCAAATGTTAAATATTGCACAGAGACATTGAAATGGCATATACATTATTTATTGAATTATTCTCTCTGAGAGACAGGTTCGTTCTGGTTTAAAGTCTATTTCTTTGTCCCTGAAATGAGAAGAAACTAATGATTCAGAATATACTTGGATCTTATCACCATATGCCCCTCTGCTCAGCAATAAACACTGCCAAATCTAATGGATAAGAATAAACATATCAACCTTAATAATAAGCTTACTTCCCATGTTGTCTTCTAGATATTTTATGCTATTGACTAAATGTTGCCTTTTTTATTAAAGCTTTGCTTAATTATCCAGGTAATACAGGCTCATGAGACAAAAACAATCTAGAGATGTGGAGTGTAATGACCAAGCATCATACATGCAAAAATGTAGTAACGACCAGTTGGCAGCACATACAGTCAAATCTCTCCTGAATTACAAGGTCTTGGAGGGATTGAGCACCATTTGCTTTTTAAAATAAAAAATAAAACTAACTTATTTTCCTTTTTACACATAACATAACTAACTCTCTTGTTCATTTTTACTAAATTTTAGTACTGGTCATTCCTACATGTATACAATTCCCCTAGACAGTAAACTCCAAAGCAGCTTTTCTGTCTCTCCTCAGCCCAGCACCTGACATTCAGTCAATATTGCCTGGATAGAGTCTCTGAGTCTCTGGAAGGAACACCTGTGCTTTGTATCTTCCCCTTCTTGGCTTTTGCTTCCCCAAGGTGTCCTTGGGGGCTGGCTAGGATCACACAGGGCTCTATGGCATCCCTAATATCATGCAATCAGTGTGTGATCCTAACATCTGTCTCAATGTTCTGTCAGCAAATGAAGTGATTTCTATGCGCTGGACCCTGTTCTGTGAATGAGGGAGAACTCAGGTGAATCAAGCATGTTCTCTGCCTTCAAGGGACTCACAGGTACTTCAGGAAAATGAGAAAGGTGGTGAGCACAGACCCTGTGTTCTGAGGTGAGAGGGAACAGTGCCAGGAGACAGATAGATGGTAGGTGTGGGCGCAGACTGGAAGAACTGGGCCTAGAAAGAGTGGAAGAATACTCATGGAAAAGGCAGGAAACCGAGCCCAGAAATGAGGAAGGAGGCAGGAGATGGATGGGCTTCAGAAGACACTAGGCTGAGTTCTCCTGCCTTTAATTTCAACCTTCAGGCCTATGAGGACAAATGAACCATAAACAAGACTAATTCCCATATAAAGGTAGCCTGGAAGCCAGATGGATGAAAGGGTGTGACTTCCCTGTAGGAGAAGTGTGGCCCATGTTTGGCTCAAGTTTAGCAGGCCTTCCTTGGCCCTTGTGTGAGAGGAAGGGAGTAGAAGAAGCACCGAGAGGAGTTAATGAAGGTGGGGGCATATGGAGGCATATTCATGGAAGAGAAGCCATCTCATGGGTTCAGATCATGACAGAGGGGTTGCCTTGTATACTCAGAAATGGAAAAAGGGAGACCTGTGGAGAAACCCCGACGCTGGAGAGCTACCAATCTGGAAAATAATACAGGTGGGAGTCAGGATTATGGTGGTGGTGGTGGTGGTGGTGGTGGTGGAGGGGGGTGGGTCTTGGAGCAGAGATTGTATAGTGTATTGAGGCTGCAGAAAGGCACCAAGACCCCTACTCCCCACCCATAGGCACAGTCAAACCGTGCTTCAAGGCTCTTATGCACTGAAGAGGGAGCTGTGAGGCCTCAGGCCACTGCAGGAAGGGGTGAGATGGGGGCTCGCAGCCAGGCCTCTGCTCTCTTTGTGGTCCCTGAAGTCAGGTGGCCACAGGAGGTGACCCTGACCTCACTGATGAGTCAGCCAACCCTTTCAGGTCACCACATACCTGTGAATGCCCCTTCCTGTCTGTCTGGGTTGTGGTTTGCCTTCACTGAAGAGAGAGAGGACAGCAAAGGCGGGTCTTTATGCTTCAGAATTTTTGTGTTGCCTACACTGGGATAGTTGCTCAAGTACAACAAGAAGGAAAGCCAGCAGCAAAATCCACAGGCCCTTCAAGAAACAGGGCTTGGGAAGATGCTTGGAATTTTGAATGTCCTGAGCCAAAATGCACAGGAAGAACCTATGCATCCACAGGTAGGAGAAAAAAAGAAAGTAAAAGCTCATATGTTTTTGGCTTCCGTGTGCTATCATTAATCATTTTCTCAGGAACAGAGGATGGTTTCCTTGCCATAAGAGGAAAAGAGAAACAGATCCCTTTGACCAATGTGCTACCCAGATGTTCTCCAGGCCCCAATATTTTTCCCCCATTTGATCTGACAAAGTGAAATAGATGACAATTGAGGGGAAGTGATTCCTGAAGACTGCATTACCCCCATCCCTTCTCAGATACAGCAACAGTCACCTTCTGCTGGGGGAATGGGATTACCCATTCTGAGAGGTTCTGAGATGACCGCCCAGCTATCTTCTGATGGACGTTATGGAAAAATCTGGTGGCCTAACTCTTTCCTGGATCAGCCATGAGTTAAATTACCTGGTAAGAAGGAGGGAGGCTCATGGGTAGCCGTTGCTGCAGGCATGGCCCTGATCTGAAATTCCTGGACACATTCCAGCCTCACCTGGCTTCCCATTGCACCATATGTTCTTGAGAAGTTAACTGCCACAGGAAAGAGTTAAGGCACATACTCAGTGGAAATAATTCTTGGAAGCTTCAAATTAGAGGGACAAAGGTGAGTGACACACAAAGACTGTGAAGTTCCACAAAATCAACCTAATTATAAAGCAGCAGTCCCCAACTCGGGTCTCGATAAATGTTATTATTTTTCTTTTAATTACCTCACATTTTTACATACATAAATGTTTTACACACAGAAACCTTATATCACCTTAGTAGAAAATAGCCCTTGCCACATGCAGATATTAACTGTGAAAAATAAACAGAGTGACAACAGAAGCATTATGAATTTCATCTTATAGACAGCATTACTTTTACAAGCTTTTGAGCCTGAATCTTGATTTCACTTTTTTAAAAACAAATGGATACATAAAGATGATCAGGTAGAGGAGAGGTGATAAGGGCATGTTGGCTCCAAATTGCAAGCTTCTCTTTGGCTAATCTGAAGTCTGGAGAATTAAAAAGGGAATGGGTTCTCACTATAAGTCTATGGTATTTAGCATTGTATCCAGATACCTCACCAAAATGACCCTAGAAACCATAAGAGGTTAATCCGTCACTTTAGAGAATCCCCAACTAGATGGGCTTTAAAAGCCTTCGAACTCTGACATTCAAAAATTCTAGGTTGTTATAGTGATGTCTTTTAAATTACAACATCAGTAAAATGATCAATGTGAGGTAGGCATGACTATATAAAATGGATTGAGGAAGCAATAAACCTGATTTTCCTGCTTGACTTTGGAAAAACAGTCTTATACCTTTACAATGACTCTTCTCCTTGGTCATGGCGTCATATATAGAGGCCTCTTATGATTGACTAAGTCGTAACATGGATTGGGGTCTCCCAAAACTCCAGCTGCTTAGAAAATGAGCCTACAATGCACAGGTGGTTTTTCTGTACTCTAAATAAAGGTTTCTATGAAACCTGATCGATAAATAAGCTGTCACCATCATATACCTTTTTCTAAATCTTTGTCTGTCTAGAGACAGTAAAAGTCTTTCTTGGGTTACTGTCAATAAGGTGAAAAACAGCCCGAGAAAAAGACAAGACATGATCAGATGTGGTGACTCACGCCTGTAATCCCAGCACTTTGGGAGGCCGAAGTGGGTAAATCACCTGGGGTCAGGAGTTAAAGACCAGCCTGGTCAAAATGTCAAAACCCCGTCTCTACTAAAAATACAAAAATTAGCCAGATGTAATGGCGCGCACCTGTAGTCCCAGCTACTCGGGAGGCTGAAGCAGGAGAATCACTTGAACCCAGGAGGTTGCAGTGAGCCAAGATCGCACCACTGCACTCCAGACTGGGCAACAGAGTGAAACTCCATCTCAAAAAAAAAAAAAAAAGAAAAGAAAGAAAAAGAAAAAGAAACAATAAAAGAAAAAGACAAGACAGGCCCAATAATAGCATATAGGCAGGAGAGTCCTGGAAAACAGTTTGAGCTCAAAAGTGTAATCTAAGACTCTACTGTCAAGGCAGAGAATCCACAGTGAGGTGAAGCCATGGTCAAGAGACAAGCTGAATTATTCAGGAAAAACTAGCTGTGAGTTGAAGGAGTATTTTGATGGTAGACTGAGCAGCAAGATAAATCAAGAAAGAGCTGAAGAGTAAGGAAGAAGGAACCAAACTAGTGGTTCAAGGAGCTAAGTTGAAGAACAAGTCCCATATGCCGGAATGTTCCATCTATGTGCCACCTGCAGCACACTGCCAAGGCAAGCACTGGGCAAAGAAAGAGCCCCTCCAAACGATGCACACAGTGCCTCTCCTGCAAACCCACAGGCATGCACGCATCCATCCATCCATGCACACAACCCTTCCCAGTGCCTGGAATGTGTAAATCATTGTGTGAGGCTGTGCTGAGGGGAATGCAGAGGTAAATGAAATATAGGTAAAGATGCTTAGAAGGAAGAAAGAAATAAGACAAGGGAAACTGTAGCACTCAAGGCAGACACAGTGTCCAGTGAGCCAAGAGAAGCACAGAAATTGCCATGGAAGGGAGCTCCGAGAAAGGTAGGGTCACACTGGAGTGGGAGAAGTGTGAGTGGGGAACTCCTAGAGTGCTGCAAATATCTCTGCTTCATCATGAATATCATAAAAGAGGGAATTTTAGAAAAAGTGGGTGCCTTCAAGCAATGTCATGAAAAAATGGAGATGTGACAATGAGGGAAGTGGGAAAAGATTTTCAGGCAAAGAAAACAGTTTGAGGAAAGGCAGAGAGGCAATTATTTACAGCTTCCTAGATGTTTTCTAACCACAGAAACCAAAGCCTAAAGAATCTGTCAGCACATTCAGGGATTGCTGACTGAGCCTTGAAAATTTACAGTCAGTTGACACAGGAGAATTGGGTATTTCCTTTGATTTTATCATAGCACCCATGATCTTACATAGAGAGGAAGAGGTAAATGTATTAATGATTTGGAAAGACTTTTTCTTTTATTCCGCAACCTGAAAATTGTTTTGCAATAAAATACCTTGACATGCTTATAAATACCATATTACAATAAAGTGAGCCTTTCTGGACCACAGGCTTTGGGGATTTCTTGGATAGAAAATTGGGAAATTTCTGGAAAAACAAATTAACTGAGTTTTAATGCACTTAGAATCTGGTCACATGTTCAAACCACAGCAGTTTGGGTACCTTTCAGCCTCCAAATATTGCAAGGAAGCAGAGCTTACTTCTAGTGATGGAGAACTCATCCCCTTAACAGCACTGGCATGTTACAACTAATTCTCTTAATATTGTGAGATGGAATAAAAAGAAGAAAATGTTGGTCTTCAGAGAAACATCTGAAGAAAATGGTAAAATGAAGACTATCTTCTTGACTCCGAAATAAAGTGCTGCTTTTTAAAAAATCTCTATTTTAAAATGAAGCAAGTGGAACTCAAAGAAATTATATAAATGACCCAAAGTCATGTATCAAATGTCTTAGTTCGTTCAGGCTGCTGTAACAAAATACCATAGACTCAGTGACTTATAAGTAATGGAAATTTATTTCTCACAGTTCTGGAGGCTGGGAAGTCCAAAATCAAAGCACTGGCAGGTTCGATTTTTGATAAGGGCAGCTTCCTGGTTCACAGACAGCTGTCTTTTCACTGTGTCGTCACATGGCAGAAGTGGTGAAGAGGTCTCTGGGATCTCTTTTATAAGGGCACTAATCCCATTCATGAGGGCTTCACCCTCATGACCTAATCACTTTCCAAAGACCCCATCTCCAAATGTCATCACATTGGGGATTAAATTTCAACACATGGATTTGGGGGGACATAAATATTCAGTGTGTCACATCAAGTAAGCAGTGGACAATTAGCATGAGACATCACTAGTTCACTTGTCAATCCTTTCCTTGAGCTATGACCTTGGCCCTCACTCCCTATAACTTTAACCTCAGACCTGGATCCACCTCCACTTACCCCTCCCTCTGTGCTGGACCTGCTCGCTGGACCTGAATTCTACTTCATACAGAATTCCTTCCACCTTGCCAGTGCCAGAAGACAGAACTAGTAGTAGAGAATCTTACTTTTTCCCTTGCTTCCCCATCTTGGTAAATATCAGCATCTATTAAGTAGCTAACACTAAAAAACTTAATAATAAGTTTATGACAAATTCGGTGGCTTAAAACAATAGAAATGTATTCTCTATTGTGGAGCCAGAAGTCTGAATTAGATGGCACTAGAGTTGATTCCTTCTAGTGGTTCTGAAGGAGAATCAGTTCCATGCCCCTTCTAGCTTTGGACGCCTGTGGCAATTGTGGCATCCCTTGACCTGCAGATGTATCATTCCATTCTCTGCCTCTGTCTTCACATGACCTTTCCCTCTGGGTCTCTGTGTCTGTCTCTTTTCTGTCTCTTATAAGGACACTCGTCATTGGATTTAGGGCCTACCCTAATCCAGAATGATCTCACCTTAATTATATCTGTAAAGACTCTTCTTTCAAATAAGGTCACATCCTGATGTTCTAGGTTGACATATCATTTCAGGGCCACAATTACACCCTCCTCCATTACGCCCTCCTCCCCCCATCATATCTGTCCTAAGTCCTGCTGACTGCACTTCTACTATATATTCCATTATCTTTCCTTTCTCTTCATCTTCATTGCTACCATTCAGCCTGGCACCACCATCATCTCTCCCTGGACCACTCCCGTGGCAGCCTAACTGGACTCTCTGCCCCTACTCAGACCTTTCCATTCATTCTCCCTAGAGTATCCTGAATGATTTTTCAAAAAATCATACCTTATCACTCCCTTACTTAAAACCCTCCAAAGATTTATCACTCACTTTGAATAAAAACCAAACCCCTCACCATAGCCTCCTGAGAAGCCATGATCTAGCCCCTATCTGTGGCTCAAACCTTCTAACCTACTGTCCCCCACTCCACACTGGGTTTTTCTGAGTTTCATTGTTGTTGTTTTGTTTTGTTGGGTTTTTTTTCTTTCCTGCAGTTCCTCAGACACTTCAAGTTTCTTTTCCTCTTAGGGCTTGTTTCTAGCTTTCCCTCTAACAGGCATGCCCTTTTTGCTCCATTCCCCCATCCCTACAATGCTATCTCCTCTTCCATCCTGATTTAAGCTTAAATGTCAACTCTTTGGAAAGGCCTTTCCTGACCACCAAGAAGTTGTCACCTAGAAACTTTTCATCAAAACACTTAACCTTAATTCTCTGCATAACACCCAGCACTGTCTGATAACTTTCTCATTTACTAGTTGCTGTTAGTTTTGTGATTGTCATTTGTCGTTCTTTAATCACCCACCTCACCTCCAGTAGGATATATGTCCTGAAATTGGAGACATAATCTATTTGTCACTATTAAATCTTCAATTCTAGAACTCTCTGGAACATAGTAGTTTTTCAATAAATATTTACTGACCAAACAAATGAATTAATGAAAAAATAAAAGTTGCTCATGCTTAAAGATTTTGACTTGAAGTTGGGTAACAGGACACAGCTTCTGAAACCCTCAGACAGGGAAAGATCTGGTTAGATGAGTACCCAGGAAAAGTTCACAGACAGTTTCGAAAACTTGGAACATGCAAAGGCAAGTAGGGGCAAGAGAGTCCCAACTGTTAGAGAATCAGACCCAGAACCTTTGTCTTCTTACCTGCATGTAAGTATGCAAAATTTAATGCTGGAATTGATTAGAAGAAACATGTAATTAAGGAGGCCATGGACATCAGCATTAGTTGTAGATCCTGAAGAACTTAAAATAAAAAATAAAAAGGAAAACTTGTTTCGGCCATGAAAAAAAGAATAAATATGACAAGTATAACATATTTCTCCAGATTTCCATGCATCATAATGAATATATATCACATTCAATGTGTGTTAAATTAATGTAAGTGTAAATGTTATTAGTGACAACAACAAATCATAGACCTCTCAAGGGAGCAACAGAATGTGTCACCTAAGTGACCTGAGACCCACACCACCATCATCAGGATCAGCCAAAAAGTGAGCCACACAGTAGCCAGGAGCCTCTTTAAACAAGGGGTCAAATGAGAACTTGCGTTGGTCTATGGGATGAGAGGGGGCAGGATGCTGGTGGAGTGATGAATTCACCTTTCTTTTCCTGGGACTTTCCTGGTTTTAGCACTGTTAGTTCTTCCACCCTGGAATGCCCTCAGTCCTGGGAAAACTGAGATGATCGTCACTTCAAATGGTGAGGACTAAGGACTGAAACTTTCTGTTGAATTAGTAACCCTGACCCAATTTTATTTCTAGCTTAAAGGACCTAGCAAACATTTTCTCCAACCAACACTATTGCTTCATGTGCTCTGGTTTTTCTCTCTTACTGACTGTTAAGGACAATTTGTCTAAAATGTTACTCCCACCTTTGCCAACCACCTAAACTTCAGGCCCATCTCTCCAGCCCGAAGACCCCATATGCTGGTTTTGCCTGAGAGCAGATGCCCCTCCCCTACCCAAAAAGTAGGGTCAGCATACCCACACCAGCTGCTCTGTGACCCTACTCCCTGCCTTCTTGGTGCCTCCTGAGCTTCCTGTGGCCCCTCAGACCCACCACGTTCTTGGTGCTGTTCTCACCTCTGTGGTGCAGTTCTCTCTCCCACATCCCAGGCTACCCTTTCCTGTTTGATCCAAACCCATCTGTTTTCTGTCTTTCCAAATTTCCTCATAGTTCCCAGTTCACTATGTCCCTTCTTGCCCCATATCAAGTAGATACAGATGTATCTTAAGGGTCTGTCTTCTCTATTGTTTCCTGGAGTTAGTGACATACGAGTAACCATAGCATACGCACAAGCTGCCATTTTAAAACACTATGGCACGCACATTTTAATCCCCGTTTAGGGAAACTTGACAACACTTAATGTAAGAGGGAAAAGAAGAGTAAAAGAATACATGACATATGCAAATAAATGAAGCCACCACCACCTCTAAAGGTGATGACAGCAGGATTAGCTGCACCCAGAAGGGGAGAAGTATCCTGAATCTGCTTCTCTACCTTTGAGATTTTGCTCATTGATTTTAAGCCTGAGAACCTCTTTTTCCTGTAATTTGTAGGCACAGCATGGTCACGAGATCTACTTTTGCGGACCTGATTATAGTAGGAAAGTTTTCTGCAATGCTCTTAATAAGAGTATTCAAAGAGTTAAAGTTGGGTGCTTAATTGGTTTTACCAAAACTTATTACAATGACATCATATCTGATTCTATCCAGTGAATGATTTACCTCCCTTCTGACCAGCAATTTGTTTATATTTTAAATAGAAAATTATTTTAAAGAATTTAGATAAGCTTTCCACTTTATTTTAGACTTATTCTTTGTTAGAAAAATGAGAAAGAAACGACCATTTAGTGTACTGGGTGCTTTGCCTGCATCATGTCATTTAATC
The DNA here is from genome assembly GCF_000951045.1 of Mandrillus leucophaeus. NCBI lineage: Eukaryota > Metazoa > Chordata > Mammalia > Primates > Cercopithecidae > Mandrillus > Mandrillus leucophaeus. Next base: position 4,009,638 of record NW_012108252.1, read on the forward strand.
TTTGTATTCACGGGATGAGGTGGTACTAATATCCCCATTTCACAGATGAGACAACTGAGGATCTGAGAAGTTATGTAAATTGCAATTAATCACACAGTCAGTAAATGAAGGATCTAGAATTTAAACCATGTCTGCTTCTATTAAGGGCCTCAAAAGAGCCTTGGATTTTCTACTTAGTGCAGCTCTCCTTGTTGATTCCTAGGTGATTATATATATATACACACACCATATACATACAACAAAATATACTTTATAAATGTGATAATACCTATAACGTCTTAAACACTAGTTTTGTTTGTTTGTTTGTTTGTTTGAGACGGAGTTTCACTCTTGTTGCCCAGGCTGGAGTGAAATGGTGCAATCTTGGCTCACCTCAACCTACACCTCCTGGGTTCAAGTGATTCTCCTGCCCCAGCCTCGCGAGTAGCTGGGATTACAGGCATGCACCACCACCCCGGCTAATTTTGTATTTTTAGTAGAGATAGAGTTTCTCCATGTTGGTCAGGCTGGTCTCAAACTCCTGACCTCAGGTGATCTCCCTGTCTCAGCCTCCAAAAGTGCTGGGATTACAGGTGTGAGCCACCGCCCCCGGCCTGCCATCAGATTTTTTTTTTTAAAGTAACTTATACATATCATTGCTCAAGGAATAAAAATGTTTTGGCCGGGCGCGGTGGCTCACGCCTGTAATCCCAGCACTTTGGGAGACCGAGGCGGGCGGATCACGAGATCAGGAGATCAAGACCATCCTGGCTAACGCAGTGAAACCCCGTCTCTACTAAAAATACAAAAAATTAGCCAGGCGTCGTGGCAGGGGCCTGTAGTTCCAGCTACTCGGGAGGCTGAGGCAGGAGAATGGCGTGAACCCGGGAGGCGGAGCTTGCAGTGAGCCAAGATCGTGACACTGCACTCCAGCCTGGGCGACAGAAAGAGACTCCGTGTCAAAAAAAAAAAAAGTTTTGTTTTCAGAAAATGAGATCCTGGATTTTATTTCATTCTTACGTGTTTACATTTATTTATTTTTATTTGTTCTAAAAAAAAAAAAAAGGATGCATATGCAGAATGTGCAGGTTTGTTACATAGGTATATGTGTGCCGGTGTGGTTTGCTGCACCTATTGACTGGTCCTCTAAGTTCCCTCCCCTTATCCCACACCCCTCAAAAGGCCCTGGTGTGTGTTGTTCCCCTCCCTGTGTCCATGTGTTCTCATTGTTCAACTCCCACTTATGGGTGAGAACATGCAGCGTTTGGTTTTCTCTTCCTGTGTTGGTTTGCTGAGGATAATGAGCGTTTGGTTTTCTCTTCCTGTGTTGGTTTGCTGAGGCTTCCAGCTTCATCCATGTCCCTGCAAAGGACATGATCTCATTCCTTTTTATGGCTGCATAGTATTCCATGGTGTTTATGCGCCACATTTTCTTTATCCAGGCTATCATTGATGGGCATTTGGGTTGGTTCCATGTCTTTGCTATTGTAAATAGTGCTGCAGTAAATACACACGTGTGTATCTTTATAGTAGAATGATTTATATTCCTTTAGGTATACATCCAGCAATGGGATTGCTGGGTCAAATGGTATTTCTGATTCCACAATGGTTCAGAAATAATGAACCATTTGTCTTCCACAATGGTTGAACTAATTTAGATTTCCACCAACAGTGTAAAGGCATTCCTATTTCTCTACAGCCTCGCCAGCATCTATTGTTTCCTGACTTTTCAATAATCGCCATTCTGACTGGCATAAGATGGTACCTCATTGTGGTTTTGATTTGCATCTCTCTGATGATCAGTGATGTTGAGCATTTTTTCATATGAAAAATATGTTTTTAAAGAGAAATTCCTTAGGATCGTGGATAAGTGGGCTATTTAGATTTGTGGTGACATAAACATTTTACTTCATCTTAAGTTTAGTGTTACATTTGGAGCACTCGACAACAGTTAGGAAACACCTTTAATTGATTAAACTGAATCAAAAATACTTTTTGTCATCATGGGTAGGTAGAAGAAATCCAGTGGACATAGCATACATAGATCCTAAGAAGTCATTCACTCATTGGCAAATGGCTACTGTGTAACTACCACATGCCAGGCACTATTACAGGGAGGCACTAGAGATCCATCAGTGAACAAAACAGACAACAATCCCTGTCTTCATGAAGCTTATATTTTAGTCATGGAAGACAGATAATAAACAAAGGAAATGAGTAAGTTATATGGCATGTTTGAAGAACGTAGATCTATGGAGGAATAAAGCAGAATAATAAAGAGCAATTCGGGAGTGGTGTTGCTTTTAGCCTCCTTGTGAATTCATGTCAGCATATTCTCTAGGTGACTTGCAGATGGCAAGACCACCTTTCCCAAAGGCAGCTCAAGATCAGCATCAAAAGAAGTCTCTAGGAGACCGACAAGGGCTGTATTCTATCCTGCATTGTTTTGAATTACATACAATTGGAAAGGAAAATAAATATTTTGGATGGCAACCAGAATGAAAAACAAAAATCCACAGCAGGCTGGAAGAATCATCAGAATCTAACAATACAACAAGAAATTTAATAAGGATCAATGTACATGCCTCTTCAAATCAGCTTACGAGCATAAAGAGGAAGAGGGAGTTTTGCTTTAGTACTGAGAAAAGACACAGAATTTTCATAGACTGTGTCAGTTGTTCCCATAGATTATAGCTAACAAGAAAAGCTATCGCAAACTTAGACTGCATTACCAGAAGAATCATATCTTGGACAATAGTGGTGATAATGCTATTCTACACAAACCACCTCTAGAGCATCCCATTTTATTCACATTTCAAGAGAGACTGAGACAAAAATCGCCCAGAAAAGGGTGGTACAGGTACAGGGAACTCAAGCCAGCCCCATGAGGAAGGACTGAAGATACAGGATTTGTGCTAGAGAAGACAAGACTCCAGAACTTTATAGCCAATATCTTCACATTTCGGAAGTACTGTCATATGAAAAAGGAATTGGACTGACTCTGTGGACTCCCAGTGAATAGGATGCAGAATAAAGGGTGGAGTTACAGGAGTACCATAAAGCATGATAAAATTGACTTTCTGAAACATAAGTTGTTATATGTTCTCTTTATGGTTTTATTTTAGGAATGTATGTAAAAAAAATGGCTCCTATTGTCTAAGATAACCTCAAGCTCCCTGTTATATTTACAGTAAACCTAACAACCAGCTCAATACGGTAACATCAAAAGGGAAATATCATGTTTCAGTAATTTGAACTCTAGAAACTTAGATTCCAGTCTTCCGTGTGCCCAACAATGGATGTCTAGGGATGTTTGTTGTGGCATTGTTTGTAATAACAAAATACTATAAACAACCTAAATGCCCATCCATGGGGAGATAGTTAAAATAAATTTGGTATGTTTATAAAATGGAATTCTAGGCAATTGAATAAGTAACTATGTGTTTTGATGAACTGATATGAAAATATGCCCCAGATATAATAAAAAAAAACTAAGGTTTCTAACAGAGTGCACACAATGAGCTTCAATCTCATGAAGTAAAATATACGCACAGAATAGCTCTGTAAGAAGGAAACAGAAATGAATAAGAGAGGCTGTCTGGTACCAAGCAGGAGCTCAGACTCTGGCTGTGAATGTGAATTGAATAGTGGCCATCATTCCTGATTGCCATAGGTACTAAAGTGTCACATATTTTTATTAACAAAAAGAAACTACAATATTCATTTTCAAATCATTTTTTTCCAATATGTTTTATATAAGTACAAATGGGCACCAAATTCTTTATTGATCAAAGATTTATAGGAATAAATGGATCACAGGCACTGAGGGGATGCTGACAGGCTATCCAATCTCAGAGAAATTAATCAAATCTATGAACAGTTATGTAACAGATCTAGATGATTTTTAAGCTTCCTTTTCACCTGTCAGAAAATATATGTCCAATTCTGAGATAGGAGAATGGTCTTCTATCTTCCTTCTACTGTTTTGCAAAAAAAGTTAATCAAGGGTCTATGTGGGCCCACGTGGTTCCTGTGCTGGCCTGATGTGTGGTACAAAAAATAGTAATAATAAATATAGCACAATCCCAACAGAGCAATCAAAGTCTGTTTTACTACTTTGACTTGATTTGTGTAATTAATATTTCCTTTAAAAATTTTAATCTAGTGGAAAAGCTGCTGGTGAGAAAAACAAAATACTCAAACTGCCAGCTTAGCCTTATTTCCCATATGGTCAGCTTCCTAATCAAGAGGAAAAAAAGGAGTCCTCTGACTGTGAATGTATAGAGAGTTCAGGAGCTTTCTAGACATGGGTTAATCAAGCAAAGGCAGTTTACGTTTTAAATCTGGTACAGGTAGGTAGCTGCAGTGAAATGGATGTGAATGGCTATGTGTTAACTGAGCACCTTCCGTGGCCTGGTGCCTGGATCTAGGATGAGTGTCTCCAGGATGCTGGGTGGACATAGCACAGGCTATGCTAGCATGGAGTCTGCTATCTCAGCAGGAAAATGAAAACTGAGATAAGTCAAAAGATGTAAAACATGAAATAAGCACACTCCAACCAGAGGAAGGACTCACTATTCCTGATTAAGGGAATTAAGTAAAGCTTCATGACAAAAAGATGATTTCTAAGCTCAGCCTTGAAGGATGAATACAAGAAAGTGAGGGGATATTGCTGGCCAGCATGAGCAATGACAGACATGTCCGGTCTTGAAGAGGCTGGAACACCAGGCCTTCGAACTTTAGCTTTATCCTGTGGGCTGTGGACATATCATCAACTGCTTTGAGAAGGATGTGATGTGAAAAGAGCTATGCTTCTGAAAGCTCGTGCTGGTGCCTATGCATGGAATGAACAGGCCACCAAGAAATACAGTTAGGGAGTTAGGGAGCTGCTGCTGCAACCCTGTGATGATATGAGGGGCCCTGACCAAGGCTGGGGTAGGAGGAACTGCAAAACAGAGACTTTGGGGAGTAAAGCACTCAGGGTTTGGGAACGCCTAGAGGCAGAGAAAGAGGGAGAGGGAGGAGTGAGGATGACTCCAATATTTGAAACAGTAAATGGGAGGAATTCTGTATTTGTTGAAATTGGGAGAAAAAAAGATTGGGAAGAAAAAGATCATTTTGCCCTGGGTCTCCCTGGCCTGATGCTCATTCTCACTTGGGATACTACCAGGGCTGACCAGCTCCTGCCATGACTCTCTGAATAGTCATTTTATTGAAATAGACGATGCTTACCATCTCTTTCAGGATAGGTCTATTACCCATTCCTTCAATGGACTGGTTTGAATATCAATACCCAAGGGGACTTTCCAGATCATCACCACATTTCTGCCAGCTTCCCCATTCCAACACACTAGCTAACCCTTTTCCTTCACCCCTAAAGGAAGCAATAGAGACAGAAAAAAACCCACAACATTTAGAATCAGATAGAGCAGGTCTCCAATGCTGACTCCTCCATGGCCAAGACATGGGACCATGGGCAAGTTTCTTAATGGATCTGTAAGTGCTGACACTCAAAATGGCAACAGGGCTTTGCATTCTCCATCATTAAAGAACCAGCGAGCACTGACTTCTGTGACCACCCAAGGCTGCCTTCAGGGTGGTTGTTGGCTTCATCCATCATATGCTTATTGAGGCAACATCTTTGTTACCAGCTGCAGTGAGAACAGCTGGCTCCCAGACCAACCACGGCTCTCAGCAAAGCACAGGCTAAAGAGCAGTGATCAGCTGATTCCAAGCAGAGAGAGAAGCCAAGGCACGCAGATCAGGCCAACCAGCAAGGAATTAGCTGCTCCCTCAACAGTCATGCAACACTGGCTCTGTATGCATGCCTGGGGAGCGTCTCACTTTGAGTGGGTCATTGTTACCATCGTAATTAATATCTTAACATCTGTATAGCAATTTACAATTTTAAAGACACTTTGATCTTCATAGCAATTCTCAGAGCTATAGATTTTTATCCTCATTTTATAGTTGTTAATAATTATAATGTATTAATAATAATCACATTGTGTTATTAATTAGCTACTGTGTTCTAGGCACTGTGCTAAAAGCTTAGCTTGCTTTATCTCATTTAATCCTCACAATTCCAAGCCCTTGGCAATGCTAGTGTCTGTTTTACAGAGGAAGAAACTGAGACACTGAGATGGCCATATACAAGGTTGCACTGACTGACTCCAGAGCCCGCCCTGTAGTCCATTGACCCAGGCTGCTTTACTGGGGATGACAAAGAGAGGCACAGAGTGGTTAAGAGCCACTTCAGAAGTTATAGGACCAGTAATTGCAGATCTGGAACTCAATCTATGACCCCTTACTCTAGACCCTAAGTTGTCCCTACTACCCTCTGCTTCCACATGTGCTTGGAAGAGCAAAATGGTAAAGACCAATTCCCATTACTGATACAAAAGATGACATTGAGTACAAGAAGTGACCATTGGGCCACTGGGCACCTATGGAATCCTCTTTGGTGTCTGTCCTTGTCCCTTATTCCTACTGCAGCTGAGTGCTTCCTGCTTTGGGACAGCTACTTCTTCTATTTGACCCTCTAACTAATTCCCTCCTTGTTCTGTTGGGCTTCACGGTCAATAAGTTCAGCTGAACTCCACAAGCACCCTAACCCCTTGACACCCCCTAGAGCTCACTCCATGAGCCTCCACAAGTATAAACCCCAATATTGCTCACTCATCCAAGTACCTTGAGGTCTGAAATGGTTCACATTAGGTGTCGACTTGATTGGACTGAGGGATGCTGAAATGGCTGCTAAAGTATTGTCTCTGGGTGTGTCTGTGAAGATGTTGTCAGAGGATATTGACATTTGAGTCAGTGGACTGGAAGAGGAAGATTCAACCTCAATATGGGTGGGCACCATCCAACTGGTTACCAGCATGGCTAGAAAAAGCAGGCAGAAGAAGGGGGTAAGTTTGCTTGCTTGCTTGGATAAGTTTGAGTCTTCTGCCTCTTTTCTTCTTCCCATGCCAGATGCTTGCTTCTGCTCCTCCTACCCTTGGATATCAGACTCCAGGTTCTTCAGACTTTGGACTCTGGGACTTACACCAGAGGCTGAGGCTTCGTGGGCCACAGACTAAAGGATCCACTGTCAGCTTCCTTGGTTCTGAGGCTTTCAAACTTGGACTGGGCCACTGTTGGTTTTTCTTTTTCCCCAGCTTGCAGGTGGCCTATAGAAGGACTTCGCCTTGTAATCATGTGAGCCAATTCTCCCTAATAAACTCCCTTGTACATATACGTATATCCTACTGGTTCTGTCCCGCTGGAGAACCCTGACTAATAAAAGGTCTGTTAAAATTCCTAATATATGCAAGGTCGACTAGCTTCTGTTTTGTCTTGACTCCTCCAAGGAGGCTATGACCATCGAGGACGTGTCCAAGTGGTGGTAGAAATGGCTACTGCAATAGCTTCCTGTTTAGGCTCCTTTCATTCCTCCTCCTTGTCTGATTCATATGCCCGCATGACACAAAGGCAATTTTTGTACAACACAGACCCAATTTTGCCACACTCCTGCTCAAAAACCTTCATGGACTCCCAGTTGCATAAGAATAGATTCTAAATTCCTCATTGCATATTGAGTCAGGATGAATCCCTGCCCTTTCTCCCCATGGGCCTTTGCTCAGACTGTCACTCCTGCCTACCATATGTCCTTTGCCTCATGCTTAAGTTGAACCATCACTTTTCAAGGCCTAGTTCAAGATATCACCTCTCCATCAATTATTTCCAATGCCCTCTTCTTAGAGTGCTTTCTTCTTCATGGTTTTCCCCAAACATGTGATTTGCACGATTACAAGATGTACTACCAACTGTGCTATGTTAGATTTTATAAATGAGAGTTATATATCCCCCTAATTGATCGAAAGTATCTGAAGTTATTTGATATTCATTTTTGTCTTTGTTTTCACACATAAAACGATGCTTTATGCAATACTGAGCCGGATAAGGTGAGAAGTGTGCTACACTTGGGCGTTAGAAGATGGCTAAGTAAAATCTTACTGATGACTGGTGACCATGAATTAACAGCTCCCAGAAGAGAAGTGGCTCATCCTCTCTGGACATTTTTCCAGCCTCACACTGAGCCAGGATCCCAGGTTGTGTTGAGGGAGGAGCCAGAGGGGAGAGGGGTGAGCATTGGTCCCAAGTCCCTCTCTCCCTCCTCAATGCCACATTAGTTCCTGCTGCTTCTCACTGACCTCTGGCCACTATTCAGTCAGGTAGGGTGCCTTTGACATTGGCACTCGACAGGCAGCATTTCAATCCCCATGCCGGCCAGGTGGACACTCACTCCTCCATCCTGTGGATGATCTCTCTGGCTGAACAGAGCAGATACTCTATTAAGAAGGATGGAAGGTGCTGGGGGGAAGTGTTAGGAGTTCTTTCTCTCTTTTCGAAGTTCAAAATAGGCCAATGTGGATGGCATGCCCAAGTGTATCTTCTCTTTAATCTGAATTTTACCAAGAAGAAAACTGATTACACAACTCAATCATCACATTTTTTTTTACAATGCAGAAGCTGGGGTACAAACAAAGCAAGAGACTAGAATAGTCAGGATCTAGTCAGGAAAATGAAGCCTGGGCTAGCTATAGAAGAAATGAGTCACACAGGTTTCAAAAGGACCTAAAAGCAAAATAAAGAATAGAGAGTCAAAGCAGAGATTATCAACAGTGAAAAGCCACTACTGTCCCAAGGGCTAGAGGGATAAAAGGAGGGATGATGTTATCAGAGCCAAGGAGCTGGGATTTCCAAAAGGGAGCGGGAATCATGGCAGGGGCTGCCTGGCAAAAAAAAAAATTAGGGGCCACAGAGGGAGGGGCTATCTGATGGCAGCTGGAATTGTGCAGAAGATTCTGCCATTGCTGGGGACACTTTCCTAAGCAGTGAGAGAAGGACAAAAATACCCTGGTGTCTCACCCTTCTCCTTTCTTTAATCTCTCACCAGCGCCTCCTAGTGGTTGAATCTAGCTGGAAGTCAGTTGATAAGGAAGCCTGGGAAATGTTTGCAGGGGTCAGCCCTGAGTCATGCAGAGCAGAGCATAAGAGGAGCAGGGAGAGGATCTGACATAGAGGAGCTGTGAGTGGCTAAGGGGCTTTTCAAAGGCATTTCTTTTCTATTTCATCTACTCAACGTTTATTGAGCTTGCTGCCTGCACCAGTATTTCTTGAGTTTGCTTTCTGCACCAAGTGCCATGCCAAGCCTTAGCATAGAAAACTGAGACGTGAACTCTGCCCATGTTGGAGGGCCTCTAAATCCTTCAGAGGATATAGAGGGAAACAGTCGGCAGTAAAGGACATGTGCACTGGACCCACATGTTAAACCCATAAAGATTTAAAAGGGATGAAAACCTTCCAAGCACAGGAAACAGCATAAAGCGAAGGCGCAGAAGCCTAAAACAAGTCTGTCCAACCACAGCCGCTGGGCCACATGTGGCCCAGGATGGCTTTGAATGCAGCCCAACACAAATTCATAAACTTTCTTAAAATATTGTGAGTTTTTTTAATAATTTCTTTTTTTAGCTCATCAGCTATTGTTAGTGTTAACATTTTGTATGTGTGGCTCAAGACAGTTCTTCTATTTCCAGTGTGGTCCAAGAAAGCCAAAAGGCTGGATACCCCTGGCCTAAAAGTATGTGGAGAATGCAGGGAAGAAGTAATCTCAAGTGGATAGTGAGTGAGATGTCAGGGAGTGGCAGGAGATGAAATGGAATATTAGGTAAGGCCAATAAGCAAAGGGCCTAAGTAGGCCTAGCTACTTGGGAGGCTGGGGCAGGAGGATTCCTTCAGTCCAGGAGTTTGAGGCTGCATTGAGTTATGATCACGTCCACTGCACTCCAGCCTGAGAACAGAGACCCTGTCTCTTAAAAAAATAAAAATAAAAATAAAATGACTTATGTGGCCTTTCTTTTAAAAGATAGCAGAATCATCCCATCCCAAAAAGTTTTTCACTACTAATAGGCAAGTGTTTTCTATCACACATACGTAGAGAAGGAATCAGTACATAGGATTGCAGCAGTAGGGCAGTAACAGGAAGGGGGAGAGTTCTGAAATCAGACTTCCCTGATTAAAATCCTGATCTGTCACTTGAAAATGTATTACCTTGGATAAGTTAGTTTAACCTTTCTGAGCCTCACTTGCTTCACCAGCAAAATGGCTGTAGCAATATCCACTTCACAGGATTATCCCAAAGATGAGAAACAATGAATGCAGGCCTAGGCGCATGGTAGGACTCAATCAATGGCTGCTCCTGGTGTGTCTAAGAGGCAGATGGGAGTGAGTGAAAGTCTTTGCATTTACTGCAAATAATCTATCTCACAAAGAACTCACAAGAGACATCAGCTCGGCAGTGAAAAGGAATATAAAACTACCTAAAGTATGTTAGAAAAAATGTTGTCATTTATTATTCTCTTGCTGTTTCTCTCACAAAGAAATTCAGTTTTGTCTCACCTCCATACCTTTTCTCAAATGAAAAACAAAGTATATGTAACAACATCCATTTATTCCACAGACATCAAATGAAGCCGTCTCTTACAACAAAGCCTGTACTAGGCACAGAGAAACCCAGATGAGAGGCAGAGTACTCAGCCTTAAATTGCTTTTTGTCTACTGGTCAGATGCATAAATGCATATGTGTCTGATGCATAAACAAAAAATTACAAGTAAATTGCCTTTTATTTGCAGTGTAAGGTATTTCCAACAATTCTGATACTATTTCTAAGAAAGGCTGCATAACCTGCCTGATAAAGCAAGAAGTCCTGTCCACTGATGTTGATGTGTCTGCTATTGTTAGTCAAACAGTTGGAGGATGGCAGGAGAAGTGATATCACAAATGTCTACATAAAGTGTTTGGGAGGTACAACATTAACTAACCTATACACCGAAAGTGGATTTCCCTTACGATACCAAACACTAGCAAATCCATGGCTTCTAGATTTACACATGAGAACTACTTGAGAAGAAATGTGCTCCAAAGAGAAAAATCAGAGAAAATGAGGCAAGTACAGGAACAAGGAGGAGGAGAAAAAGGAGAGGAGAGAAGGTAAGGAGAAGGGAAGAAAAAACGGTCTGTGAGAGCTATAGAAAGGAAAAAACTCCGCCTGGATAATTTGGGGCAGACATTACAAACAAAGGGACATTCCAGCTAGGCTTTGAAGGTTGAGTTAAGAGTTTGAGAGAGAAAAGATATTGCAGACAGAGTGACTGGGTATATAAAAATATATGTTCAGCAGGTGAAAATGTTTGGTGTAGCTGGAAGATGGTGGCGTGTTTCCGTTGGGACATGGACAAGGATGGGAAATAGTATCAGAGAATGAATACAAATTAGGACCAGATTGTAAAAAGCCTTGGATTTCAAAGTAAGGGTTTGGTCCTTTTCCTGTTTGCGAGAAGAGCCACAGAAATATTTTCAGCAGAGGGTGACATTATTAAGTTTATGTTTTAATTTTTTAAAAAAATTTCGGCTGCAGTATGGAGGTGCAGTCAATGTAACATGCTACCTGGATTCACTTCAAAATGAAGGATTTGAAATGAAGTTACTGGAAATGCTGTCAGTGCCTTTGGACGATTGCCGCAGGTGAAGGGATAACCTCTTTGTATCAGTCTGTTCTCACACTGCTATAAAGAACTACCAGAGACTGGGTAATCTATAAACAAGAGAGGTTTAATTGACTCACAGCTACACATGGCTGGGGAGGCCTCAGGAAACTTACAATCATGGCAGAAGGAGAGGGGAAAGAGAGTGGTGGCAGGAGAGACAGAGAGAGTGAGGAAGTGCCACACATCAGCTTTCCTGAAAACTCACTGAGAACTCACTCACTATCATGAGGACAGCATGGGGAAATCTGCCCCCATGATCCAATCACCTCCTACCAGATCCCTCCATTGACACATGGGGATGACAATTTGAGATGAGATTTAGGTGGGAACACAGACCCAAACCATACCACCCCTTCCAGAGGTGGCCAGTGCCCAACGTGGGAATAAAGGCCCCCTGCCCATCACCCCAACTCAGAGCAGCTCTAAAGGGTAATTCTCTCAACTCCCTGCAGGGTGGGCTAGGACTGCATCTCAGCCTGACTTCATCCCCCTACTCAGTGCTGATTCTGTTCCTTCTCCTCCCTTCCCTTTCTGGGTGTTGACTGCAACAGCACTCATAACAAACCTCTGTACACTAACCAGAGTTTCAATGTGCTTTTCAGGAAACCTAACTGGGGCAGTGGAGTAGATTGAAAAGGAAAGAGGGAAGAGGCAGGAGGCTAGTTGCTGTGGACTAGGCTGTGCTTGCTGGAACCACACACACTGAACCTCCTGGGGCATCCCCTGTCCAGGTGGACACCACATCCTGCAGCATGTTTTCTGCTAACGTGATTTTCCTGATTCCTCCGCTAGTCTCCTGGCTCCTGATTTTATCAACATGTATCAGGAATCAAATTAAATTTTGATCATCTTTGGAAAGGAGAAAGAAGAATCTTCCATAGACAATTAAAATACAAAAAGAAAAACACAGGCTGTCACAGGACAGGATAGAAAGATAGAGAAGATGGACCCGTCATGCTGGAAATGGAAGGAAGTGAAATAAACCAATGGACCAGCTACTGTGAAACCTGTCATCCTTCCTGAAACAAATCATTCAAGAGACAGCGCCTTCGAAATACATTAGCAAACACTGCCCAGACTTTTAAAATCAATGCATATAAACAGATTTTTAAGCAATATACGAATGAAACGGCATGCCTAGTTTCATATCTTGATTTTTTCCACCCTATGTTATTTCTTTCACATTTTCTATACGAGGAAGAGAAATAACCTTTTGATTCAACAGGGGCTCCTGGAGTCAGTTTGTACACTTGGGTTTTTATTCAAAATATAAATCAGTGGATTTAAGGAAAACTGGGGTTATGCTACCTCATAAGAAACTGGCAACCCACCAAATGCCCTTCCTTCAAATGCACGGACACAAGGCAGTCACTCACCCTTGCCCCCTCCCCCTACACACGTCCTACCCCTGTTAGGTAAAGGGGTTCAGCTTATCTTACTAAATATGGTAGATATAAATAATGTTGATAAAATAATTGTAACATATACGATATTCAAAAATACATGTAACTTATAAGAATTAACATAAACTAAACAATTTGGTTCACACTGCCTATTTTAAATAAGGACAGTATCATTACCTCGAAATCTCCTATAGTTGTCCCAACCCATTTCAAACCTTCTCTCCCCCTCAAAATTAGTAATCATTCTCTCAAATTGTGTATTTCCTTGCTTAGCTTTATAGTTGTATACACGTTTGCATCTTTAAACACACACAAACACGCATATACAACACACCCGGCTACATGATTTTGAGCTTTATGTAAGTGGAATCATACTGTGTGCATTCTTCTGTGGCTTTTTTTTTCACTCGATATAATCCTGAGATTCACCTACATGCATTTAGTTGAAGGTAGGTTGGTTTTGTCAACTCTGAAACATAAACACCATGGCCTCCGATGTTAATAAAAGCCACAGGTAGTCAGAAGTCAATAACCTCCCTAACTCATCCCAAGAGAAAAGAGACATTTGCACATCAGTGTCAGGGTTTCCATAATGTAATGGTCCTGCTGGAAAACATTATTTTTTTTCCATTCCTTTCACCACCCTACCTCCCACAGGGACAATGGGCACCGCCGTCAATATCGTTATGGAAAAATGTGTCCAGTGAAACATCCCTCTCAGCAAGCCAGGCATTCAAAAATCTCTGCATCTGGAGGGGGACAGGCTCAGCATGCTAGTCCTCTCCTCTCTGCTCTGCTCATCTCCTGCCAAATAGTCCTGTCCCAGCTCTCCAGTCAGATGAGAGATTCCCAGCAGCCACTGCAGCCCACATCCAAACCCTCCTGTATGTCATTGCTCTGGGCTGCATACCTGACCATGGCTTTCTCAGCTCACACCCATGAAGAAGAATGGTCTTGGGGAAACTACTATCTTCTGATGTTCTGGATCTATCCTTTCACTTGGCATTTTGTTTCTGAGACAAGTTTTCCAAGCCCAAAAGGCAACCCCACGTAGAAGAAAGGTCATATCAAGAGCCATTTCCCCCTCATTTCAGCTGGATAAAATGAGAGTCTGTTCTGTTGGCATTCCACATTTAGCATTTCCACTGCAGGCGCTGCTGGGAATTTGCCCTCTGAAGAAGACTGAATTAGACCCTCAGCCAGGCTGGGTGGCCATGAAGCATCTGAATTCCAAATGTCAAAGCTTTCCATCCAAGAGGTTCCGATCTTTTACTCTTATGGCTCTGTTTGCAAAGGCATAATTAACAAGCCATGGACTTCTCCTTTCCAGGAAATCTATTTTCCTGGTCTCAGGAAAGAAATTCCAGTTCTGTACCAGACATTCTTTCTTCACATGTGACATCCCTGGGACTCAGCACCTTATCTCTGAAGGCTTCCTTAACCATCCCACAACCCTAGCATCACTGACTCATCCCTCCTCTGCGCCCCTCACTCACTCCATATGAAGTGCACCCAAAACATATTCTTGCCTGTATTTACTTAGCCCGTTTGCTTCCTTATTTGGCTATGGGTTCCTTTAGGGTAGGAGAGTCTCACATCCATCTCTATATCCCCAGATTAGGTCAAGGCCTGGCACAGAAGAGGCAGCCAGGGAATCCGTGATGGTTGTCCTGAATCCCCTGCTCCTGGTCTACCCCACAGGTGACCTGGATGGCCAGCCAGAGTGTCAGATGAGCCACTTGCAGCCAGAGGGTATGCTCTAAGAGGCTGACATGGGTGAGTATCCTTCTCTGGAAAAGAAGCTGAAGAACATGAGCGAAATGCCAGGCCAGATTCTTGAGACAAAAATGAGTCCAAACTGTGGATACCCAGCACTAACATTTAGTCTGAAATGTTAAGAGTGGGAGAATCTCTGGGAGACAAAGCAAAAATAAACTGGATACTAAAGTAAGCCACAGCAGAACAAGAAGACTAGGAAGACTCAGAACCATGAGCCAGCCAGGCTTAAAGCGGGTAAAGGCAAATAGGTCATAACTAAATTTTGAATGGCCTTGAATGCCATGCTACAGTGTTTGGACGTTATTCTGTGAGACAATGGCAAAATTACCCCCATAACACTTGAAGTCAGTTGGCTTCCCCCAAATGGAGCCGAACTGCTTGAGAGGAGCAATGCCACTTCTTACAACAGGAATTGAATTGGAATTCTGTCTCTGACTCTAGTAGAAGGGAAGGCACCTTTGTGGCTCAAAAAGTCTTGGCGCAATGTTGGATTAACTCCGTAAATGAAACCCAAGCTCGCAGGCTTCAAGCAGAGAGACAGAGAGATGGGATCAGGCCCACTGAGTGCCTCCTTCCCCTTGATGTTTCTCTCACTTATTCTCCAAACCATGCCATTATCGTCTGTAAAATGAGGATATTAAGTTTTCCTTCCAGTTCATCATCTATGAAGCTAGAAGGCATATTTTTTTTTAGAAACAACCAGATACAAAGCCTGCAATTGTACGTTTTGCTAAGGGTTCTGTGGGACAGTGAAGGCATCCATATTCCCAACATGTCAAATCCCGACACTGAACAGAGCCCAGGCCCACGGCACTTGACATAATGTCTACAGGGATCTGGAGCTGAGAGGGCTTTGCCTGGACAATTTCTGAGAAACCTGGACACCATGTAGAGATTATCCCAAACTGAGATCATCCTGACCAGATATGACTGGTTCCCATATCCTTACATCTAAAACAAGATCTTCAAATTCTGCTAAAACTTCCTAAGCCAAAAAGCCTGGCCATTGACCTTATTTTATGAATAGAGTCTTGATAAAACAGAAAGAAAACTGCAAGTTGAGCATTTCAGACCGATAACGATCCTTAAGGTCATCCAGTCCAACACCCTAATATTACAGATGAAAAAAAACAAAGCCCAAAGTGGGGACTAGACTTAACCAATGTCACACATCTGCAGAGAGGAGGAACTGGGAAACAAAAATCATGTCTTCAAACTTCAAATACCAATCTCCAAAACAGATTCAAGCCTGGTATTAATTTTAAATGATAGAATAATAATTAAGTGTTATAAAATGGGAACGACATGGGAGAAAAGTTCAATTTGAACACTAAGAGGGAAAATACAAATAACAGAGAAAACAAACTGTTCAAATAGCTGATACTAACCAGAGAATACCAGGGCCCAGGTTAATTAATTACTTATCTCTTACGAAAATGTGAAATAACAGTGATCAGGCTGGAGAGCGACCCGTGCTTTTAGCTCATCTGGACCACTAATGTCAAGAGCATGGGAAGTTTAACTGGTTAGGCTTGCTAAACTGAAGGAAAGTAAAAGAAGGCCTGGGTGCATTTTTGGATGGGCCCCCAATGGGGAGCTCCAAATGGGAATGTAGTAGGTGGGGGTGATGGGAACCACCTCGTGAAACTTGACTTGCAAAGAATCTGCACAAATGTCCAAAACACTGAATTCCCTTCCTGAGCCTTAGTTTCCACAGCCCTGAAATGGTGACCCACTTCCCAGGGCATAATGTTAGCAACATCAAAATCTCTGGTAAACCATGGTCTTATAGAAACATAAGAGCATTGTTACTCAAGTTTTTAACGGGACCAGGGAGGTTTGCTTGAGATTCTATGATTTTTGAACCTGCTTTTTGTAACAAATGACAAATTATTCCACAAAGGAATAGAAGAAATTTCTCTTCAACAGGGAGTAGAAAGGGGTATTTAACAACCTATCAAAACAACCATACATCTTGCTGCCTGCCAGATCAGTAACCAAACCATAAATTTAAATGGGGGGGAAAAAAACCCAGAAAAAAATGTGCAGTTGTTTTTAGAGTAATGAAATTCTAATGAGCCATGCATCTTCTGTGCATTACCTAAGCAGTTTCTTATTTAAGATGATATTTGGAAGACACCAGTGACAAAATGCTGCTGCTAATCTGAACTGCTACATGTCACATTGTTCCCAAAGATGTTACCCTGGGAGGGACATCAACCTGGAAAACAGGACAGCTGGGTTCTCATCTCAGTTCTGCTCTGTCTTTACTGAGGCCTCAGCCACATTCTGTCCGCTCTGTAGGTCTTGGATTTCTGGTCTGTAAAATGAAGATTTGACCCGGAGATGCTATTTCTGGATCCTGCCATCTTTAATTCTCAGTCTCTCTCTCTAGCTATTGAATTTGGCTTGTTGCCTTCCTAGCATACCAGCATGAGAAATCATCATGCAGTGGGGAGCTGGGCTCCCGCTAGACAGTGAATGGCAGGTTCTTTGGGTTTCTCCTCTTCTTTGGACAACTTCAGGAGATGAAAAGAAAAGAGATTTGACATGGTGCCCCAGTCCAGGACATTTCCCTTTCGGCATTTGCTTTCCTTCTTCATTTCCCTTTCCATACTACCTCAAACCCCACTCACCATTAGATCACCAGTGCCCTCTACACCAGTCATTGACTGCCCCTCTCAAAACCAGAATGAAGAGGACTATACCTGATTCTCGAAATACAATATTCACTCCAACTAAAACTCACCAATTACCCGGGCACAAGAGAAAACACAGGAACCATTTTGCATCTCTGACAATCAGAATATATGGAGACATGTTCTAAGTAGCCCTAAAGGAGCCCTAATTAAAATCAATTGGTTACAGAAGAGAGCTTTAACATAAGACACATCAGCCCATTTTACGTTCTTCCTAAATAGCATCCATTTAATAAAACTATTGTGACTCTGAAATATTTTCTTGAAATAAATATGAACACGATTATCTAACAATGCCCTGTGTGTGTGTGTGTTTCACACACTTTAGGTGTTGTTACATGCTTTCAGCCGGCAAGAGCTCCCAAGCAGGTGGCATCAAAGGGAACTCTACCCCCATCCTTGAACTGAGTGTGCTCTGCAACATGTGTGGTTTATCTGTTACGAGTGTGTGTGGGTGTGTGTGTGGGTGTGGGTGTGTTTTAACTCATAGTGGAATACAAAACCTGTTTCAGACTAGTGCTGGAGTTTTCCAGAATTTTAAAAAATCTGCTGGATGTTGTATTAGTCTGTTCTCATACTGCCAGCAAAGACACACCCAAGACTGGGTAATCTACAAAGGAAAGAGGTCAAATTGACTCACAGTTTGGCGTGGTAGGGGAGGCCCCAAGAAACTCACAATCATGGTGGAAGGGGATGCAAACACATCCTTCTTCTATAGTGGCATCAAGGAGAAGCACAGAGCAAAAGGGAGAAAAGCTCCTTATAAAACCATAAGATCTCCTGAGAACTCACTCACTATCACAAGAAGAGCAGCATGGGGGTAACCCATGATTCAACTACCTCCTACCAGGTCCCTCCCATGACACGTGGGGATTATGGGAGCTACAATTCAAGATGAGATTTGGATGGGGACACAGACAAATCATATCAGACTTTAAATGGCCGTTAAATTGCAAATATTCCTGCATTTTAAGATTCCAAGTAAATGGATGAAAAAACTGAGATTGAAGACTAGCAGGTAATCAGGAGGTGCTTTGCCAGATTGTCCCTATTCTTAGTTTTCCGGACTATATGCTGATTGGTGAAGTTCCTGCTCAATGCCTGATTGTATGGTCACTTGTGTTGCTCCACAGAAGTGATCTGCTTGACCTACTCCTGTGAGCTGGAAGTTGATCAGAATAAGCTTAGATGCAGAAAATACAGTGCATTATACTGCCTTGACTACATTCCTACCAGATGTCCAGAATCTTAATCTACATTACATCCCTGCCAGATAGCCCATCGTCAAGGGCTTCTTACATTTCCTATTGCTCATTCAAGAACGTGTCCTCTGTTCATGCAAGGCATCTTGTGAACTCTCAGAGAAGCTCTAAGAGACTCTCTTTCTGCCTCTCATCTCCTAGGAGTTTTACCTCTCAGAGGCATCCTGCCCTTTCTTTACACAGTTTGTGCTTATAACTCAGTTTTTTATTGCTTTTCATTTTCACTTACAAGGACATAATCACTAATAACCTACAATAAAATATTTGATTGGGAAAAAGATGATAAGCAGTCATTTACAGATTGGTGGAAGACTTTTGATATTGTATGACATTGTTGGCATCATAAGTGATCCTGCAGCCTAAAGGATTGAACAAGAATAATCCAGCGGGGGAAGCCATAACTGGAAGCATGTGGTTGGTGACTTTAAAGAATAGGGATAGAACAGAAGAGCCATGGGAACATGTTTTGACAGGGACCATGCTCCAGAGACCCCCATATCATGCAGAGTCATTTGAGGGTCCCATTTCTAGAAACCATACCCTAGTGAGAACTGCCATAGGTTTGGTAATGGCAACGGGCTATTTCCCAACACTGGAAGTTTTTGAACATCAGTTGAATGTGAAAAGATGAATGCACAGAGATGTTTGTTTAACATTATTTATAATGGTGAAAAAAATAGAAATAAGCTAAAACCCAACAATAGATGATTTGTTACCAAAAGTATGGTGAACCCACACCATGAAACACTATGAACATTCTGATATAAGTATATATTTATTTGTAGAGGAAAATGGTGATAATATAGTGAACAAGCAGTAATGTATAGTATGAGCTCATTTGTAGAAAAGACTCTAGGTAGCTATGCACACAATTGCTAACTATATTTATCCCTGGGTGGTGAAAAGACACTTATTGTTGCTGTTTTCATTTTGCTCATGTGTGTTTTCTAATTTTAAAAAGTGAATATATATTGTTTGTATAATATTTCCAGGTTCAAATAAATAAATAAGGGTTGATCGGTCTTCATAGCACTTAAACCCTCCTCTAACATTGAGACTCTATGAAACTCATGACCTAAAACTGTAAACAACTAAATCCCCTCTGCCCTCTCCCAGCTGGCCAACCTCTAACCTGGAGGATCTTTTGCATCCTCTGGATATATGTCACCAGCAATAAACAGACAGCTCGTCCCTAGGACAGGGGGCTACACCGATAAGTCCCATGGTCACGGCAGGAATTGTGATGGTCACAGCAGTACTGAAGCAGCACATTCAAAGGGATGATACGGTCAAAATAACACCAGCACTCTACAAATGATAAACAGGATGGAGCACTGCTTGGCTCAGGTGAACTCTGCAGTTTGTTTTCTTTTTGTTGTATTTCCTCATCCGCGAAACAAGGATTTGCCTTTGGGTCTCACAGGCCCCACGATACTGTTATCTTGAGTTGTTCAGTGCATTGCAAAGGATGAAAGGACACTTGTTAGTTCTATATCTAAACACACCACCCACTCCAGGCATCATAAACACTATTATCCGGAGTTGACGGATGAGATTTATAGATATGTATGTAGAAGACAATTTGAAAATTTGCAAGAAGTAGAGCATTATAATGAAGATAATAAATGTAATCCATTTTGTCAACAAAGCTGGCCAAGAATTATATTTTTAAATGAATCTGTAGAAGGATAAATACATTTAATTAGAGACTGATATTCTAAATATCAGGTCAAGATAAAGGTCAATGTCAAACTCTAATCTTCATACCTCACAAGAGTGTTGAAGATTTAGTTCTAGGAAGATGATGGACCCGAAAGTCCTTTGTATGCTTTGTGAAGGATTGCTATTGTTGGTATGAGTAATAGTAAGAAAACAACGTAAGTTGTCCTCTAACACCTTAAGAACACTAACTTTCACCAAAAGCCTGTTGTTGCCTGCTGAGTTAAGGTGTACGGAACCATGTTAGAAACATCATTGTTTTCTTTGTTGATAAAACGGAACTCAACATCTGGAACTCCACAGAAACATGTAAAATATGGGGAAAAAATCTTCATTGGACTAGGCATGTCAGCCCTCGCTTTAATATATTAAAAATATTGTACCTGGAGGGAAATCATAATTCAAAATACTTCATTCACCACACAACTTCTGAAACAAATATTAAGATTTTTAAGTCTCTAACAAATGCTTCATACAAAGTAATACTTATGAAGCCTCTATCTTGGCACTTCCATATGCTTTTCACTGTTGACCTGTGAAAGGAATATCACAACCACATTTTATGTATGAAAACTCAGAGGCTAAGAGTAATAAGGTGATCCCCCCATGGATCCACAAGCAGAAACTTTCAGGGCCAGGATTCTAATCCACATCTTTCGATTTCAAGACTCGTGCCCTTTCTACTTTAAATGAGCTGCCTGTCTTCTCCTGCTCCACTGGGCAGCCTCATGATACACAGTATGGGTTTACTACTTGAAAATCCCTCATTTTGACAGAGGAGTGGCTTATGAAAAATGGTTTGTGCTGGGCAGGTCATCTTCTGCCCTACTTGTGACCTGCTGGTTGCCTAACTCATGATTGCAGTGAAGTCACAGTTATCCTAATTGCCATCATCACAAGACCAAGCCATGCAGGAAAGGTGTTTCCTCCCAAACCCCAAGCATTTGGACCATTGTTTATGACGGGAATAACGTTGCGGGCTGACCCGGGATAAAACAGCTGGTCACGTAATTTAAAATCATGTTCTATTAACAGGAAGATGTGCAGGTTCCTGATGCATAGGAGTTTATTTGTTGCTGTCATTTTTATTCAGGTTCCATCTGAGTTGAAAATGGAAATAATGAATGTCGTCTACACTTAGATGCTTTGTTAGAATCAAAAGAAAAATATTTTTCTCAAACTGATAGAAAACATTTGAGAAGTATTTTGGGGGCAATGGAGAAAGCCCAGGTTCTATAATCCCAGAAACCTGGTTTTTAATACTTGCTAAGTCATAAGATCTTAGGCCAGTTATATCACCTTTTTTATCCTTAATTTCTTTGTGTGCTGACAAGTTTTTATAGATCTCACAGCTAGGTCCTGACAGAGCCAGGATTGTAATTCAGATTCCATCCAAGGAAGGCTTGTTGCACATTAACAGGGATGTACCATTCAGAAGACCCATGAAGTTGCACACACTGAGGGTGTGCTGGTGCAGAGTGGGGAGCCTGCCCTCACACTGGAGGATACCAGAGACCAGGTGATGGAGGAAGACGTATGAGACACGTTGTTTTAGGAAAATAAACTGTTGATAAAATGAAGAGGCCCACATAAAGAATTCTAAGCTCAGAAGTATTTGATGAGTCCATCTGAGGTTCTAAGGGCAACCTCTCCATAGAGATTTTGTTCAGTTCCATGAGAAAAAACAAAATCCTGAAAGCTCTCTAATCGCATGTCAATCAAACAAGTTCTTTGTCTGAAACTCACTAAGCATTTGTGCTGGCCAGGCACTGGCATGCCCTCCCCACGGAATTATTTAGAATCCAGAGGGAAACACAAACACAAGAGACATGTACACACTATCAAGCTGTAAACTAAGTTGGGTGGGAAGACTTTTGTCCAAAGCATGAATAAGAGCTAAGGAGAAAGCTTGCTAGCCCTAGGTCTCCAACTTTGTTCTCTAGAGTTAGGGATTATAACCTGTCTATCTCACGTGGTAATGTTCTCTTTGATCTTGCTGTTTCCACATCAATTCTCCTCCTACTCCCTATTTTCTCCAATAATAATAATAATATCCTCAGCTCCACTAAAAGGCAGGTCATCAGACCCATCCCACTGTTTTCTTCATTTACTGAAGAGTTTGGAATTTGATGACTTCTCTTCTCAGCCTTTGTCTTATCATCTGTCTTGGTGATGTCATCATCCATGTGGATTACCCACTCATGGCTCTGGCCTCTCACTTACATTCTTACTTTCACCTTGGACCTTACTGTCCAAGTAAGGACAACCTGTCCTGCTCACCTCTGAAATTTCTTTTTTGACCATCCCACCCCAGGATGCTCACCTCCTCTCTTACCAGCTTACATCCTCTACCAGACCCATGCCAATAATTCTTGGGCCCAATTATGAGCTCCAATTCCTTGGGTCTGCATATTTGTTCCTTTTCATCACCTCCATCATATCCTCACTTTCCTCTTACCAGGTGGGTTTCCATGATGTGTTTCATAATCACTCCCTTGCCCCTTCAACTCCCTTGACTCTCTCCACCAAACTCCCCTGGAAAAACTCCAACACTAGTCTGCAGCATTGAGTAGGGGCCATAAGCACTAATTCTCCATATTTGTGAGACGATGTAGCTCACAAATTAGAATTAGAATTAAAAGCCTAGACAAATTCTGAGTGTGGCAACAATTCTCTCCAGCCAATGAGTTGACTGGCTTTTTGCACATGTGTTCTTATATGCGAGGAAAAAATAAATAAATAAAGCATTGTTGATTTAGATTAGGGAAAGGAGATAGGAAACTTATCTGGCTCTAAAATGTTTCTGGCTCTAAAATGAATATAGTAATTGGATCTGCTAAAGCAGCGCCAGGGAGAGGCCACACCACTTGCATTCACTATATTGCCTGATGATCTTATAAACAGAAGATGCTTAATTTTTTTTTAAGACGGAATCTCGCTCTGTCACCCAGGTTGGAGTGCAGTGTTGCAATCTTAGCTCACTGCAAACTCCACCTCCCGGGTTCAAGCAATTCTTGTGCCTCAGCCTCCCAAGTAGCTGGGATTACAGGTACACATCCGGCTAATTTTTGTATTTTTAGTAGAGACAGGGTTTTGCCATGTTGGCCAGGGTGGTCTTGAACTCTTGGACTCAAGTGATCCACCCACCTTAGCCTCCCAAAGTGCTGGGATTACAGGCATGAGCTACCATGTATGGCTGAGGATGCTTAATTTCTTAACAGAATCAGTCTCTTATTAAAATACCACCTTTTTAACTCTCAACATTTAGTTAACAAATTTCTTTGTAGAAAGAGGAGGAAAAGATAAAACTTATGGCACTTTTATGATCATAAAGCTAATAAATGTTCATCATAGAAAATTTGAAAAATATAGACAAGAAATTCCTGGAACAAAGTGAGCACCCAATAGTTAGTTATCTGTCCATGTCATTAAAAGTTGTTTTTAAATACTATGATGACTGCATCCTATTGATGCTAAGCAGCTAAGATTGAATTATTCCCATTATTGGACATTTATTGCTTCTTTTTAAAAATTATAAAACACTGCCAAGAATAACTTTGTAAAAAAAAGTCAGTGTGCACAATTCTAACTACTGGTTTTTGTTAAATCAGACTGCAAAAAATGGAGTAAAAGAGTTTAAAGGGTTATTTTAGTTTTAAGATTTTTGATCTGCAAATTGGTTTCCTAGAAGCCAATCTGTCTTCCAGGAAGTTTATACCTATCGGTGGTTTTCACTCCCAGAGAGGAAGAGTTCCTCGGAGGGCAGACAAACACATAAAATAGCTTGAAAAAAGTGAGAAGGTTTAAGTTTAGACCAGGCTAACATGGTCCCCTAGGGTAAGACTTTAGCTCACTCCCTCTCCACAGAGATTTGCAAGGATCATATGACTGAAAGCTCACAGTGCTGTCTGCAGCATGAGACAATCGTAAAATCAGCAAAGGTCCTGGCGTGATGCAGATCTCAGCTTCTCCATCTATACAATGATCTCTCTACCAGTGATTCCCAGACTCAATGGCACATGCCTTGAGAACATGCTAAAGTTCACAAAGCACGCACGTGTGTGCGCACGCGCGCACACACACACACTCATACACATACATACAAGCACCCCCATACATTTCTGCATTCCTGGACCCACCCTGCAAAGGCCTAGACTCAGTCTCAGACTGGGGCTAGGAATTTCCGTTTTTTTTTTGTTTTTGTTTTTGTTTTTTTTGTTTTTTTTTTTTCTGTGTCGCCCAGGCTGGAGTGCAGTGGCCGGATCTCAGCTCATTGCAAGCTCCGCCTCCCGGGTTTTTACGCCATTCTCCTGCCTCAGCCTCCCGAGTAGCTGGGACTACAGGCGCCCACCACCTCGCCCGGCTAGTTTTTTGTATTTTTTAGTAGAGACGGGGTTTCACCGTGTTAGCCAGGATGGTCTCGAACTCCTGACCTCGTGATCCGCCCGTCTCGGCCTCCCAAAGTGCTGGGATTACAGGCTTGAGCCACCGCGCCCGGCCAGGAATTTCCATTTTTAACACTGTCCTTGGTAATTGTGGTACAGAAGAGCCTCTTAGCAGAGCTGGCTTCTGAAAAGATTTCTCACTTACTCACTTATTGATGGCACTGGTTCCTCTACTGTGATATTTTCACTAACTTCAGCTTGTCATAAAAACGATCCAATACTTGGAAACAGGCAAATGAAGATGCTGTATATTCCATCACGCAGTGCTGGGTTTGGCCTTCTATTGATGGGGCTTTTCTACAGCTTGTTAGGGACAGAGGATCACTTGCACATTTTTGTCTAATAGAGAGGCAAAAAACTCCTGTTTGGTGGAAAAGACAGCCCCAAGGATTGGGGGTGATGATGTGATGGACATTGACCAGTTTTGTATCTAACACAGAAATATATTAAAGTGCCGTTATGTGCCTGGCTTCTCAAATACTCTCCAGACTGGTCATAGCATCTTACAAGCTCCCTAATTAGTTGAATAAGTTCTTTCACATGTGTTCATTTTATGTTTGTTAGAGTCTAAAAATTATACCTGAACAGTATATGACATTTTGTTTATCTTTTAAAGGAAACTATGTTTTCTTTAAAGTATGGCTAATATTAGGGAGCTAACGTGATCTCTTTTTAAATTTGATGGGGAAAGTTTTAAGAACATTTTTAAGACAAGTGGTACTTACTTTTTTAATGTTATGTGATTATTTTGTCCTCAAACATATTCCAATATCAGTTTCTTTCAAAGGATTCTCAAATGCATCTATGTATTTTCATAATCCTGTGGTTTTGTAATCAAAACTATTTGTTCCTTGTTTTTTTCTTCCCTTAAATGTATGTTGACACACAATTGAATATACAGGGAATGTATTTAGGCCTCCTTATCTATACTCCCCTGGCACTTCCTTCCTACCTCCATCCTCTGGCTCAAGATAGTAAGTGGCCCGTGAGCTGCCCTGCCTTTCCGCTCATCTTTTCATTTGCAATTATAACAACAACAATAACTCATTGATTGAGCATGTACCAGGATTCAGACAATGTATGGAGGACTTTTATAGAGATCACCTTGGCTCTCTAATATTAGCCAATGCTGCCTTTTAATTCATTAGATGTAACGAATTTATTAATTCCACCAATACTAATAAACACAAAACAAAACATAGTTTCCTTTAAAAGATAAACAAAACATCACATATTGTTTAGGTATAATTTTCAGACTCTAACAAATATAAAATGATCATGTGTCAAAGACCTTCTTCAACTAATTAATTAATTATAGAACTAGTAAGATGTTATGACCAGTCCCTACCAAGCTGTAGAGAAGCCCCGTCAATAGAAGGCCAAGCCCGGCACTGCATTGATGGAATATATAGCATTCTCATTTGCCTATTTCCAAGTTTTGCATCGTTTTCATGATAAGCTGAAGTTAATGAAAATATCACAGCTGAAAAACCAGTGCCATCAATGAGTGAGTGAGTGAGTGAGTGAGAAATCTTTTTTTTTTTTTTCTTTGAGATGGAGTCTCACTCTGTCGCCCAGGCTGGAGTCCAGTGGCGCGATCTCAGCTCCCTGCAAGCTCCACCTCCCAGGTTCACGTCATTCTCCTGCCTCAGCCTCCCGAGTAACTGGGACTACAGGCGCCCGCCACCACGTCCGGCTAATTTTTTTTTTTTTTGTATTTTTAGTAGAGGCAGGGTTTCACTGTGTTAGCCAGGATGGTCTTGATCCCCTGACCTCGTGATCCGCCCGCCTCAGCCTCCCAAAGTGCTGGGATTACAGGCGTGAGCCACCGCCTGGTGAAATCTTTTATCAGAAATGTGGTGCAGCCTTCTGGGATCAAATACCAAAAAAAGAGAGACAGAAAAGAAAGAAATGAAAAAGGAAAAGAGAGAGAAATCAAAAAAGGAAAGAAAGAGAAAAGAAAGAAGTGAGAGAAGGAGGGAAGGAGGGAGGGAATGAAGAATAAAAAACAGGTTGCCAGTTTTATTCCTCATTCTTCATGCCTAGAATTTGGATTCAACCAACCTATGTTATTTGCTTAGATATTTTATCCAACAGTGTTTATAGTTCTGTCAAAATCAAGGCAATTAGGATTGCCTACTAACAGTATCTGAATAAATACAGCATTATGTTGAAAGACTAGAGGAAAGCTAACATTACTTACGGCTTGTTCATCTAACAGTTTTGATGTACATTGATGGCAAACATTCTGTGGTTAAATCAGATATGGTACATGTTCATTGTTAAGATGCTTATTTAAATTACTGCATTTTGGTTTTGATATATACTTTGCTATTTGGATTTTTATTCCTTTAGAGAAAAGGGCATGACCATTTTTTTGGAAAAAGTCATAAGTGTTTCAGGCATAAATGTCTAAATCCTTCTGACATGAAAGTGATATGTTTAGATTGAGGCTGAGCAGAAAAAGAAATAACCTTATTTTTTCCTTGCTATTTGAAGCAAAAATATTCAGACATTTTTAGATGTTTCTAGAATTTATTTTTTCTTTTCAATGCAGTTTAAGCTTTCAATTTATATTGATAGAAACAAATTCCAGGAAAAAAAATACTTTTTTAGGAATGACCAAAGCCATGATAGGTTGGAACAATTGAAAAGAGCCAAACAGACATTTGGATGGATATCACTTATACAAATCTACCTTACCATCCCGTGAGGGAAAAAAAATTCCTTGGGATATTTCCTGTACTCTTTGGTTTGGCTAACCAGAAATACCTTCGAAAGAGTCTTTATACTAGTACCATAAACTCTCTAATTTTGGAATTTAGTGGAAATCAGAATCACAATGCCAACAATAAATGCAAACAAAATAAAATTATTTTTTAAAAGTTTCCCAGTTCCAGCCAACATTTTAATTATCTAAATGTCAGTATAAGGAATTTTAACTAAAACATGTCAGCCTTTGAAGAGACAAAACATAGCACCCCATTTAGACTGACATAGTAGATATTTGTGTTGACATAGATGGGCTCTCCTGTCCCTTTCATGAATGGCTTCATGTGTGTGGGAGTTGCAAGAAAGAGAAGAATTACTGAATCAATTTCCTCCACCCCAAACACTGGAGAAGGATGGCAAAAGGACCTGATCATTAATGACAGCCATTATGGCCAGACACTACAAATGCTATCTCCTTTAATCCTGCCACTCCCTGTAGGATAAATGTTATCCTCTTCCTTTTAACAAATGAAGAGACCAAGTCTCAGAGAACTTGAACAACTTGCCCAGGATCACATAGGAGCACACACACACCAGAAACAGTAGCATGGTAAAATTCACTTCCATTGAAAACCTTTTCTTCCTGTAGATATCCTCAGCCTACTAGACCCTTAGTCAAAGGCTACTGGCCAGCAGGAAAGCAAAAAAAAAAAAAAAAAAAAACGCCTCTTCCATGATCAATCTTTGAACAAGCACAAACCAGGAAAGAGATTTGGTCTCTGGTGTTCTGACTCCAAGACTTGGATGTCCTAGCATCCCTGCTTCTATGTTCAGTCTGGGGTTCAGAGAAGGCCTGGTTCTCTGAACACATTCACATTCTGCATGTGCCTATATATACGGGAATGTCTAGGTCCACCATATCTACAGCGAGCACTTAAATCACACATAGTCATCTAAACTTGAAATGCCTATACCAGTTGTGGAGAGAGCCACAATGGACAGGTGTCCATTGTTTTTCTAAGAGCTACTCCATCTTGGATGTGAAGCTAACGGGATGTGATGAGAAAAAAATCACAAAACAATCACTGCTCCCCATGAACTGAAAGCTCATATTTTAAATATTCATAATAAAGCATTCCACAGGTACATCACCAATGAGACCTTCCAAATCATAAACAATGACCTGTCAAAGTCAAAAGCTATGACAGAAAAGAAAAACAACAATTTATACAGCTATCCAAAAGCAACAAAAAAGATACAACTAATTCTTGGAAAAACTGACAGGCTAGATTTTACTCAAATTTATTTAGACCAAACGGTCTTGAGATGTGGTTAGTTTTGTTGATCTACTGTTGCCAGGAGCATGAAGCTTTGTATGAATTATTCTGAAAAAAAAGAAAAAGCTGCTGTACTTGGTAGGTTTTCATCAGAATCTTAAACACCTTGATCAATAGCTTAATATGGCTTAACTATCTGGAATACAATTTGCAGATAAATCAACATGACATGCCTCACAGGGTCCAATTTCTCCAATTAGACGCGGCACAGTGTTATATTTGAGTAAGTGGAATGGAAGGATGTCATTCTTTACTTCAGCTTTTTCCCAGGCTAACCTCTCAACCATGCTTTGGTTCCTCTCCATTCTTAGCACTTATTTGGCATCAGGCTCCATGAATGGCACAGAGAATGAGGTAATAACAAAGGTACAGTTCCTCTAAGAAGCACAAAGCCTACTGGGGAATACAGTCAAGTAAACCAGCAACTGCAAGATAATCTTATGGCCTAAGTCCAGAGAACCTTGAAACATCAATCTGAACCATCTTCAGCCAAACTCAGGGAAGATTTCCAAGCAAATGTGAAGTTTGATCTAAGTCTTGAAGAACAAGGAGAAGCATACTGGGTAGAGAAGGAAGAAGAGGACCACAGGTGAAAGGAACAGCATGTGGGAAGGTATGCAGGTATGAAACAGTCTTATATGTTTGAATGTCTGGTTCTTATCTTCTAATGGGAGGCTGGATGGGTCCTGAGAAGTCCAAGTGGTGGAAGCATCACCTTAAATTGTAGATCTAAGGTCTCAGAGCTGTGGTTTTACTAAAATCAATAAAGCATGCAAATTGAGATTCCAGAAGGCAGACTAAGAGATCCAAACTATCCACCAAATTAAGTAGAATCAGAGAATGGTATCAGAAGGCAAAATATGGGGCCAAGGGATCTAAGAGCCGGAGGTTATAAGTGGTAATATCATGTTGGAGAGGCAGGGGGTGGGGGAGTCACTGTTTGGGAGGGTCTTTTACATGCTTTTTGCAGCAATATATGAGTCCGTTCTAGTTAAAATACCAGAGCTAGAATGTTCAAAGTAATGGTAGTTTAATCTGTGTCCATGCAGATAAACCTACCAAATGTATCATAAAAACTGATTAATTAGAGTCCAGGACAGTTTAATTAGAGTTAGAAAACAGAAAACCACTCTAGGTTGTCAGAGGGAATTTAATACAGGAAATTATTTATATACATAGCTGATAAAACACACAAGAGTGGTGAGTTACTCATAGATTAGTAACAGCAGGAAACTTCTAACACACCCAATACTGAAGGGAGCACAGGGGCCAGGATCAGAAGAAAGACACTGGAGCCATGGTAGCCCTGTACAACAGGGGCTGGAGTCTTGCAGGGATGAAGCTGATGCTGGAGCTGCTACCCAAAGCAGAGATGAGGGAAGAAATACCCTGGACTATCACCTCGTCCTGCCCTTCAGTCTTCTGCCAGTTTCTTATCCTCCTATTGACCAAACCAACTGAGAAGCCAGAGAACAAAGAAGCCTAGAAAATGTAGTTCCTTATAATAGAGAGCAGGGCAAAAAAGGGCAAAGAGAGCATCTGACAGCAAACAAGAGAATAACCAGCAAAGTCAAGGTTAACACAGAAGACAGAAGATATGGGGAGAACAAGATCATGAGGCATCCTTTTTGTATTTTATTCTTTGGAAAACAGAAAATGGTTACACAGTTTTAACTATAGCCATCTTCATGTTTTATAAAGATCATTCTGGCTACTTACGAAGGTTGAGTTTTAGGAGCGTGACTATAAGAAGCCAGAATACTGTTGTGATTGGTTTAGATAAAAGGCAGAACAGCAATGTTAATAGTCCTAAGCATGTGGATGCCAAGAGTCAATATAGGGCTTGGGGTCTCCATCAAACATCACCATGAGAACAACCAATAGCCCTCTTTGAGGATAAACATCCTGATTTTGAGTGAACACTGAAGCTTTTATCTAGCTGGACAAAATTACACATTGGACTTTTATACTTAAAGTCACTTGGTAGCATTTCACTTCCTGGCCCCCTTGTGGTTGGGTAGGGTCATGGGACTAGTTCTGACCAAAGAGTTACAAGCAGGTGTGGCCTGTATCACTTTCAGGCAAGGGCATTAAATTGCCAGTGTGAGACCCTCCAGAGTTCGCACTCTCACTCAGCTGCGATGACCAGCAACATTTGATATGGTAGCTGCTTCGTCAACCTGGATCCCCAAGTAAGCAGGCACGGTGCAGAGTCCCCCAGGAAACCGACAGTGGACAAATTGCATAGGCAAGAAGGAATCAATCTTTGTTGTACACAGAGATTTTGGAGTTCTTGTTAATGCAGCTTAACCTAGCCAATCCTGGCTAATACCATAGCTGTAAAATCCTTCAGAGGACCATTCTCAATTTTCTCTTCTGTATAAAAAGAGAATGATAATACCATTCTCGTATGCAATTATAACAATAAAATAACCTGATATATGTGGATGTGTTTTGTAAATGACAGCTGTTTTTCTTCATTCAGTAAACTGGAGGTACGACCAATGCTTTTTTAAAGAGGACAAATAGGATGAGAGGAAATAATTACTATTCAGTTATTTTTTCTCCCTCTTAAAAGAAAACTTTATGTTCCATTTCAGTAGTCTTCTACCCTGACTGCAAGGTCTTTAGATAAAATTTTGTTTGAGTGACAATTTTGGGAAGATCTGCCTTATCGTTTGCTGATATAGTATATACAGACTTCCAGCAGGCCTTGGCCACCTTTGACTAGCCCTTTTGAAATGTGTACACCTGTACCTGAGGAGACACCACTGTCAGCTTTGGCTGGAAAAAAAAAATTCCTCTAATATGTGTTACTCACCCCAGCATCACCCCCTACCAAACTGTGGATTCATTTATTTAATTAGCAGTCACAGAAATATATTAAGCATCTTTTATATGCACAGAACCTTGCTATGGTCAGGGTAGCTATACTTTCTGAAATTCAAATTAGGACAGAAGGACTAATAACCAAAATTGTACAGGCAGGAACATAATGTTGAAGCTGAGCCTATCATGGATAACACGGCCATCTATGAGAGCAAATGGGTATTCATTCATTCATTTATTCATTCAACACTTACTGACTTCCTACTACATGCCGTGGCTGCCAGTAATAAACAAAAATAGTCACCATCTCTGCCCTCAAGTTAGTTACTATCTGGATAGGGAGAGACATGTTAGTGAAATAACCACAGAAACATGTCAACTAGCCACTGAGATAAGTGATATAACAGCCATAATGTCATAAAAATGTCAAGGCGTTTAACTTAGCCAAGGAGGTCAAGTGAGCTCTCCTGCAAGAATTAATGCTTAAGCTGAGATTTGAAGTTGACTGACTGGAGAGAAGAGGCTATTTCATGCAGAAGGAAGACATGGGCAAAGGCATAGTGAGTAGAAGAGACCAAAAGAAAGCTGGAATAGAGAATGCAAGGAGGAAATGATGTGAGGTGAGTTTGGATTCATGGAAGATGTAGTAGGAAGTACTCAGCACTGATGTCCTTATACCAAGAGCGATAAGAAGCCATGGAAGACATACATAGAAGTGTCAGACATGACAACAATCTGATCCTGAGTGGCATAATAACGTCTGACAAGAGGACAAGACATGTCCAGCAGTAGCAATACATTAAGGGAGATACAGAATGCAAACTCTCCAAAGTCAGGGATCTTTGTTCACTGAGGCACCCTAAATACCTAGAATAGTACCTGGTTCATGGGAGGAACTCAATAAGTATGTGCTGAATGGATAATGAGACAGGACTTAGAGGGGCCCAATGAAGAAGCATCACTCTCAGAGATCAGGGAGGGTGTCAGGAGGCAGCTTCTGAGCTGCATCTTGAAGGCCAGCTAGGATGATGCTATGTGGAGATGAAGAGTTCAGTTACTCAGGGAGGCATTCCAGGGAGAGAGGCCCGCTTGAGCTCCTGGGCAGGGAGGCCTCAGAGTCACAGATGAGATGGGCAGTTCACTTTGGCTGGAACACAGGGTGCATGAAGGGGAGTCGTGAAAAGTGAGACTGCAAAGGTTGGTTAAGGTTAGCTACTAGGGGGCCACTTTGAATGTCAAAATCATTTCCCAAGCTTATCCATATACCTTCTCTTGGCATTTGGATTTCTCACTTGTGGGAAGGCTGTGTGCTATATAGCAGGAGCAAACAGGCGCCAGGAAATCCAGCTCTGGAGAAGTACCAACTCTGCACCAATGTGATGATAGAATTTTTGTTTGTTTTTATTTGGGAATTCCAGCAGGCGAGCCAGCCCTTCTCAGCATGCCCTCCAGGGAGCCACTGACCGTCTTCCCTCTATCTGACACGTGGATCTCACAACCCCAGCCTGCACTTGTTCTATCCTTTGGGAGGCAGAGACAGGGACGTGGAACTGAACGAATGTAATTCGTAATTCCGGCACCATCCAGGAAGAACGTGGGCTGCCGTTCAGTCAGGCAGAACTTCTAAAGAAGTGTTTCTCCCATGGAGACTCCAGACACTGTCTGCTTGCCACTATTAATATACGTTGAACTGCTCTTGGACAAATCAGAGCTGTTGGAATGAATTACTGATCACAAGAGTTCTGAGTGTTAGTGGGTGGTAGGAATGAAATTCAAGTTACACTCTTTTGCTCTGTGTGTGGGTGTATTCCATTCTTTTCTTAACTTTTTGATGTTGGGTTCTCTAAAAGAATAACAGATCGGGAGTCAGGAGTCCTAGACAGTAACTTTAGTTTGCTACAAACTAGTTTAAGTCTTAGTTACTTGACCTTTCTGGGTTTCCTCATCAGTTAAAAAATGATACTAGGCCAGGCATGGTGGCTTACATCTGTAATCCTAGCATTTTTGGAGGCTGAAGCAGGAGGACCACTTGAGCTCAGGAGTTTGAGACCAATCTGGGCAACACAGGAAAACCCCATCTCTACAAAAAATTTAAAAATTAGTTGGTGGGCCTGTGGTCCCAGAAACTTGGGAGGCTGAGGTGGGAGGACCACTTAAGCCTGGGAGGTCAAGGCTACAATGAGTTATGACCATACCACTGCACTGCAGCCTGGATGATAGAGTGAAACCCTGTCTCAGAAAAAATAAATAATAAAGCAGAGGGTAGAATGAGAGAGTGTGGATAACTGGGGCCCTCTGTGGCTGGGATGTGCCAAGGTCTTTGATTAGGAAGTTAGCATTTGGGTGAAGGATGGTCCAAGGCAGCAGAGATTGTGAGGCATACAGAGCAACAGTGGCTTTGGTGCCAGTCCCTTCCACACGAGGCTTCACTGAGCACTCACTCTGCATTTATTCCAAATGCTTTACAAGTATTAACCCAGCCAATTCCTGAAACTGTCCCCATGAAGAGAACTGACCAACAAACCTGGACTGAGAATCTGCTCTGGACCCACAACTGTGCTAAGCACTGGGAACATGGCAGTGAACTCCCAAGATATCCACCCCTTGATGTCCCAAACATAGCCATCTGATATGGTTATATCCCCCACCAAATCTCATCTTGAATTTTAAGTCCCACAATTCCCGTATGCTGTGGGAAGAACCCGATGGGAGGTAATTGAATTATGGGATCGGGTCTGTCCCACGCTGTTCTCGTGATAGTGAATAAGTCTCACAAAATCTGATGGTTTTAAAAAACAGGAGGCTCCCTGCACAAGCTTTCTCTCTTTGCCTGCTGCTATCCATGTAAGATGTGACATGCTGCTCCTTGCCTTCTGCCATGACTGTGAGGACTCCCCAGCCACATGGATCTATAGGCCCACTAAACCTCTTTCTTTTGTAAATTGCCTAGTCTTCAGTATGTCTTTATTAGCAGAGTGAAAATGAAATAATACACCATCCTACCTCCTCCTGCCATCTGTAGCTATGTTAATATTTGAAAACAGGGGTCATGCTCCCAGGCCCAAGACTTCTTTGCTGCAGACTGAACATCCTGTGTCCTCTGCTCTGATCATGTTTCTCTTTGTCCAGATCCTCCTGAAATTTGCATCCAGGAGGGAACAGGCATGGTGGCCTAAGACGGAAGAGGTGTTACTATATTTTATAACACAGCCCTACAGCCAGACAGTGACCTAGCCTAGCATAGATAAGAATGCAGATCACATTATTGATTACAAATGAAACCGAATTTGAGGTACCTATGAAAAATATCAGAAAAACCTCTATCACCTCCCACAAGTCTGATACCTTGTCATTCTCCTTGTCTCTAAAAAGACCTTTTATAACTGAATTAATAGGAAAGTCAGTGAGCATCTCCAGGGGGCTTTTTGCCCATGTACTGAGTTCCTACTTGAAGCCTCTCCATAGACCAAGATCACTGAGTTATAAATGTCTTAGATTTAGGTCCCAATTTCCCCCATCCACAATGTTTTCCCATCTGCTTTGCCCCAGGTCTGGTCTGTCTTCCTCAAATCACCTCCTAGGTGCAGGCTTGGGGAAGGGGAGCAGTTAAGAACTTCTGCTCCAACCCTGTCTCCATGTAAAGCAATATCTGAACACCTGGAGACTCCTGCCCTTTCTAGTTGCAGGTGCACTGGGGACTCAATGGACTTATGGCTCTGCTCTGTGGCCTTCTACTTCTGGAGAGGGAGAGGGCTCCTTATGATTCTTCTTTCCTCCTCAGGTGGTCTTACAGGGGTTGGGGGTAGGGGAGTGGTGGTGGCAGCAAAGGTTCATGTCTGATTTTTCTTGAGCATTTAAGACAATACACAGCACATAGAAGGTGCTCAGTCAATCTTTGTTGAATGAATGAATGAATGAACGAACGAACGAATGAACGAACGAACACATGAAAACCAACTGATGTTGAGCCTGGAGAAGCTGGTATTTTCTCTCAGCATTCTCTGGGCACCCTCTTATCTTCTGGCCAACACCTAGTGTTAGAGAAGAGCCCTTCTTCCTCAGGAGGGAAGGGGAAATAAGGAGCATGTATTGGGCACCAGTTGTGTGCCAGGAACTTTACTTACCTTGGCTCAGACAATCCTCACAGCAACCCTGTGAAG
Organism: Mandrillus leucophaeus; assembly: GCF_000951045.1. NCBI lineage: Eukaryota > Metazoa > Chordata > Mammalia > Primates > Cercopithecidae > Mandrillus > Mandrillus leucophaeus. Next base: position 4,045,554 of record NW_012108252.1, read on the forward strand.
CTGGTATTCCTATCCCCCATTTTACAGATGAGGAAACTGAGATTCTGATTGTTAACCCACTTGCCCAAGGACATAGAGCTGGTCAGTGGCACGGTGGGAATTAGAACACCTTGATCCAGCTGACTCTGAACGCTTGATGCTTGCTACAGCGCACCAAGCCGACCTGATGGCAAAGTTATTGTAAGAACTGACTCAGGCCCACAGCCTCATAGCCTGAGTTCTCCCTAGTGAACTTCCAGAGAGTCAGGCTGCCCTATGATGGGGTGGGTGGGAATAAAGGGAGCTAGCACAACACCCCATCTGTAGAGGTGTGCAAACCTGGCACCATGTGGTGGCTGGTCTGGCTAGTCACCAAAGCTTCTCTCAACCCTCAGGTCCCTCGCCTTGGTTCCAAGAGATAAAGGATTCCCTCCCAGGTTGCTTTGGGCCTCAGGGCTATTCTCCTACTCCTTCCACTGCAGACCAATCCAAGAAATCACATGGTTTGGGATCAAAGCTGCTGGGAGGCCTCCTGAAGCACTCTGTGCTGACCCGCTGCTGATCCTTGAGCTGCTGGGGAGGTCTAGGGTGTATCTTCGTGGTGGGGCTGGGGCCATCCATCCACAGGAGGTGCCTGATGGGAGAGAAACCCAAGAAGGCTTCTGTCTCCTCTCCTTAAAGGGGAGCCAGTCTTAAAGAGTAGAATCGAGCTCAACTTAAATCACTCTTTTGAGCTCTTTGTAAGCAGCTGCCGGGAATGTGGCCTGAGGAGGAAATGGGAGGACTCGAAGTAGCTTCCATGGATTTTCGTAGAAAGTGCTCACCCTTGTTTCACCCAGAAAATGGCGTCAGAGGACATCGCTAAAGCTTCCCATTAGGACCCTTAGGATGAAGGCAAATGCTGGTCCTTGAGGAGCATGAAAATGGAAAACCGTTTGCTAACTGCTGCTTGTAGATCTGTCACCCCAAAATCCTTGTAGAAATTGGCAAGGAGCTCAAAGACAGAGTTTGTTTCATTTCTTGAATCCAAGGTAAAAAAAAAAAAAAAAAAAAAAAAAAAAAAAAAAACATGCTGGGTGGTCAGATTGGTTTCATCGCGTGATCAGGACCTTCAGAGGCAATAATGTTCAGTAACAAGCACGAGCATGAAATGAGGAATCTGACGAACACTAAAAAAATCCCAGAATTATAATATGTTATAGCTGTTTGCCTTCTGCCATGTTTACTCAAGTGTTTGATCTTTCCCTCCTCCCAACTGCATGAATTTCAAGAAGGAAATACTTGTGAATTTTGTTTTTATACTGTATCCCCCCTCTGGCTGAGATTCCAAGGCTGTCAGTAGTACTACCTAAGTGGGGAAGACTCTGGGAGAAAGACATAACATACCCAGTTAGAAATCCAGTGTTACTGAGGAACTGAAAGAGAGCCTGATCATGTCACCACCATTTTTATAATAATCACTTCCTTTTTAGTTTCAAAGATGGCAATACTTTTTCTGTTGGTGTATTTCTATAAAGCAGTTTCTTTGCCTGTTAAAAAATATTAACCACCAGGAGAGAAAATTAGGAATTAGTCACCATTATTATTAGATGGACAAATATGCACTAACCACTCTTGACTTGGGTGAGGCAGCAAATGGAAACAGAAATCCCCACTGAACTAGGCTGTATCCCAGCTCTCCAGTAAGCGCCAACCTCCCTAAGCCTCAGGTGCCTTGTCTTCAAGCTGGGAATGACTGCTTCTTCCTGGCCTAAGGATTCTGTGAGTATCAGTTTGGAACCCTGTATGTGAGACGCCTCTGTCAACCATGCTACACCTTCTTCAATGTGGAACATGACAGATACTGAACAGCATGGTGGCCCATGGCTTATTATCTGTAATGAAGGAATGGTCTTTCCAACATGACTGCTAGTCCCAGACACAAATAAAATAAAATCATAGTCACACTGAATATTAAGAAAAAGTGGGGAGCAGCAATGATGGCATTAAATGCAGGAAATCAGGCCTGGATGCTATTGAAATGTTTTAAATAAATGCACTCCATCATTGATCAGGCACCTCTTGTAGGTGGCAGTCGGGAAACTGAGGCACAGGTCCTCAGTTGAAGGGAAACCACCATCTTGTGAAGAGACCAGAAAACAGGGCAGGTGATAAAACCATGTGTCCTGAGGTGTGAGCTAAGCGCAGAGGACACCTGAGCCAACATCAGGTGATCTGGGACAAATACCTCAAAAAAGCTTTCATGATTGCAAGGGCGCACCACCCAGAAACAGAATGAACTCCCCTCCAGTTTGCTTCAGAGTGACCAAGTTCACCTTTCATTCCTGCCCCAGGGATCGGCAGCCCAGGGAAACAATTAGCTATGCTCTTGTCTTTGCCCTTGTCTCTCGGGTGCACTTGTCATTCCCACCTGCTGCTGTGTTTATACTCTTCTGCAAGGCCATCAGCTCCTTGGCACAAGGGCAGAAGGTGATGGAAGTGGTGGCTGCTGCTGCTAACATCAAGTGTGAGCTCTTAGAGCTAATTCCACTAGGAGATACTCACACCCACCTCCCAGAGTTGGCACCTGGGAGTGTCCAGGAGGAAGAGTCAAGCCCGAAGAATGCCTAGACCATTGTTAAGGAGCTGCTGCTCCCCACTGCTTTTTGTGTCATTTACGCCAGGATGATTAGGGCGTGTTCTGAGGTTGACCTGGGGGATGCCTCATTTCGTCAAACACAGAATGCAACTACAACAGAGGGAGGTCACAGAGCCTGATCTTGTAAGCAAATAATGCTGTCACTAGAGAATAAGAAAATAATGATTTATGTCATTTTCCTCTAACTCCTTTCTTTAACGAAGCCCCATTACTCAGACCTGGGACAAAGGTCTGAGTAAGCTGGGGCCCTTCCCACACACAAGCCATGACATGATGAGCTGTTTCAGGCCATGTGCCTTCTGCATCAAGTTCCCTACCTCCACTTCTGTGCTTCAGGGACGCTCGTACACATCCCATAAAGCCCCATTCAAATGTGACCTCCTGCCTGTAATCTGCACTAATCAGTAGAACTAACTGAATAACAGAACCAAACCCTGAACTGTCATAGATCAGTTGCAAACGAGCTGGGCATGTTTGATGCCACGAAGAAGTAAGGGTTCTTATAGCAAAGAAGAAAATGCAAAGGAGTATTAGGCAGGCAATAAACAGTGCCTGCCATCAAAATAGTGCATTTTTGTACTCCCCACCCATCATTGTATCCTTTTGGTGAACATAAGATATATTAACATATTAAAGTTTTAAGAACATATATATCTTGTTCAACCCAAACTCTCCCTCACTTATATGGCCACAGGATGAATGTTTCTTTCACTTTTTTAATTTTTTATTTTATTATTATTTTTTTGAAATGGAGTTTTGCTCTTGTAGCCCAGACTGGAGTGCAATGGTGCGATTTTGGCTCACCACAACTTCCGCCTTCCAGATTCAAGCAATTCTCCTGCCTCAGCCTCCCAAGTAGCTAGGATTTCAGGCATGCGCCACCACACCCGGCTAATTTTGTATTTTTAGTAGAGACAAGGTTTCTCCATATTGAGTCTGGTCTTGAACTCCTGACCTCAGGTGATCCACCTGCCTCGGCCTCCCAAAGTGCTGGGATTACAGGCATGAGCCACCATGCCTGGCCTCTTTCACTTTTTTATGACACCTATTAAAAATCTTTAGAAATCACATTTGAGAAATGCTATCATCCATTTGAGACACATAACATTGCTATGATATAAACATAATTATTCCCATTTTATAGATTATAAGATTGAGGCATCAAGTGATCAAGTAAGTTGTAAAAGTTTACCCAGCTAGGAAGCAACAGAATCTGGGACTGGAAGCTGAGGCTTCCAACTCCCAACTAGGTCTTTTTCCATTAAAACCAGATAGGTAGAGAAACAAAGAAACTAAGAGAAGAAAGACAGGTAGATTGTGTTGAATATAAGCAGAAAGAACTGCAAAAAGGACAGGAAGTGAAGGAACAGGGCCTCTTCTGTTAAAGACAGGTCTAAGTCAGCAGACAAAGGGCAAAGAGTGGCACTAGTGGCCTCAACTCCATTGGGACCTAGCAGGGGACTGAGTAAAGTGAGGCATTCAGGAAAGGGCCTAGGTCTTTCCAGGCTTCTGTCTTTCTTTCATTTGTTCAGCAACCTAGCATTCATGTAACACATTTTGATTGAGCATCTGCTCTGTTTCAGCCCTTGCTGGATACCAGAGAGAGGACACAGCTTTTAGCTTCCAACAGATTCCACTCTCCCCAGACACACTGACTTCTGACCACACAAACCTTCTAACAATTTCCCTGAACACCCAGGACTCTTGCAGGCTGCCATGCTTCACACATTCCATTCCTTCCCTGGAAAGTCTTTCCATCTTTGCTTTCTAGAAAAATCTTGCTCAATTTTCCAAGCCCAGCTACACATGGCCCATCCCTGGTGCAGCCTGTCCCAGATCCCCTATGGACAATGTGGCTGTGGAGCCCCTCTGAGTCCCTTCTCAGGCTGCCATGGCTTCTGCTACAGCTCTGTGCACTGTGGTCCATGTAGAGGAGTTCCCATTCAGAGAGAGTTGGCCCTGAAAGAGTGGACTGGATGAGGGAAGCTCCAATATCGTGAAGAGCACCATCTTCCCAAGCCACCTTGACTTACGTTCCAACTCAAAGCAAGGGAGCAGAGCACAGCTGTGCAATGATGAGAAAGGTGTATACTGATCAATAATCCTTATGGAAGAGAAAATAGTGAAGAGGAGGGAGGGGCTCTGTATGCCTTTGTAAATCAAAAGCACCCCAGACAGTATTTACTGCCTCAATTCTGTCAATAAAGTGTCATCATCACAGCTCCACATGTCATAGTTGGAAGTTAACATTCCAACATGCTGTTCTCTGAACTAGTGTTTGGATCTGGAGGACATGTGCTGGTCTAGAAAAAAAATTTAAAAAACTCTAAAAGGGCTGGGCACAGTGGCTCATGCCTGTAATTCCAGCATTTTGGGAGGCCAAGGAGGGCAGATCACCTGAGATCAGGAGTTCAAGACCAGCCTGGTCAACATGGTGAAACCTCATCTCTACTATAAATACAAAAATTAGCCGGGTGTGGTGGCACACACCTGTAATCCCAGCTACTTGGGAGGCAGAGGCAGGAGAATTGCTTGAACCCCAGAGGCAGAGGTTGGAATGAGCCAAGATTGTGCCACTGCACTCCAGCCTGGGTGACAAGAACAAAACGCTGTCTCAAGAAAAAAAAAAAAGAAAAAAAGGAAAATCTAGGACCTAGATGGCTATTTCAAATATACTGAAATACTACATTAGAGGCAATGCACATAATGAATCCTTGTTTGTTTGTTTGTTTATTTATTTATTTATTATTGATACAGGGTCTTACTCTATCACCCAGACTGGAGTGCAGTGGCACGATCTTGGCTCACTGCAACCTCTGTCTCCTGGGCTTATGAGATCCTCCCACCTCAGCCTCTTGAGCAGCTGAGACTACAGACACACATCCCTGCACCCTGGCAAATTCTTTGTTTTAAATGTTAACGTAGACTGAAAGAAATTCAGAATAATAGAGAATCGGCTTCTCTCCTCATTCACTAAAATAAATATTGAGCAAATATCTTTAAAACATTGATAAGAACAGATGCCAAATTAGCCATCTGAGGCATCCCACATCGCACCCCAGGCCTGGGCACAATAAAGCTCTAACAGAACCAGAGGCAACTCTATCTTTCTGTAGGCAAAAGGAGGCATCTTGATGCAGACAAACACATTGGATTTGGATAAAACAGCGTATGAGAACTGGCGTGGCAAGTTACTCACTAACTTGGACAACCTATTTAAACTAGCAAATGGCAATAAGAATGCTTATCTTGTCAGATTACTTATTTGGTGAAATAAATAAGCTATCGAATATATATCTCCCAGCATGAACCTTCCTGGTAGATAATACAGCTTTAGTATCTAGACCTAAATCGATTCACTGTTGTTGCAGGCAGGAGACTTGAACTTCAGTCAAGCAAGATCAACATGAAGTGGGACAATTTAACAAACTACGCCTCAGCTTTCCTTTCCACAAAATAAAGATGACAACAATTGCTTCCATCTTCACAACAGAGCTATGAAGATGACCCAGATAAAGTAGGAAAGACCTCTGAACTCTCAGGAAAAAGACACTAGAGAAATCTACACTATTATTACCTTTGCTGAGTAATAATAGGGGATTTTCCCAACCAGGAAACAGCTCTCTACTCTTGAGAATGTTCACTGTCCATACCATGCAAATGCTACAGTGCTGACCTATTTGCCAATGTCAAGTAAAATCTTGGCAGGGCTGTTAGTTAACCGAGTTCATTATGCTTAACGACATGGCATCAGGTGAACAGGAAAATCCCGAGAGGGCCTCCCTCCTGCATTCTGAGTGTAGGAGTGACTGAACAGGTTTGGTGCTGAGTCGTCAGCAACAAAAGAGAACCAAACAAAACTTTACGCTTCCAATTTAGTTTGCATGCTTTTCGGACATTCCTGGAGTTTCCCATTTCCTGTTCCCAGTGTCCAGTGGAAGAGCCCTTTTCTCCTAGGGACCACAGATCCAGCACCAATTTTCTTAATGATTTATATTTGCCATTTGGCCGACAAGCAATCCAGAGCTGCCCTTGTAGAGCCAAGCAATGAGATTTCACTCAAAAAAAAAAAAAAAGAAACAAAGAAAAAGAAAAAAAACAACCCCCACAGCATTTGTTACTTCCATAATGGGAAGGAAACATTCACAAAAACTTAATTTTGAGCTGAATTAGAGCCCACTTTGGCAAAGGGGGAAAAATGTGTTTTCACATTTGCTCCAAATGGTAGCGAACCTCTCTGCACAGGCCCACAGCCTAAAAGAGGCAGCTCATAAAATCTTCCTTGAAACTTTTAGTAAAACAAAAACTCATTTCTATAGGACCAATCCCTCCTGAAAATGCCATGCCAGATCCTTGCTGGCCTTCTGAACGGTGAGCACACCCCTGGGAATGACGCGAGTCCCTGTCCTCAAAGAAGCGGATGTCTCTGAGCACTGTCTCATTAATCCTCATGACCAAGCTACTATGAAGTCAAAAACAATCATTATTTTTTCCCATTCTGCAAATTTTATGGGCTCCAACACTTGCCTGAGGTAACAGGACACATTTGTGGCAGAGCCCAGCCTCCAGGACTGGCCAGCCTCCTGGGAAATTACTGCTTTCCGGCAGGTTCTTGTGTTATCATGTGGCCACTCATTTGTTCACATGCTGGACAGACATTCACTGGATGCTGACTCTGTGCCAGCCACTGAGCTTCACGCCAGGATGGAGAACTGATTAATAGGAAAGGTCCTGCCCCAGATAAATTTACAGTTTAGGAGGGAGAGGCTGGCAAGTCAATAGGTAATTACAAGAAGATCTTAGAACCACAGGCAATATAACTGAGTGGTGAGGAGCATGCTAGGTGTAAAGCAGACCTGGGTTCAAATTCCAGCTCAGCCTCACGTTTGCATTTTTTATAGTACTTATCTCCTTCTAATATTCTACATATTTTACATCTTTATTGTTTATGCACATATACATGCATGTGCGCACACACATGTACACACACACTAGAATAAAAAGTATATGAGGACAGATATCTTTGTCTGCTCAGGGATATATCTCCAGGGTCTAAAACAGTACCTGGCATGTAGCAGGTGTTGAATAAATACCCATTGGATGAGTGAATTCCCTATGTGTCCCTAGGAAATGGACTCATTCTCTTTGAGCTTCAGTTTGCTTGTCCATACTAAAGGGGATGCCAAGGTGATGGGATTAGATAACATATAAATGTCCGGCACAGAGCCCAGCAAAGATGACCACAAGCAAAATAAATGGCCATTCATGTTCAATATTAATAATACAATGGGCTTCAGTGCGAAGGGGGTCTTAATGAGCATCAGCGGTCTCTGCTTGGGAGAGTCAGGGAAGCTTGCCATGTTGAGTCCTGAAGGATGAGTAGTAAAATGTCACTAGAAGAAGAAAGAAAAAGGACTCAAAGCAGCAAGGAAGACAAGACAAAGGCTGCGAAGCCTTCATGCTGCCCTCAAGCCCCAGTGTCTAAAACACCATATTCCATTTTTGCTCACAGCCGTCCATCCCTGTGCCCCTGACAACTCCTATACTTGAGGGGTACTATCTCCAGGATCAGTTTCAGGACCCAGCACAGAGCAAACGTCCCCTAATTTCTCCTACACAGAGGCAGATTAGTCTTCAAAGATATTGCAGCGTTGCCCTTTCCTCGGGGCCCTTGCCACAGGCTGGATTCTGTGTGCTCAGTACAAATCCGCAGAGATGAGGCTGGCCATGCAGTGACTGCAAGAAGTCAAAGAGGCTTTCCGCTCGATGACACATCTCTGATTCAGTCTGCCCTGACAAAGCTGGAGATTAAGTTTCCTTGCCTAAAGCTGCAAGGAGAAACATGACACACTTTGCTGGCTACAAGTGGAACACGCTTTATTAACCCAGCCTTAATTATATTTCATTTTGAGATTCAATAGTTTCGATTGCAACACTGCATGAAACCAGGGTGACTTGCACCCCATGGGACTCTGTCCACAGATGAGATCGGAAAACTGTCTTGAAGGCGGTGACCCGCTTATGCTAGCCAGTTGGAGAGGCAGCCTAGAGTCCGTGCCTGGCTCAGGGGGAGCCCCAGAGGTAGCCAAATCAGGGCAGGGCTGGGTCCATGGTCAGCTGGGCAATGGGACGGTGGCTTCCATTTATGAAAGAAATGATGGCTCCCTCTGAAAAGTCTGAAGCCAATGTGCCAGGAGTTGCATACAGCCCAACGTGACCAGGGAGACAGTGCATGCGGCTCTCACCACACAAATGAAATTCTTTTTGTCTGATCATCACACTCTATCTTTTCTTCTCACTCTCAGTTATAAAAGAAAAAAGAGCAGATTACCTTTTTTTTTTTTTGTATACAGATTACAATCTACCCTATCTGAGGCAAGCGAGCTAACCTTGTATTCTTTGAGGTCAAATATTCTGCAAATATTTTACCTGCCTTCCTACGCTTTTCAAATAAGGTAACTGAGGCAGCAGATTTGTCCAAGGGCTAAGTGTCTCCATTATAATACTAATAGCTACCTATTATTGAGCATTTACTGTATGTCAAGGAGTATGTGAAGGGTTCTATGTGAATTATCTCATTAAAGCTTCACAACAGCTTTAAGGGCTAGCATATGCATTTCATTTTTCTCATTCCCACAGTGAGATAAAGGCAGGAGAGAGACTCCCACCCAAATCTGCATGAAGCCCAAGTTTGCACCCTTCTTGCTACACTCTGCCTCTACTGCACTGCAGGATCGAGAGGACAGGGAGCATGCCTGAGTCATCCTGGATGCCCCAGCACCTGGGAGAAGTCCTGATGAATGGCAGACCTCAGTAATGTTTGGCTAGTTAATTAATTAATTAGGTAATTTTAAAGAACCTTAGACTGGGAACAAAAGGGTTAGTTGGAAGCCAGCTCTGACAGTAATAAGCCGTGTGGATTTGAGCCAGGTACTTCCCCTCTGGGCCTTGGCCTTCCCATTTGAACAGTGAAGCGGTTGGACTAGATGACCTCTGATGGTACCTGATTCGGGGTCTTGCCCCAAGTTCACTCAGCCAGGCAACGTCCAAAGTCTGCCTCCTCATCTCCCACCCCACACCCAAGTCCATGTTCACAGAAACAGGCCCTTAGCCTGACAACGTGTTGGCCCAAGCCCCAGTGAGTCATATGTCAAGCTAAGCAGGTACGTAGGCATGTCTATGAGTTACTGCTAAAAACGCAAGGCTGGTGACTATCTACTAAAGGGAAGAACAGTTAGCACAACCAGAAACCAGGGTTCTCTTCAAGCTCACAAATGGAAAGGAAGAGTCTCTATAAGTATAAGCAACCCTCCTGTCCATCAGGGAGACATGCAAATGTTTAAAAAAGAGCCTTCTTGGACACAGGTGAGGTGTTTAAAATTAAACCTTTATCATTGAGTCACTGTTACTAGAACAATTTGGTTGTTTTGCCACATTCAGTACATTGCTTTTAGCACCTACCCTGTACTAAATACTGAACAAGGCAAAAAGAATATAAAGAGAAAAATAAACAATTCTCACCTCAAGAGCACACAATCTTGTGAGAAGCAACTATAAGCCAAGCTGGACCTTTAGGAGTGAAAAAAGGAAGCACTAATTCTGACAGGGAAATGGGAAAAGAGGAAGAGAGGGTGGAGGTTGGGGCTGCTTTCTCAGTGGACATGACATTTGATTTAAATCTTGATGAAGACATAGGCTTTGACAGGTGGAAGTAAAAGAAGACTATTTTACCCCAGGCAAATGATTAGCAAGTGTTAGTTGTCTCAGCATGATGTGTACACATGTGCACACACATGGGTATCCACATTCAGACTGTCCCTTTGCACGCACCTGCACCCATTCAACGAGGTTTCTGTCAACCAGCCCCAGGAGTGCTCACTAACCATTAGGACAACTGGTCACATTCCCCAGAATGGCCAGATGGAAACACATGTCTCTGTTAAGTACAATTTAAACCATATGCTTCTGGTTTATTTCTGCCAAGTTCATCAAAATTGTCTTTCACATTTGAGTTTGGATAGCCAGGAGCCTTCCAAGATCTTTTTTATTTTTATTTTTTATTTTTTTTTTAATTTTACCATGTAGGAAGTCGCTTTTTTCAAAGTGAACATATTGAAATCTCAAAAGATTCCAGGATGCTCTTAGCAGGGGATAAATGTGTTTAGATTCACACACAAAGTCTAAAAAGGCAGAGATTCTTCCAAGGTGGGTTTATTGGTTCTGCATGGTTCTAAAGCGTTCTGCGTTTTCCTCTGTTTTAATACTTACCATAAAATTTGACATGAATATATAGTTTATAAGGTAACTCAGGGCCCCAACTTTTTAGTTGTTTTAGTCAGCAACTAAAACCTGAGAGCCAAACCTGATCTGCCATCTATTTATGCATGACCCATGTGTTAAGACTCGCTTTTACATTTTTACTTTAAAACAAAATTTCTTTTAAAAGACGAGATCTTGCTATGTTGCCCAGGCTGGTCTCAAACTCCTGAGCTCAAGTCATCCTCCCGCCTCAGCCTCAGGCACACTTCACTGCACCTGGCTAATTTTTACATTTTAAATGATTGGGAAAATTTAAACAGTCATATATTTTGTAACGTGGAAATTACATGAAATTCATATTTGTGTTCATAAAGTTTTATTAGAATACAGTCATTCTCATTCATTTACATATTATCTGTGGCCACTTTCACACTACGGTGGCAGGGTTGAATAGTGGTAACAGATACCATATGACCTGCAAAGCCTAAAATATTTACTATCTCACCTTTTGCAGAAAATGTTTGCCAACATCTGCTCTAACGTAATAGAATGCTCTTGCTGAACTAGATGCTAAGATTTTTTTTTAATGAGTCTTGACGCTGAAAAACGGAATCATATAAAAGTTGCTGGTAGTTTTTATCTTCTAGGAACTAAAAGGTTGAATTTACCTTTAGGTCACACGGTCCCAAAGGTTTTAGAAAAATAAATCTAATGGACCTTTTAATTGCCCTGATGCAAAGCAAGATACCCTGCCATTATATTTTAGGTAAAACAAAGTCCCCATTAATCTGAATGTAAATGTTTATACTAAAAAGTAGAGAATTCTCTTTGGTGTATAAGTTAGATATTTGTTTAAGCATAAGCTATGTGTTTGCAGACTTTGCAGCTTCTTTGAAGAAAACATTTCTTTTCCACATATGGTTTCGCTCTTCCCTGTGATTGTATACACACTAACCGGTGTGTGTGTGTGTGTGTGTGTGTGTGTGTGTTCTAGAATTTTTTCACAGGAGACTGGCAGTAAAGACCTAAAAAATCTGGAAGATTCTATCTTTAAGCTGAGGTTAAGATGAGCTTGGCTATGTTTAAGTCATCTTGAACTAGACTATGATGTTATTCACGATGAATAATAACCAACGCTTTGTGAAATAATGGTGAAATAGTGAACTCTGATGTGATGGTCTTTGGGGGACCATGAGCTCATGGGCAGAGCTTCCCCTGGAAAGAATGAATGTCCCTACTGCACATTATTCTCAAGAGAAGCCAAGTGCCTATGCCAACATATGAGGACTAAGGAGGCAAGGCCTAGCTGGTGGAAGTGGGAGGGAGATGGGAATAAAATTCTATTCTCACTGGGCTGTCATAAGTTGAGGTCTAGACTCCAGTGAAGGAGACACACTAAAGGTCAGAAAGACTCCCACAAGGAAAGGAAAATGGCCTCTTTGAGATAGGTAGGCTTGGCAATGACCATTCAGGGGCCTACAGAGGGTGGGTCTGGACCTATGGTCCCTGAAAGCTGACATATGAAACAGCAGTTTTTTAATATTCTCTGCTTGTATTTGCTTCCTATAATCTCCAAAATTCCATAAAGCTGTGTTCAAAGCTTACAGCCTAGGCTTGAGTGTGCTATGATCAAATAAAAGAGGAGTCTGCTCCATATTTGGGTGAAATAGGAAAGAGGAGAGCAGGCCCTCTCTCGAACCCAGGTCACAGCCATGATAACCAGCTGAGGATGGCCATGCCCCACTGAGCTGTGGCTGACAATAATGGAAGCTCCACAGCATGGCAAAGAGGTAAAAAATGTATCTATTATCAGGGCCTATTCATTTAAACACATAAGCCAGCATCCATAAGAACTCTGAGAACTGACTGAGAATTCTCCGAGGAGGATATACATTGGCCATCAAAGCTGAGAAAGCCTCAAGTCAATAGTGATAGGTGTTTAAGGAATGTGACCTCATTTTATATTCAAAGGTTGATGAGGCCTGACCATTCTAGCTATTTCTGCTGACAGTCTCTATTAGATCATAAGTTCCTTTAGAGTGAGCACTGTGCCTTTGTAATCTTTCCACCTCTACCAACTAGCATAAATTCTTGGGATTTGAGTGCAGTAAATGCTTGGATCAGAAGAGTGCAGGGGTTATTCACGTGCATTTTCATGTTAAAGAGATCACACTGGATCAAGCTCAGGGGCTCACTTTAAGATATGCATTTGTTCTTTGGACAAATCATCTGATAACTATTCCATTGAGAAACAGATACTCCTGCCTCCAAAACTTATCTTGAGAAATCTGCAAGAACAAAAGCGAATAATTTCAGATGCATTGCAATGGCATGTAGGCATATCTTAGGAGAACATCTTAATTACCCAGGAAGTATTAAAGATTTCAAATAAAATAGTCCACAAATATAGCCTGTCTGCTTGTGGCTACTAAATTGATTATTTGAGATATTTTCACACTTGAGAGTTATATTAGCACCTAGTCAACACCCAGTAGATTAACCACAATAATTAATTTCTTATATTGAACGTGGAATCCCAAAATGTCTGAGTGGTAAAGGACACACAGATCATCCAGCCCAACACGAGGTTCACATCCTGCTGCTCCCTTTTCCCATGCATGTAGCAGACACTAGCAGCCCTCCTTCTTGCCCTCTTTCATGGCTTCACAATCCGTCAGCTGAGCCTTCTGAGCCAGCCATTCTAAATCAGGCAGTACAGCACCCAAGAGACCCAAACTAGGTTCTTGGAAGATGAAAAAATATTAGATATTACAATGGTTTGTAGCTTTCCAAAGAGTCGCAGTACATAAACACATAGGCGGTATATCTGTCACATCAGAATTACTTGAGAAAGGAGAACGACTAGGGAAAAAAAGGTCTGAAAAGACTCCTTAGGAGTTGAGAACCACCAATCTAGGCAATCGTTACCAACCCTCTAAAGCTGGCACGTAATTATAGGAAACTTATTTGCCATCCTGGATCACCCAAGACTCCCATCTTAACTGACAGGAAAAGTGAGGCTCAGACTGGTGAAGTGAGTTGTCCCAGACAACATATGCAGGAAATGGCCAAGCCACGTCTTAAATTCTGACTTTCAATTAAGTGTCCAGTTCATATTGCGATGCTATCATGTTACTACCAAAAGAGAGCCCACTTTCCAAATCTATTTAGTTAAAATTGCATTTATAAAGCAGTCAGAAAGGAATAATAAAAGTATTACAGGAATATTAAGTTGTCAATTCACAATGTAAATGGTGTAGGGGAAATGGAGCATTAATACAGAATACCCATGTTCCTTTACTGAGCATCTACTGTAATCAAGAACAAGTGTCATGTCTCAGGTTCCCCAAGAAAGTGGCCAAGATAATTCTGAAGATCCTCTTTTTCTGTCATGACACATGGATCCCCATCTCGTGTGTCTATCGATGAGTTGAGGACATTGCAAAACACACCCACACATACAACCAGTCCCTAATTACTGAAGTTATCCCAAGTCTAAAGGAGGCAAAATCACATTAATTGTTTGATTGTAAAATGGGTCTTTAGGGTCTTTTTTTCACCCTAAATTGAAATAGCCTACATGGACTGGACCACTTTTAAAAAGAAATTATACAATAACAGAATTTCCAGGACATCTCTGCTAAGGCCGTTCGGAGCCTCATCTACTCTGGCCAAGATGGTGGCTGACAACACTCTGTACATGGGCAAGGAGAGCTAATGAGTAGAATTTACATGGAATCACTTAAGCTGATTTTGGCATCCCAGTCAGCCATCTGTGCTGATATCTTACTCTCTCCTTTCACATCTCTCCTCACTGTACCAGAGGGACCTCACTAAAATGCACATCTGATCATGACATCCTCTGTTTACGTATTTTGGGGGGTACCCTGCTATCTCCAGCATCCATTCAGACTGTCTGGCAGGGTGGGCAAACAGCTTCTCAGATTGGCTTGGGTCTACCACTCCAGCCTCCTTTAATGACACCTCCTCACCCCATCCCACCTCTTTCCCTTTTGATGCTACATTTTAGCCAAACTAAAGAACTAGTTGCTTCTCAAGACCATCATGCCTTTTCCTGCCACTGTTTCTTTATAGAAGCAGTACTCCTTCTGGGAGATGTGAAGCCAACAAACCCCTGTCCCTCAATACCCAGCTCAGATGTCAACACACATATGCAGCCTTCCTTCACCCACACTCAAACTTGGTTGATGACTTATACTTTATATTAGAGAACATAAACATTCATGCCATCACTAACACAGACATTCATGGCATCACTGCAATGCCATCATTCATGGAGGGGTAGGGAAACATCACAGTTATTTCCAACTTCCAGTCCCACAGAAAGAGAACAATGTTAAAGAGAACACAAACTTTCTCAGGGATAGGATCACACCTTATTTACTGACATGGTTTGGCTCCATGTTTCCACCCAAGTCTCATCTCGAATTGTGATCCCCACGTGTTGAGGGAGGAATCTGGTTGGAGGTGACTGGATCATGAAAGTGGTTTCCCCCATGCTGTTCTCCTGATAGTGAGTGAGTTCTCAGGAGAACTGATGGTTTAAAAGTTTGTAGCAGATCCCCATTCTCTCTGTCTCTCCTGCCACCATGTAAGACACGCATTGCTTCCCCTTTGCCTTCCACCATGATTGTAAGTTTCCTGAGGCCTCCCCAGCCATGCTCCTGTACAGCCTGAAGAACTGTGAGTCAATTAAACCTCTTTTCTTGGTAACTTACCCAGTCTCAGGTAGTTCTTTATAGCAGTGTAAAAACAGACTAATACATTTATCTTTGCATGGTCACCTCATAGGAGGTGTCACTGAGTGAATGGATAGATGAATACCAATTTATCTATATATGTAAATGAACTAGCACAACTCCTACTGCTACCACATAAATGACCAGAACTACCAAACTTATAGCTGATGTTTACTCCCTAATTATGAAACTATGGTATTATGCAGTGTTTCTCACAGGGCGAGAAACAACTTAAGAATTTTTAAATTATGTGTGAGAGAATTCTATGTGGACACAATATTAAATAATGTTGGGAAAGTTATTTGTTTTCCAATTCTGTTTCAGACCTTCCAATGATGTAAAGGAGAAAATCTCAGTTTGATGCTCTGTGACTTTAATACCTCTCTAAAAACATGCTAAATTTTTTGAACAAA
The DNA here is from genome assembly GCF_000951045.1 of Mandrillus leucophaeus. NCBI lineage: Eukaryota > Metazoa > Chordata > Mammalia > Primates > Cercopithecidae > Mandrillus > Mandrillus leucophaeus. The sequence goes on from NW_012108252.1 coordinate 4,061,603, forward strand.
GAGAGGGTAGATCTTAGGCTCAGAGACTTCAACAGAAATTAATACTTAGCTAAAATATAGTAACACTGCTTCATTCTCATTATTTTCATTGTTACTTTCCAATTAGAGAAAGTAATATTAGTGTTTTTATTTACTGTAGTAATATGACATTTTCTTGTTAAATATATGTAAGCTAAACATTAGTCAGTTTAAAGAAACAGAAGAAAGAAATAATATTAGAGGTAGTTGCACATATTGCAAAAATAGTGAGGATGGCACCCAAGTGCCTTGCTAGAGTGGACAGAGCTCTAGTCTTAGAAGGCAAAAGGCATGAGGGGAATTGTAAGTCTTCTGCTCTTGGGTATGTTACTAAATTTCTTTGAGCTTTTTTTTTTTTTTTTTTTTGAATTAGCAGAGTATGACTAGTAGTTGCAACTTTTCCTATTTAAATTTTTTGTGAAAATCAGATTAAATTATGTGCATGGAAATGCTTTGGAAATGGACAGAGAGTTACAACATTAAGATCTAAACAACCCAGCTGTGACACCACGCACCATTCCTTCCCACCCTGCATACCCAGTGTGGTTGAAATTTAATTGAGTTGAGTTGAGGATGTTCACTTGTGCCCATGAATTTAATCCTCCTCCTTCCCAAAATCCTGTTAAAATGACCATTTATATAATAAAATATCTCAGGAATGGTGTTATTAACCTATCAAAATACATGAGGAATTTTTGCCAGATGTAGGACAGACCAGGGCCAGTAAATAAATCACTGAATTGATGGACAAGCCCACCACCCAAGACAAATAAAGGAGACAACCACAGGGCCAGTAACAGCATCCCCAACTCAGCCCCCACACCCTGAGCAACATGGGCAGGAGGCCTCATTAGTTTGGGATGAAGACAAAAAGAAAGGGCCAACCTCAAACCCACAAATGACTTCTGGAAACTACCTTAGTCCAGGCAATCAAACTGGGGTGGGGGAGGGACACTGGAGGGGTAGGGAGACATCACAGTCATTTCCAACCTCCAGCCCCACAGAAAGAGAACAAAAACACTAAACAAAGACGTGATCTCTCACTTACAAACAACTGGCCCTTCAATTTAACAAAATAAAACTACAAGAATCTAAATTTCTCTTCTTTGTGCCCTTATATCTTCATCAGGAAACTCCAACCAGGAATCTATAGAATGTATGGCCACCTCAACTTCAGATCCTGAATGAGTTATCTGAGGATTCTGAGCTCATGAGAAGCTTAATACGAGACACTAGAAGAATTGCTCTGCCCAAAAAGTCAATAGTATTTGAAGTTCTACTGCCAGAACTAGAGTGTTAAGAAGAAGGGAGGTAGACAGGTGTGATCTGCTTTGCACGGATTAACCTTTACTTGTGGCAATTCCTCTAACCAATTCTAAATCCTTGCATAAGAAAGGCTGTTTAAAACATTATATGCCTAGAATCTCTCCCCCACCTCACCCTTCCTTCTGCCTCAGTAATAAAAACCTGAGCCTAAGACAGGAGAGAAGAGGAGAATTCAGGGAAGTCTGAATGGGCTGAGTTAAAGAGTTTCTCAGAATTTTGACAGAGAAAGATGAGAGACTAAAGTTAAAGCAGAGAAAAACAGAAAAAGATGGTAAATATAAATTTCTTATGTTTTGCTGTGAGTTAGGAAATGATCCCTTTGAGCCCTTTGAGGTTTTCTTTTTTTGTTTTGTTTTTGTTTTTGAGACATAGTCTCGCTCTGTCGCCCAGGCTGGAGTACAGTGGCACAATCGGCTCACTGCAACCTCTGCTTCCCAGATTCAAGCGATTCTCCTGCCTCAGCCTCCGGTGTAGCTGGGACTACAGGCAGGTGCCACCACACCTGGCTAATTTTTTATTTTTAGTACAGAACGGGATTTCACCATGTTGGCCAGGCTCGTCTCAAACTCCTGACCTCAGATGATCTGCCCGCCTCGGCCTCCCAAAGTGCTGGGATTACAGGTGTGAGCCACTGCCCCGACCTTGAGGTTTTCAAATAATTTTATAAGTGTCTAAATGTCTTCTCAATCACTTTTGGTTGTGGACAAAGACTTGGAGCGTGACATGAGCCCTCCCCCCTTAACTGGGTCACACATACTTCAAGAGGCATAAACTGGAGGGTGTTCAAAGCACAGTGGCTCAAGTGTGAAGCCCTGAAATGGTGTTGCATGAACAAAACCTTGAAGAAATGGGCCATTTAGCTGAAAAAAAGGACAAGACTTGTGAGCAGGGGCTGAAGGAACGTATTTGTTCTACCCTAAGAGGTAGAATGGGGACAACTGGTAGAAACTGTGTCAGGGACAGAAATCTGCTCAATATTAGGAAAGAATTTTTTTTTTTTAACTGAGAGTGTTGTGTGAAGCAGATTGAGCTTCCTAGGCTGGAAAGAAGGATTGGAGACTATCTGTCAAAGAAAATGTCCGAATTCGGTTTGTAGAATCTCTTCAATGGGACAATTCAAGCAAGAGGGAGCTGGGGAATGAGGCTTGGTTTAATGATCTTCCTAAGAGATACAAAGATGGGGTGATGAGAGAAAAGGAAAAAAGTAACTGAATTTTTAAGAGCCCAAAGTTTTAAGGCCAATAGAGGCTCCAACGCCACTCTTCAGATGCCAAGGAGATTTTTCCTATTAGATTCATCAAAAGACATTCCCTTTTGCTAAACAAAAGAAGTTCCCTTCTGTTCTCTCAAAAGAAAAATAAGCAAACACTAACTATCCTCTAACTTGTCTGTCCAATTCTCCTGCCTTGGAATATCGTCCCAGACATAGTTCTGTCTTCTCCCTGATGACAAGTTATACTTTCACTGCCCCACTGCACTCTGGCCTGAGAAAGACCTGGGGTTTGCCTGGTCAGCCCAGGCTGCAGCTGACAATTTGCAACGTTGCCATGGATTAAATACAGACTCCCAGAAGACAAATTCTCTTCTCCCAAGGGTGTCTGCCTCAGCAATTTCATCTCAAATGGAGAGTAAGGCTGAACCAAACTCAGAGAATCCCCAGAGGAGGCTAAGGCCAGGAGTCAACACCAGCAGCTGAAATCCCCAGAAGAGACTGCAGACAGGAGCTGGGTCTTCTCCATCCCTGGACTGAGACTCAGGCAATAGTTGGCTGAGCATGACTCAGAAGACATATCTGTGCCTGTGAACAAAGCCCAGGCCTTTGGGCTGCATGATCATCACATCACACTCACACCAGTGTGCCAACAGGTGAGCTGCTATGACTAGCACATCAGATTTCTTTCTGTCCAGGCTTTCTGTAGAGTTCGCTCCTCACAGGTAAGGCAGGAAATCTGAGTAAGGCAACAGCAGCAACCGCAATGAGTCAACAATAGGATGAGTGAACGTGCACGTGAGCACCTATGACTGCCTTGTCCTGGGGAGGCTCAGGAGATTCACAAAGGACAGATGGCCCCTGCCCTTGAGGAGCTCACAGTCCACTGGGAAAACAGTCACATGATCTCATCATGGTAACATAACGGAGGGACGCCCTGGTAGAGATGAGACCTTTGAGGGAGCACAGATAAGGGAGCAACAGATTATCCCTGGGGAGCTCTCCTGGGCATTATATCATCTGAGCAAGAAAAAGTGTAATAGGGAGAGGAAAAAAACATGAGCAAAGGCACAGAGGCAAGACATTTGCTTCAGCTATTTGGGGTAATAACGGGTTTGAGTTTCATTTATTATAGAATTAAATACAAATCAAACTTCTGTAGATGATGGTCCCAACACTAAAAGTATTTTGGTAGGTAGAATTAATGCCTTCCACTGATGGGATACCAGTGAACACTGGCCAGAAGTAGATGTAAATCTGACTCCAGAGCAAATTATATACGTCTATCATGTCAACAAACATACACAGGGAATAGTAAATAAGAAAGGAAAGAGACGTCTATCATGTCAATAAACATACACAGGGAATAGTAAATAAGAAAGGAAAGAGAAGGCTTCTTTTGGTTACAGAGTATTCAATTTAAAAAAGTATCTGCCAAGCACAGACTTCCACTATGGGGGTAAGGCAGTAAACATTATGGCATCGAAGGGCAGTGACTGGGAAAATACTGGAAACGTAAACAGGTCAGATCGTTACACAGGGACATAACTTCTTTCACTCTCTATAGGAACACTGAGTAAATACCTGACAGGTGAATTTCCATCAGAATTCAGCTGCCTCAGCCCTGACCAGTGACCAATTTAGATGAAGATGTTTGACAAGACACAGCGGATCATGCTTCTAGCGACAGATCTGCAGGCTTTTGTCTAGGATAAACACCTTCAGCAAAACTATCCTTTCCCAACCTCCCAGGAGACTGTGGGATGCCTACTGAATGGAGCTACCTGCATTCCCTAGATTTTTCTCCTTATGAATTTTAGAAAGAAAATCACATCACAGGTCACCAAATGAGCTGTCATTGACTTGGTCAAAGAAAAATCCATGGGCCGGGCTCACACCTGTAATCCCGGCACTTTGGGAGGCTGACGGGGGCAGATCACCTGAGGTCAGGAGTTTGAGACCAGCCTGACCAACATGGAGAAACCCCATCCCTACTAAATACACAAAATTATCTGGGCATGGTGGCACATGCCTATAATCCCAGCTACTCAGGAGGCTGAGGCAGGAGAATTCCTTGAACCCGGGAGGCGGAGGTAGCGGTGAGCCAAGATTGCACCATTGCACTCCCGCCTGAGCAACAAGAGCGAAACTCCGTCTCAGAAAAATAAATAAATAAAATAAACAAATGATAATTCCAGCAAACGCAGATAACACTGCTCTATTGTTTTATCCCATTTTACTGGAGGTGGAGGAGGCAAATAGAACAACATAATTTTCTTTATATTTCATTTTTGAAGGCTATTTGAAGATAGTTATCTCTCTCAGAAGATCAAAAGAGTGGTTTTGAAGTAATAGAAAGTGCAGTAAGTAGGTCAAAGGGTTTGTTTGTTTGTTTGTTTGTTTGTTTAAAAAAGCTGGGCTTACCTTACAGCCTCTAAATTTTCATCCTGAGCAGGTCACTCTGCCTCTCTGGGTCCATTTCCCAAGATGATCCTCCCATTTACCACACTTTTTTTTTGAGAGACTATGACTTCCAGGTTGGTTGATAGATTTGTTTAAACACTGGATTCAATCTTAAGATTCAGATAAAAATGTCACCCATTCATTTACTCAATAAATATATTGAACTCCTATTATGTATCAAGAATTGTCCCAGACATTGTTTCAGATTCAATGAGTTTCCTCATTCCTTGCTCCAAAGAGAACTTGAGGCAACTTGATATAATAGTTCAGCACAACAAATACCAATTTTGAGAAAAATAAACTGAAATCAGGCATCGTATAACCACATATGCGTAACATAAGGTCCTTTTTAGCTATTTGCTAGAGATAGGCCACTAGTTATTGGCTAGAGGAGACTAATTGTCTCTGAGCTTGCTAGCAGCCAAAGCAAAGAAGGAAACACATCTATTTCATAATTTTCTGGGTCTAAAAGACACCAATAGCATCTATGCTATTTCTGATGCTGAGATCTGAATATTTAATGTCAGTTTGTCATAAATACATCAAGCTACAGAAACCTTAATGCAGCAAATATTCACTCACACGCGCTCTGTGCCAGGTATTACAATGAGTGAGATGAGTAAAATCTAGTCTGTGCTCTTCAAGTTTTTCACGTTCAAAAACTGCAGATCAGGACTCGCAGACTGTCATTGTCAATTCCTCCCCATTCCTGAAGATGCCCCATCAACCCGCCATGATGTTATGAGGCAACCTTCTAGAAATCCTCCTAGCTTAGGGAAAATTCCAGCAGTGTGTTGAAACTGGGGATACAGAGATGGGGAGATGAGGGCAGGAATGGGGTGTTCTCTGTGGTTAGGAGACACAATGTCCCGTCTCCACCCATTGCTGCTCTAGAGTATGTATCTGGAACACAAGCACATGGAATTTGCGGCTGTTTTTAAAGTCTTTATCATCAACAAAATATCTGCTTCACAATGCTTTAAAATGCCACCATTGGACCGGGCGCAGTGGCTCAAGCCTGTAATCCCAGCACTTTGGGAGGCCGAGACGGGCGGATCACAAGGTCAGGAGATCGAGACCATCCTGGCTAACACAGTGAAACCCCGTCTCTACTAAAAAAAAACACAAAAAATTAGCCGGACGCGGTGGCGGGCACCTGTAGTCCCAGCTATTCGGGAGGCTGAGGCAGGAGAATGGCGTGAACCCGAGAGGCGGAGTTTGCGGTGAGCTGAGATCCGGCCACTGCACTCCAGCCTGGGCGACAGAGCGAGACTCCGTCTCAAAAAAAAAAAAATAATAATAAGCCACCATTGGCAAATGAGAACCATCTGACCTGAAAGAAGCTGCAGGCCCCCTCTGTCTTGTCTAGAGGGCTGTGCTAATGCCAGACCAAGGTAACCCGTTTCTCCCCAGAACAGCCAGATTGCTCCTGGGCACACAGAAGTTGACTAAGAAAATACACTGCCCTTCAAAGGATCTGCTCTACAGATCCTTGAAGGCACCTATTTCATTGTCCTCATTGTCCCAAAAAGGCATCCCATCAAAACCCATTAAACTAAGTGAGTCACGAAGAGACGAGTGACTTACTCAAGGCCATACCAGGCAGAGTAGGAACTCGACTGCAGAAACACTCCACAACATGCCTAGACCCTATTTGGGATTTTAAATCTTCGCTCTGTTTGGGACTGTGGCTTCCTCAGTATAGAGACCACGTCTTCAAGTGTCATTCATTTCTGCAGCCTCAGTGCCTGTGCCTGGAACATCATTAGAAGATCACATTGTGCTCTTTGCATTGGGTTCTTACAACCCTGGGGTGGATGGACTCTATCTAGCACAGATTATCAATGCTGGGAGCACACTGGAGCACCTGGGAAGTGTTAACAAAACATGGATATGTGGGCCCCACCCTGAACCAAGCGAATCAGAACTGCTGATACAGCTCTTATAGTACCAAAGCATGGCCATCTTGCCTCGGGCTGAAACCCAAAGTCACAACAGATCTCCAAATGCATTGTTCTTGGAAGGTTAGTTCCATTGGGATGTCCTTGCCAAGGCTTTCCCCATGGTAATCCCAGAATATTTTTCAAAACCAAGGTCAGGAGCCTATTCCCTGTTACTGTTCATATACTGCCATCTAGTGGTTGCTGTGACTCTTCGGGGGAAGCGTCATAAAGACATAGTTGTGCCCAGCTGTGGCTGAGAGATTTCCTTGGGTGCCAGAACTCCAAGCCATTTTACTATTTGGATGTTCTTTCCTTGCAGAATATCCCATGATTTCATCTCTTAGGGTATCTACAAGTCTTTGATTTTATTTGAATATAGTCCAGGGTACAAGTGGAACCAGGCCCAAACTGAGAATCAGCAACCTGTATGTGGGCCCTGTGTGTGAGCTCAGCAATGTACCAGTCATTAGACCCTGGACATGTCATTTAATTTCCTGTGCTTCAGTTTACTCATTTGAAAGATGAAGAGAATAACCCAGCCCTCTACATCGTCAGAAAGTTTTTATATCAATGAGATCACTAATGTGTGAATTAGCACATTTGTCACAAACATCCATGTTCATGAAAATAAACACACACACACACACACATATTCCTTGTTATGTGGGTCCTGACACATGTGGCTGTCTCTTATACACATCTGAAAATAAACACACACACACACACACACATATTCCTTGTTATGTGGGTCCTGACACATGTGGTACATGGACTATCAAAAATAATTCATTGATTAAATATCTGGAAGCTATTTTATGACTTTGAGTCCTATTATCATAAAGATGACAAAACTACCTTTCAAATGTGTGGCTTCAACTTTCTAATACAATGGATAGAATTCACATCCCACTGAAAAGACTTCTAGGTCCACTGGATTAATCGAAAGGTCACTAAAGCAGAGAACCCCTGAGATGGGTCATTAGTGTCTCCCTAACCCAGTCATCAATTTTGTTTGTGTGTGTTTGTGTGTGTGTGTGTGTTTTTTTTGTTTGTTTTTTTTTTAGATGGAGTCTCTGTCGCCCAGACTGGAGTGCAGTGGCACAATCTCTGCTCACTGCAACCTCTGCCTCCCGGGTTCAAGCGATTCTTTGCCTCAGCCTCCTGAGTAGCTGGGACTACACGCATCCACCACCACGCCAGGCTAATTTTTGTATTTTTAGTAGAAATGGGGTTATATTGGCCAGGCTGGTCTCAACCTCATGATCCACCTGCCTTGGCCTCCCAAGGTGCTGGTGTTACAGGTGTGAACCACTGTGCCCCATCCTTAATTTAAAGAGGCTATTAGGAGAAGAAGACCTATTGGGGAATTCTAACTCCTCGTGGAGATTCCAACCAGGAAACCTCCAGGTGCAATCTCCATCCCAGGAAGACCAGGGGAGGTGGGGGGAAGCAAGTCAGGAAGTTGCAAAGAGAGAAGGTTCCCAGGAGCTTTCTACCTGGGGAAGTGCTGTATGCAGGTTCTACCTGGGGAGAGGGCGGCTTAATAAGGGGCATCTCAAAAGAGTCTTGCCATTTGAAGCCCACACAGACTCAAATCTATTCATTGGTGGTGGGTGTAATTTTTCATCTTTTGCCAATTGCACTTTTTAAAGAGCTAAGAGTCAGCTTATGGAAACTTAAAGAGAGGACTTTAAACTTTATTTTAATGCTTTAGTCAGAACAGCAGCAAGTCTCCTACTCTGGTATGTGTAAGAATCACCTGGGAAGCTACCTTAAAATGGGCGCCAAGCAAAGATCCTGACTGCAGCGCTTTGGATGGAGCCCAGACATTTTCATTTTTAACAGACACTTCCAGGTGATTTCATTCCAGGTGCTCCACAGATGGCACCTTGAGAATCCCTGGTAAGAAATCTGATTTCTCCTAGGCTTTAGATGCTACAGAGCCACCAATTTTTATCCAGTGGATTGGGACAAGATGTCTACTGAGATAGGTTAAAGCTCAGAATGGGGAGCAAATTCCCCTAAACACATGGTCTGGGAGGAAATCCAGTTCAGCAAAGCAGAGAAGCCAACAGTCTTGGCATCAGACAGTAGGTGGAGGTCAGGATCAAAAGACATAACCCAGCAGGTCAGAGGGCATGGCCAAGGTAGGCATGACAAGCATGGGGTGTTAGATGTCACAATTTCTCTGATTCTCACTGCAGGAAGGGAAGTTTCTATTGTCTCTATTTTATCACTAGGGCAGAGGAAGTCTACTGTTTACCCCTCACTGTTTCTATCATACCATCACGAGGGAATGCTGCAGTAGTTTCCAGGGTCCCCTCAGCAGGACATCGGGGCCTTTACACTCCATGCTCTTTCCTTAACTATGCCCTCTCTAGTCTCTTCCCCCATCTTTCTCCCGTCTGGGGGACTCATCACTAAAGACTCAGCTCAAATATCTCTTTTCTTGCAAGACCCAAAATCAGAACTAATTACTGGTGAGATTTTGAAGTACTTATTTAACAATAACTCATCCCCAGACACGGGCTAGTCATGTTGCAAAGGTATCTCATGTGACACAAAGACTGCACAGCTAGGAATTAATATCTAGAACAGGGATCAGTACACTGTGTCCCCCAGGCCAACCGGATGATCACCTGTTTCTGTAAATAAAGTCTTATTGGAATGAAGCCATGCACATTTGTTTACATACTGTCTTTGGCCTTGGCAGGATTAAGTAGTTACAGAAACTATACAGCTTCCAAAGCTGAATATTTACTATCTGGCTCTTTACATGAAAAGTTTGCTGACTCTAGTCTAGAAAGATGGGTGACATATCTAAGATAATCCAGTGGGCATTTTGAATCTCTCCTAAATGAATAATTTGAATCCAGGACTCTCTGATTCCTGAACTAACGCACAATCATGTTTTCATTCTTTCTACCATTGGCATCTTGCTTTTATGTCATTTAAAGCATTTGTCATCACTGTGCTCACATAGAGGCCATTCACTTATTCAACCAATTTTTATTGAGCTCCTACAAATAAGATAGGGTTCATGCCCTCCAGGATCTAACTACTGGAGTAATGACTTTCAAACTTTTCAGATTATTAACCCTGATCAGTAAAACAACTTTTGAGCACACAACCACAATATAGGCATATTTATTAGTTACCAAATATATATGTTTACTATTGTAACAACATATTACGCACATTAAACTGTATGCAAATAATTGAGATGAGAGTTCTATTCTATACTTCCAACATCCAATTTTGGAAACCACTAGACTAGCAAATCTATAGGATAGGGTGGAAGGTGCTAAGGAAAAAGTGAACATGGCACCTCTGAGGCTTAGAGAGAAGAGAGGAATCAAATGTAGGAAGGTCTGTGAGAGGAAGTCTCAAAGGAGGGGCATTTGACCTGAGTCTTGGGAGATGAGCAGGCGATGACCAGGCAAAAAAAAAAAGGCAGGTGGAAGGGCATTCTAAACAGGGGAACCAGCTTGTCCAAGACACAGAGATGAAAGTGTGCTGTCTTCAGATAATGGGGCTTTGTTGCCTATAAAAGGAAGCTAGAGGAAGATGAAGTGGGTCAATGGGACTTGAACCAGTCTCTGCACAGCAGGGCCATGCGTTCCAGACTAAATCTGAAGTTTCTCCTGAAAGCAAAGAAGAGATATTTGAGAAGAGGACTGGCATTATTAAGTTTATGTTAGAGATCTCTCTGGAAACTGGGCGAAGGAAGGATTAAAGGAGAGACTGTCAGCAGAAAGGTTAGTCCACAGCATTTTAGCATTTATTGAACCCAGGTTTGTTTCATTTTTATAATCAGGGTTTTCTTTTAACTGAGCACTCCATCAAAGTAATGGTGGTCATATTCATCTCACTACTCCCCTTCTGCACCCAGCATTGAGTTGATAAACAGAAGCTAATGACCATTGGTTGGATCATACTGAATTGACACTTTGTCACATTTGCAAGAATGAGATTTCCCAGGGTGAGATGTTTGCTGCCTCTGTAAAACCACCATGGCCCCAGGTCTGTGCCTGAGATGAGGAGATAAAAGGACTTGAGGAGGCATGACTCCACACTATAGGAGCACTGGCTGCACAGAAGGCCAGCAGCTGAGCTGACTCGGCGCCTGGAGAAACTGCTGAGGATGTGTGTTAGACCAGCCTGACTGAGTCCTCATCCGGGGCTGTGACTCACTGAATCAGTGGATGATGGTCTTGCCCTGAGCAGTATTGGGAGGCCAGCTGCTGACTAGGGCTCTGTTGTGAGGCAACTGGTCTGGCACATGTGTAAAGACTGATGTTGGGTGCCTCATGCCAGGGAAGTCAGAAGGGAGCCCCCGGTAGCTCTGGGCTGTCAGAAGCAGACAATCAGATGTCCACGTCCTCATCCTCCTTGTCTTTCTAGCTGAGCACTGAAGAGCAGAGTTTGCCAAGGGCCACAGAAAATGAGTTGCTCCAGTAGGAGACATCAGGCTTGAACTAAAAACTACCCCTGCAGCTTGACCTAAGGGTCCCATTTGGGGACAATAAGAAACCTCAGAGTAAAAAGAGTAAGCAAACAAACAAACAATATAACCACATATGCATAACCCTGGATAACCTACCTCCAAGGTTCACAGAAAGCTAGCTGGTAGTGTAGTAGAAACAAGAGTAAGGTTTTGCAGAGGAAATCCTTCACATACTAGATGCCAGGAAGATGATTTCACATACAGTTTGATATAATTCATCATACTAATAGATCAAAAAAGAAAAATCATGTGCTCATTCCTATAAATACTGGAGAGGTGTCTGGAAAATCCAAAACCCAAGAAAACTATTTAAAAATAAGAACATGCCAGGTGTGGTGGTACATGTCTATAATCACTTTGGGAGGCGGAAGCAGGCAAATCGCTTGAGCTCAGGAGTTTGAGACCAGCCTCGACAACATGGTAAAACCCAGTGTCTACAAAAAGTACAAAATTAGCCAGGTGTGGTAGTGCATACCTGTAGTCCCAGCTACTCAGGGGGCTGAGGTGAGAGGATCACTTGAGTCCAGGAATGGAGGCCGCAGTGAGCTCTGATTGCACCACTGCACTCCAGTCTGGGTGACAAAGAAAGACCTTGTCTCAAAAAAAAAAAAAAAGAGAAAAAGAAAGAAAAGAAAAGAAAACAAATAAATATATTGGTTCAATGAAGTCATGGGAATGATTGCTTCAAGAAGCAGGCAGAATTACAGGGATAAGAGATTTATTGGGAAGTATAGCTCCCATGAGATGTGAAAAAGAGATAGCAGTCTCAGGCACGATGAGCATCTGACCCCTCTGCAAAGAGAGCTAGGGGCGGGGGGAACAGGATTGTGCAGTTGGAGCCTCAGACCCCGATGCACAAAGTCTCAGACACCCCAACAGAGAGCTCTGGCCCAGAGAGCTTATTCGCTGGCTTATTAGATGACTTCCACTTTGGGTAGAAATAGCCTGGCGTGGTCACTGGCTGGGGACTTCCTGGGAGGAGCATGGCCTTGGCTCACAAGCTGAAGTGGAACCTGGATGCACTGACAGCAGCCAGCTGTCAGCTCACCATCCCCCTGACAGAGGAGCAGCATTGGGTTTGGAAGGGAAATCCAAGGGCGCATCTCCATGGTTGCCACAGAAACAAGGGATACAGTTTGGCCTATGGAAATCCAAGAGTCTGTGGCTTATCTGATACAAAGATCTTCGCTCCTCATTCCTACTTTACTCTGGGGTCACCTCCATTCTTCCTCACTGAAAACCAGTCTCATTCACATGATAAGAAATATGGCCTATGGAAATATGGCCATGTGTTACTTCCTATAGCTTTTGTTACCCAAGAGGGTCTGACTCACACGGTCACTGATCCAAAGTTCAAAATCCTGGGGAAGGGCGCCAACTGGCCTAGCTTGGGCTAGGTTCCCTCCCCTGGACCAATCACCTGGTGCCAGGGCCGGGACCATGCAGAAACACGGCAGCTGCATCTCACCAAGAAGAAGGAGAAGGTACTTTTTTTTTTTTTTTTTAAAGAAAACAGCAGCACTGAATACATAAAATTAGATATCTGTTCCAAATGGTTCTACACATCTTGCCTCCATTTCCTCACTCCAATTCACCCTTCAGA
>NW_012108252.1:4074722-4103285 GCF_000951045.1 Mandrillus leucophaeus
AAAAAAAAAAAAAAAACATAAAAAATAAATAAATAAATATGAATATTTATTCAATGGTAGAAAGGCTATATCCCAACCTAAAATGCAGCATCGTACTTATCAAGAAAACAGAGGAAGCATTTCCATTAATGTCAGAAATAGGACAAGGTAGTTCTTCACCGCCATTAGTATTTACATGTGTTTTGGAGCTATTTACCAGCACAATAACTAAGATACAGAAATAATAGATGTTAAGAAGTAAAAAAGAGGCAATAAATTCGTGAACATTTGCAGATAATATCATTATTTGCTCAGACAATCCAGGGTAAACAGTAAGCTTAAACCTCAGGATTTATAAATTCTTGAGGTTTTGGAGGTGGCATCAGAGAAATGAAAATAATAAAAAATAGTTCCCCTGGAAAACATCGTGAACTCTCCATGTTGATTTTAAATGCACTAATCATGCCAAAGTGAATAGCGTAGAAACAGAAATTTCAGTCTCAGTACCACCATCATGTTTCATGTAAGCACCAAAGAAATACCCCTCCCCCCACAAAAAGAAAAGAAAATTCTAGAGAAGCAATTGATGAATGTTTACAAACAATGAGAAAATTCTTAAGGTGGATGAATACAAAATTAATATGCTGAAACCAATGACTTTCATATATGCAAACAAGAGCCAATTAGAAAATATAATAAAAGGAAAATCCCATGTATAAGAAAAAAGATAAAAGACCTAGCAATAGACAAGGTCAACATGAGGAAAACAGACCTACATGATCTACATACAAAAAATGTTTAAATGCTACTCAGAAAAAGAGAAAGCAAATGGAAGGCAGGCTATGTTGTTCGATAAGAACACTTGATAGCACTTTTTAAAAATCAGTTATCTTAAATCAACCTACAAATTTGGTACATTTTCAATTAAAATAGCAATGGGATTTTTTTTTTTAACCAGACAAGCATATTCTAAAGTTTACGTAGGAAATAAGTAAGAGTAATACAAAAAATGTCTGGGGGCAGGGGAGAGAAGAGTAACAAGTAGGACCAGCCCTACCAGGTATTTAATGTTTTAAAATCTATTAAAAATTAAAATAGTGTAAGATAGTCTCAAGAACAGGTTGATCAATAGAATGGAGAAGAGGCCAGGAGCGATGGCTCATGCCTGTAATCACAACACTTTGGGAGGCCGGCGGGCGGGCGTGGGGTGGATCACCTGAGGTCAGGAGTTCGAGACCAGCCTGGCCAACATGGTGAAACCTCTTCTCTATTAAAAATACAACTGGCCTGGCATGGTGGTGTGTACCTGTAACCCCAGCTACTCGGGAGGCTGAGGCAGAAGAATTGCTTGAACCTGGGAGGCGGAGGTTGCAGTGAGCAGAGATTGCGCCACTGCACTCCAGTCTGGACAGCAGAGTAAGTGGAACTCTGTCTCAAGAAAAAAAAAAAAAAAAATGGAGAAGAAAGTTCAAAATAAATACGAATGTATATTGGGATATATGTGAAAACAAGTAACATTTTAAATCAGAGGGTCGGAGAAGAATTTTTTGATAAATAATGTTTCCCCAACTAAGGAGGCATCTGGAAAGAAAAATACAGTTGGATCCATACCTCACATCTTCCATGAAGATAAATTCTAAGTGTATCAGAGATTTAAATATGAAAGAATAAAATTTAAAAATGTTAGAAGTAAACAAAGAAGAATCTTTTTACATTTTCAAAGTAGGGAAGGCAGTTATTCTAAGTATGACAGAAAACACAAACAAAAACATCAAAAAACTAATATGTGAGACTACATAAAAATTGCTACGTCTGCCTTTTTAAGTCAAAATAAAAGCAATCTGGGGGAAATCCTTGCAATATATATCATAGGTAAGTGACTTTTTTGAATTTACAAAAGAGCACCTACAAATCATTAAGAAAAAAGGTGAACAGATAGTTTTTGAAATGAAATGCGAGTGCTTCCAAAACCATTGATAAGGGTGTCTTAGTATCATTCCTACTCAGGGAAATGCAAATTAAAATCAAAACGAGATATCATTTATCACCTACCATTTTGGCAAAGATCGAAATATTTGGTAACATATTGCATAGGCCAGGATGTGGGAAAAGCAGCATCCCTGACATGACCGCTGCGACTGGGGAATCCCCAAAACAGCCCTGGAGAGCAATGTGGCACAACCCATCGAAATGCTGAAAACACGTGTCCTTTGATCCAGCAATTCTGCTTCTAAGATTTTATTCTACTTGTTTGAAATGAGACATGTTCAAATATTTTCACTGCAACAGCCTCTGTAAAACTTCTTGGAAACAGTACTGAAACCAAGCAGTCTATGGAGACTGCTTGATTAAATGATAATGTATCCATATGTGGTTATTTTCAAAGTTGCAGCAGCCCTATCTATACTAAGATAATTTCTGTAATATACTTTCAGGTGAAAAAAGCAAGGTATAAAAAAATCATAGAGAAAAGAAAATATGTTTGTACATGCATGGATTACCTCTGGAAAAAATACACAAAAGAACTGGTAACAAATCTTCTGAATAAAGAAACAGGGTGGCGAGGGAACAAGGAGGGAAATTCATTTTTCACTGAGTACTCTTCTGTGCCTTTTAAATTTTGTAGCATAAGCATTATCTATTTAAAAATTAATATAATTATTTAAATACACACCACCTCCCCCCCTCCCTGGTGTTCCTGTTTCTAGAATTGCGAATGGTCTATCTCAACACAGATTCAAAGGATCTGGAAACTGAAATGACTCTTACATCATCTAGTATGGTCTCAAATCTGACTCTTCAGTTCTCCTACAAACATGCTACTAAAAATGTGGTCTGCAGACCAGTAGTGTCAGCATCACCTGGAGTTTGTTAGGAACTCAGAATCTCGGGCCCCAGCCTAAACCCACTGAATCAGAAACTGTGCTTTAACAAGATTGGCAGGTGATTCCTGTGCACATTCAGGTCTGAGAAAGACTGCGTTTGTCACATCACCATTGAGCCTGTGCTGGAAAAGCCCTGGAGAAGGGGAGATTTCTTCCCTCAGAATTCACCAGTTCGTCTTTAATAATTACCACCTACTGAGCACCAGTATGTGCCAGAAGGTCACCTAGATAATTATTCTTCATTAGTCCTCACAGTAACCCACTAAGGTATGGAATTTCCCAAGGTGAGGGACAGGTACCACCATTAGTGTGAGAAATGATTCTAGGCAAAACACATGAATTGCTTATAATCTTAGAGAATAAGAACATTACTTCTTTTTCATTTTCAATGCTTTTAATTATTCACAAAGAAAGTCACAGTTTGGTGCTAGTGTGTCCTCCATGCTTCTTTACATTACTGATACCCGCCCCTCCAATTTTCCCCTTTACAGCTAGAACCCTCTCAACAGCTTGGTTATTGAGTTGTTACAATGAACCAAAGCTATCTTCCTATAACTTTCACACCCCAGTTATGATTTTATCTATTGGATCCACATCCAGAAAAGAACTGAGAGAGAAGCTTGCCCAATGAGATGTTAAAATGTTCTCTACTAGGACAATAAATAGATGGCAATGAAGCTGAAATAAGTAGGTGGATCAATAGAAAGCAATAGATAGTTCAAAAACAAATTCAAGTTCATTTTAGAGCAAGTAGCCCTTAAAACTGAAAATGGAAAAAAAATTAATAAATGGCATTGTTTGGGGAATACTTTCAGGAAAAGTAATATAAACAAGTATTGAAGAGATTAAAGATATAAATGTGAATAAAACACATGTTAATATGGATGTAATCTTAGAGACAGGAGGGCATTCCTAAGCCCAGCACTCAAAGTGCAATCATGAAGGACGCAACGGATGCTCGAAGTTTAAACATTGGCACCTGGGATAATATATGTGCTATATACATGACATCAGATTAATTATCCATAAAATACAGATTTTACAAATTCAGAAAACAAACCCTCTAAGTTTTAAGATGGGCAGAGTCGAGATGGGAAAACAAGACCAAAGCATGAAATATAAATGACCGATAAATACATTTAAAAGTTTATCACCATTAAGGAAATGCAAAGGAAAGCACAATGATTATCAAATACAAAATTAGAAAGTGTTAAAAAGTATTAAATTTGAAGATGTGAGGATATAGAGACACAGACTCATTCTCATTTGTGTACTAATGGTGGAAGTTTAAATCAGTAACTTTTTCCAACTGCAATTTGGTTATATGTATTTTAAAACCTAAAAATATTTTGACCTGGTAACTCTGCCTCCAAAAATTTAACTCATGAAAATAATTAAAGATTAGCATGAAGATTTAGCTCTGAGGATGTATGTCAATATTGAGAATAATGGTGGGGGGAGTAAAGAAAGCAAAGGAAGGAGAGAGAGAGAAAGCAAAGGTGGTACATCCAAATGCCCAGCAATAGGAAACCATTGAATAAATTATGACACGTCTGTCTAATGGGATACAATATAGTCATTTTAAAAAGATTATAGAAGTAGGTTTATTTACAAATAAGGGTCATATATTACTGAGTGGGGGAAGATATTAGAAATATAACTTTCAAAGCAAAATTTAGGGGTATGGGAAGTCTATAAGAGAGAAAGTGAGAGAAATATATAAAAATATAGACATAGGATGTTTATTACTGCAATGTGATGATAGCATAAACTAAACAAACTTGAAACAACCTAGATTTTAATCAATGCAGACTGGTTAAGTGACCTAATTATAGTATAGCTATATCATACAGGCTTTTGAAAGAATGAAGAGTATCTGTATGTGCTGGTATGAAAAGATCTCTGAGATACTTAGTACAAAAAAAAAACAAGGAAAAGTACAGAATAAAGATTATTATTTCATTGTGGAAAATAAAGATATATAGCTACAGATAGAATATGATTTCATACACATATATCTCTTCAAAGGATACCAAGGAAATTGTAAACAGTGGTTAGTTACAGAGGTGAGAACCTGCATCAGGGAATGGAAACGGAGACTCATCATTCTATTCCTATAATGCCTGAATTTTTCTGATGGGTATTTATTGCTATGAGCACATATAGACCTAATTTATCGTAGAAAAAAATATATATATACACATGGATAGACCACAAAAATCTAACGATAATTATCACCAGCTGTTGAGATTATGATTTTTATCTTTTTATCTTCATTCCCAAATTTTTCTACAGTCAACAACCATTACTTATGAATTTAACATATTTTAGTCAATTCAAAAATTAAAAATAACTGATGACATGGAAAAATATATAATACATTTAAACATAAAACATATTTATATATAATATATAATACATTATATAATACAATAAACAAATCATGCACTGTACAAAAATTATATAATACATTTAAAAGGAAGAACACAAAATGTTATATAAATCTTGATTTTGTTTTAGGATATATTTATATATGCATAGAAAAATGACAGGAAGGGAATGTGAATAAATAATGGAATTATCTATTGATGGGATTACTAGACAATTTTTATTTCTTTATACTCTGTTTACCACTAAGTTTTCCATATTCAACATTCACTGCTTTATAATCAGAAAATACATATTTTGAAATAAAATGGAAATAAGGAACTAATCTTATTTATAAGATTATAAATAACTCACATAGGAAGAAGTAGATTCCACAGGGCAGAAGAAAGGCACAATGATGTGAGGACACTTGGCATTAGTAGCAAAAACAAATGTCAGAGTCTCTATTGGGCACAGCAGGTGTCAAGTAAAAGTGGGAGATACAGAGGTTAAAGTTCCCTTGGTATATTGTCAGAGTTCTAGAATCTTGAAGTTAGAGGAGACTTTCCAGTTATCTAATTAAGCCCTTTAGTTGAACCCAGATCTTGCAGAGGCCTCTGTTCCTCCAGTTACTTGGGGGGATGCTGACCTAATCTTTCACTTAGGGACAGGAAGAGAAAAAAGATATCTGCATTTTGCACTGAAGGTGCCAGCCTGCTCCCTGTGGTGGCCCAGTTTCATGGATATGTCTTCCAATCATTCGTTTCACAAATTAGCACCTCCCTAATATATGCAAAGTGTTAGATATGGTGGATTCAAGCCCCACATTCATGCTCTCCCAAACTCCAGGTCCTCCACCTTCCCTCTGCAGCACTTGTCCACTCTAGGATATGGGACAGAGTAGGAAGTTTCTCTGAGAAAGCCTTCTCCCACTACCTAGGACTCAAGGGCAATGATGATCCAAGTGTACTCTACAGAAGCCCACAGTGCCTGTGGAAGCATCTGACAGGGCAGTCATCTCCACGATGCCTTAACTGTGGGGGCAACAAAGAAGGACACAGCCTTTCCCCTGAGTTCCAGCTCAGTTCAGATGGGATTGGGACACTCCGTGACTGCCAAGCTCATGCATTACTTACCTTCTGCACAGGTAGGTGGAGGGGAGTTTGCCACCATGGTGTTTCCATGGGCTTTGACATGCAAGGGCATTCTTTTAAGCCAAACAAGCAAATACTCCTTTGAGAAATGAGGCAACCAATTTTGAAGGGAACCTATCTGTGGGTGGGTATGAAACAGTTAAGTTGCAAAATCCAAAAGGAGTACCAAGTAGGCAATTTTCACTCCCAGCTTCTGCAGCCCACGGAGACCTTTGCAGGTGGGAAATGGGAATCCACCATTAAGGCAAGAACTTCTGGATCATAAGAGAGGCTATCCCATGCGGCACTCAAAACCAGAAGTCATTTTTCCCCAGTAAAGCCAGAAATGTTTATAATATCCCTCCAATCACCAAAGCACAAGAAATAGGGAAGGAAAAATTTGCATACCAGAGTGGGATGGGGGTTAGTGGTGACCTCCTAAATATAATTGTTCACACCAATCTATATGGTGCCAAATAGAAACTGTTCACAGTGGTTATCAGTCCTCAGTGTGCATAGGAGTCACCTGGGACGCTTCTAAAAGTTATAGACAACTAAGCCCCAAAGATTTTAACTTAATCAGTCTGTGCCGGACCGGGCATTGATGTTTTTAAATGATCCCCCAAGCAATTCTAGTGAGTATCTGGGATGCAAACTGCTGAACTTGCCCAACAGAAATCTGATGGGTGAAATCTATGCACACATAAGAACAGACTTTGAGAAGAGGCTGAAACCCAAGCTTGGACCCTCCAATCTGCTCTCCACTCGGTTGCCAGAAGGATCTTTCTAAGAGGGGAGGCTAACCACCCCCATTCCCCTACTTAGAACCATTAAGAAGTCCCCTGGCCTACAGGGTAAGACCCTCCTTAGCAGGACCTGTAAGACCTCTCATGATTCAGCTTCTGCCCTTCTCTCTCTGCTCACACACTGCGCTCCCACTGTGTTGAAATATCAAGGTTTTTTGTTTTTTTTTTTTTTTTTAGGTCTCTCCTGTCTAAAATTTCTTTCTGCACTCTCACACCAGACTCACATACTTATCTTTCAAGGCTCAAATTGAAAAGCTCCTCTACAAAGTTTTCCTAACCAGCTTCTCATTTCTCTAGTAGAACGGCTCTCTCTCTCCTCCATCCCTCGTGTATGGACTACTCTTTCAACATGTTACTGCGATCTTAAGCATACTCATACTGCTCCATCAGTACCTATTACATAATTGGTCACTTGCCTGTATCCCCAGTAAAGTGGAGCCCCTTGAGGCTAAAGGTCTCATTCATACCTAAAAACCTAAATTAATGTACAGCCTGAATATACCACACTCTGTCCTAAGATCAGGCAGACCCCTAACATTTGTAAGGCCCAGGACAGAAGGTGAAACACAGGTCCAAATAGCAAATGGCTCAACTATTGAAAAGTTGTAAGTCAAGCTAGCTTCCTGTTAAATGAAATATGCTCTATTCTCCTACCATGAAAAATATACATTATCAATCTAGAAGGCTAGGTTCAAGTTTAGATTCCTGGGACACCTCAGGGCTCTGCACTAGAACTAGGAGACACAGGAAACAGAGCCTTGCCTTCACCCTGAGCCTGCTTTCTTCTTTTCCATGCATATCTCTGTCTTGCAGTGCTCTGTCCACCTTCCATGCCTGTAAGTGGTCGCTCTAGCCCTAATGTCCAAACGTCATCTGTGCCCTCCCCAAACACCCTATGACCACTTTTCAAGCCCAGGGGTTCACCAAGTGATGCAGTCAGCCCAAGGACCTCGGAAAGAGGCTCACACAGGACCCAGAAGTAGGCTGAGTTGTTGTGGCATAAAATTCAGGGTTCAAACTATCTGGAGTGTGGTCTAGAAGAGGTGGAGGGGCACAGACCCTGGGTGTGGATGGGTCTTCCTCTTAGACAAATGGTCTCCTCCATCCATGGGGACAGGTGCAGCTGGAGGAGGGCCAGAGGGGGGCCCTCTAAGTCTTGGGGCCCGGGGCAGGGATCTCTCTTGTACAAATCCAAGGGAAGTTCTGCTTAAGACATGTTAAGCATCATGGCCTCCTTCAAGAAACTTCCCTGATTCCTCAAGCTAGGAACTGTTCCTCTCTACATTCAAAGCATCTTGTGGGTATTTCAGATTCTTCACTCAGCCCAGTGTATTACAATGATATGTTCATAGATCTCTCTCTCTCTCTCTCTCTCTCTCTCTCTCTCTCTCTCTCACTACTCTCTGGAGCTTCTTAAGAACATGAACTGTATCTCATTCCTCACTATGGACCCTCAGGCATCCTGTGGAGAAGGATGGCACAGGGCAGGCCCTTATCCAATTTCCAGTGAATGCATTCATGAAGCAGATGGTGGTGGAAGGAGAGGATACTGATCAGATCCAGACACTAACTCCCTTTACCTCTCCAGGCTAAAAGTTTCACCAGTGACCTTTTGAAGACTGAGTGGCAATTAACATTGTAATTGAGATAAACTCTAGTCACACCTAAGGAGAATTTATGATTTATCACATATACATTACCTATGAAGAAACAGAAGGGCTTTATTTCCTACTGAAATTCCAATTTACAAATGACCTTTTTGCTGTCTTAATAAAGTCACACACACACCCTCCAAAAAAATGACGCTCTCGGATACTGTTGAGCAGAAGGACCCAACCTTAAACACCTAAGGTAACCTCTGAGCAGGCCGTGCGAGCAGTGCCTCTCACCAACAGGACTTGAAGTGAGCTACTTCCGAACAAGTGAGAAGGGCCCTTTCTCCTACTCACATCTGTTATTCCACAGGACATTCGAGACCTTGTTGATGGAACCACCTAGGAAAAATGGTTTCCCTCCAGTAATGAATGCCTCCATAAATCTCTGGATGATGACAGAAGCAATTTGCAGATGAGATTAGAGTAACTCTGCTATGGTGGTATGCCCTTTTGCTTCATGTAGTAGTGGCTGAATCCTTGGTCTGTTGAGTTGGGGTTTTCTTTTTTTCATCCTCTGCCAATTTACCCAAAGATGTTCTGAAATTGTGCAATTGGCAGACTGTAATAGCCTGTACCCAGGGAGCGGCAGGGGAGTGACACAGTGAGTCACGGACCACAACAAAGCCCTTCCTGGCATATCGGGCTCTCTTGGCAAACCCAGAGGATGTAAAATTGACAGCAAGACAAGGAGCATCATTGTTATTTGTCAACAAATTGCAATGACCATTGCAAAGTTTTGGCAGCCCAACACAGGGAAGCCTCAAGGCAAGGAATGGGGGAGCAAGTCAACAAAATGATGGAAAACCCCTATCTCCCAATGACCAAGTGTCAGACAGGTGTGTCAACAAGAATGTTTTTTCTGACCCCAGTGACCTATTTCTCTGTCATGTTCAATAAAACAGAAGGGTGCTGCTTTAGTGGCAGTGGGAACCTCAGATACACATGAATAATTAACTGGCCTTGAAATAAAAAGACATAAATACCTGACCCTATTAGCTACCAGCTGTGTGACTCTGGGCAAATCATGCAATATCTGAGCATTTGGTTCCATATGTCTGTAAAATTCGAGTATTGTCAGCCCCACCCAACTCATGAGATTGTTGTAAATATCAAGCAAGATAAAGTAAAATGAGTTTATAGGTACAAAACTCAACACAAATCATATTTCTGGGTTTTTTTTCATTTATTTAAAAAAAAGACACTGTCCAAAAATCAAATCCAGGAAAACCGGACAGAAGCTGATTTGATTGTATTAGGTTCATAGAAACAAATGCATTTACAAACTAATGCCAGGTCTCAGAAGGTCTACTGGTTGCTATATATTCTATTGCCACATAATGGAAAACTTATAGAAAGTATCACCTCTTGCCTCCTGTAAAGGGGCCTAGCACCAGTCCATCTGCACAGCTTCATTCTTTGAGATCTAAGCCTTGGGTTCAAACTTCTTCTCAGTCAACATTTTCTAAGCACTTACTACAGGCCAGGCCCTGTGCTTAGTGACCACACTAAGCAAACAAATACAATCAAGACAGCCATGTTTCCTGCCCACTATGGGATGGAGGAAGGAGACAAGTAAACCATTCAGAGCACTACATGTTGCAAGTACCTGTATATAAGGTATAGAGAATGGGAACAAAAGACAGGAACAGCTATTTCTACTTGTGCAAACAAGAAAGCTTCAGAATACATACACCTACTATGTGCCCATAAAATTTTTAAAAAATAAATATTTTTTTAAAAAAGCTTCAGAGAGAGATGACTCTTGAACCCAGTCTTAAAAGATAGGCTGACTTTTACCAGGCAGATGGTAACTCGGAGGAATTCCCACGAAGCTAAGAGATCAAATGCCTGATACAATCCTACCATTCAGGGAATCAAAAATTATCTGACCATGGGAGGGAGGGGGCACTCTTAGAGAAAGGTGAAGGGAGAGACAAGGATCAGATCACTGCAGTCTTAATAGGCAAGCTGACCTTTACTCTGTAGGTAATGGGGATGCAAGCAAATGTTCTAAATGTGACTATGACATGATTAAACTTTCACTTTAAAAAAATCTCTCTGGTGTGCTTGGAGTATGTCTTGGAAGAGAAAGGTACCTACAGGCTGGAAAGCCAGCAAAAGTGTGCTTTTCCGGCTTATTTTTTAGATAAATCAGCACCCCTTGTTCCAAGTCAAATCTTAAGTGGGCCCTCGTGGTGTGAAACAGATAAAAGCAGAGCTGCTTGGTGGAAGGTAGGATCTAGGGCCAGGAAGGGGGCTACTTGGCCTTCTTTCAACAGCACAATCATGCCTGAGCCCCCTCTATAAAATCCCAGGGCCATGAAGAAAATGATGTGTGCCACTGTGTTAAGAAGACAACAGGAGTGGCCCCAGGGGAGAGAGGAGAGAGGAAGAGAAGCAAAAATGTAGACAGGACCCAATCCACAGTTCCTGGTGATGGACTGACTGCAGAAGGCAAAAAGGAGGAACCTAGGGATGACTTCAGGGTCTAACTGGGACAAGGGAGAGGACGAGGGCACCTTTCATGGTAGAGTGGCCAAGGAGGGTGAGCAGGTTTGGGGAACAATAAATTCAGGTATGGCATGTTGGGTGAGATGAGTTTTGACACATCAGGTGAAAACTTCCAGTGGGCAACGAAGGGGGATAATCTTAGCTAGAAAGAAAAGATGTGGCAGTTAAGAGCAGGACCAAGAGAATCAGTAAGATCACCATGGAAGAGTGGGGACAGAGAGCAGAGAAGGGGGCCTGAGACAGACCCTCAAAAATCCCTGGAGATGAGGAGTAGGAATCTGAGAAGGGAAGATCAGAAATAAGAAGAAAATGGGGAGAAAGACCCCAGAAACCAAGAGGAGAATCTTGAGGATACAGAATGTGTCACATGGACCCACAATGTGGGACAGTATCCCAACACACACAGGGTCCATCAAGCTAGGAGACAAGGTGTTGCCAGCATGGCTAGGACTGAAATGTTTACTGAAGCAAGAAAGACACTTTGCTTCTTGGAAGTCACTCTTCTCACAGCCAGAGCTCAACTTCTTGTATGTCATATCCTTAAAAAAGACAGTCCAATATTGAATAAATAGGCAATATTCCCAAGGAAGGAGTAGTGGTTGAGAGACTATGAGGACTGAAAAAATCTCATTGTTCATCTTGTCCAGTTATACTCACGTTAAGTGGTCACTGCATTTACCGTTACCTAATATGAGCAATAATGATAATAATATAAAGATTATCACAGTGCTTTGCTGCTTCATTTGATCCTTCCTCACCAAGTGGTAAAGAAGTAGCTCATCTTCTGATAAAACGCTTACAACCTCACAGGGCAACTCATCACATTTTCAGAGTATCTCTTCTTTAAAAAAAAAGTTATTTCTGGGTTGAGCTGGGCCCTTCCTTCCTGTAGTTTCCACATTAGTTCTGCTTCTTAATGCCAGACAAAGCTGATTTATTTGAAGATAAAGCCTGTGTTCTCCCCAGTCTCTCTTTTTCAAAATAGAAACATAGGCGGGGCACAGTGGCTCACGCCTGTAATCTTAGCACTTTGGGAGGCCAAGGCAGACAGATCGCTTGAGCTCAGGAGTTTGAGACCTGCCTGAGCAACACGGTGAAAGCCCATCTCTATAAAAATACAAAAATTACCCAGACATGGTGGCACGCACCTATAGTCCCAGCTACCTGGGGACCTGAGATGGGAGGATCACTTGAGCCCGGGAGGTTGAGGTTGCAGTGAGCCATCTTTGCACCACTGTACTCCAGTCTGGGTGACAAAGTGAGACCCTGTCTCAAAAAAAAAAAAAAAAAAAGTTAAAAAAATAGAAATATAATCACCTCCTTCAACCATTCATTCAACCTTCATTCATGAGGCATGATTCTGAATCATTTCATCATCCCTGATAAATCTCCTCTGAAGAGAGTAACATTGTTTAACCTTTAAGATTGGCATGAAAAAGACAGATGCTTCCACTTTCCAAGTGTCCAGGTAGGAAACACATAGCCCTAATCTGAACATGCTCCCTGGCCTCCATCTGTTCAGCCAGTTCAGTGCCTTCACCCTCTCTCTAACCATTCAATCCTGGCTTTTGTGCCCAGTTCCTGGAGTGGGGCAATCCATCCAGGTGTTCCTGCTGCTAATACCTCTGCCTTTCTCCCACCCCACCTTTCGCCTTTATTTTAAAAAGTTGGAACAACAATAACAACCAGTTGTCACTTACTATAGGCAGATGCTAGGAGAGGTGCACTTTCATATGACTCGTATCATTTAAGTCTCATGATAACTCTACAGGACAGTAACTTGTTCAAAGTCACGCATAAAATAAGGGATGGAATCGGTATTCAAACCCAGGTCTTGCTGAGTCCCAAAATCCCACACAGAAAAATCTAGACCTACCCTATTCAATACAGTAGTCATTCGCCACATCTGGCTATTGCACCTGGGATATGTGGCTGTCTGAATCGACGTGTGATGTAAATATACACCAGCTTTTGAAGACTTAGTTGAGAAAAAAATGCAAAATATCTCACTGATAATTTTTGTGTTGATTACATGCTAAAATAACTTTAGGGATATGTATAAAACAGATCCTTAAAATTACTTTCACTTGCTTTTTACTTTTTCTTTAATGTAGCTGCTGGAAATTTTTAAATTATTTATGTGGTTTGCATTTTATTTCCTTTAGACAGCTCTGATCTAGAATACAAGAATGAAAAGTCTCAACTCTTTAGAAATTGCTAACTTGATACAAGAGCACTTAAGGAATAGCCGTTTAATTAGTCTGGCATTGGACAGGATTTCGTGAACAGTGATGGAATCGGAGCTTTACTTCTCTGTATTCTGTTGTTGTCTTGTGTTTTATTTTGTTTTGTTTTTCAGTCTTCCCAGGGCTTTGTATATGAGGTGTAGTTTATAAACAAAAGTGATAAATTTATATCTCTTGTATCCATGAGTACATGTATCTTTCCCTTTAAAGTGCTACAATATGTCATATTTCACATAACTGACTACACTTGGATAAAACCATGTATGTTTAAATTGTGAATCATCCTTAGTAGGGATGGCTGAAGCTTTTAGAGAAAAAAAATTCCTACATGTGGTATTTTTGTTTTGCTATAATAATTTTTTCTCTTTAGGTTTTGCAAACAAAAAAGTAAAAAATTATTTTAAAAAGAAGAATCTCCAAGTCAGACACTCAGACACAGCAACTGAAATCAAAATTAGCGTAAGTCACTGTTTATTATTATCTGACATTAATAATAATAATATGTAGCATATCACACTATTTAACTTATGCAGCCTCCTTTAATCCTAATCCTATATTAAAGTCTATGAAATGGGCAATAGCAGTTTAATTATGCCAATTTAACAAATTAAAATTTGAGGTCGTGGGAAGTTAAGTGAATAAAACCCAGGGCTTCTGAGTCCAAGTGTGGTGACCTTTCCATTTTGTATCATGTTGGATAGTGAAGGGTATTACAGATAAGCTACCAGGGAAAGCTTCATCTGGCAGTTCTCTTTTCAATGTTGTCTGGGGTTTACAGAGAGTTCCTTCCTATGGGGTAACAGATTCATTACCAGATTAATTTAGATGTCACAGAAAAGCACCTCATACAGTGTTGAGTACATGATAGTTACTCAATCAACATAATTTTCTCTTCCTTTACCTTCCCATACCAAGAAAATCTATTTGTTAGATCCTGCTAAAACATGATCACTCATCCTTGTTCTTGGTTTCTGGATTAAAGATATTTGACTTCCTTTCATGGAGTTATTTGGATGCACTATCACCTCATCATTGTTATCATTACATTTTGCTTTAACACCCTGATAAAGAGAACTTGGACTTAAAAATCTTAAAATCCAGGTCAAGGAAAATTAAAGAAAAAGAAACCACTGGCTTGAAGATTATCGTATTTACTATTTTCAAGAGTAAACCTATTCATGGTGATTTGACAAACCATCAGGTAGGTACTCTGTGAAATCCACAGCTCTCCATCACCTACCAAAACCTGTAAGGATAAAATACAACAAATGCCAGTCCAGGAGGCTGCCTGTAGCTTGGGGGTCAACCCAAGCTGCCAACCCAAGGCTTTGGTATCAAAGAAAGAGACTCATTCATTATGATGTCAATATATAATACTAATTACCATAATAATGTCTTACATTTATAATTGTTACTCTATAGCTTTAAAAGTATTTTCACTTTAATATTCACTTCATGCAATTCCAATTTACAGATTTGGAAATTGAGACTCAGAGAGAATAGTGCCAAAGGTTACAGATCTTGTAGAACTCACCCAGCAACACTGGCTGACTGCCTCTAGCTATGTCCAATGAGAGTTTTTCCATTGTAAGGCTTTAACATCAAAAATATGTTTCTACTTTCATTACAGAAAAGTTGAGAGACGATACCTGATTCAGGAAAGCTTGATCAGGTCAATGATACGACCAGGAACCGGGCTTCTCCCATTTTCCACTCTGCCTTCTCCAGGGTCAATTTTGCCCTAAGACCAGCCACCACCATGGTTGCAAGATGGCTGTCTGCAGTTCCCAGGCCCAAGTGTTTTTCCCTCTGCATCTAGTAGGAAAGTGAATGGGTCTTTGCCTCACTACTCCTGGCAAAATCCTGAGATTCGCCCTGATCAGAATGTCTTGGGTCATATACCTCCCACTCCCACCAATAAATCACAGAGGTCAAGGCAGGGGATGTACTGATTGACTTAGCCTGGGTCATGCACTCCTTTCCTGCAGCCTGGAGTGCAGGAAACGAATGTGGAACTCTGGGAAATCCCAAAGGAAATCAGGAGTCCTTGAGAAGGAAGGAAGGAGACTGAATGCTAGAGAGTCAACCCAACAAAGGCCAACTATACCAGTCTAGCATTTCTCCCATGAAGGCACAACGGTAAGGAAGACTTTTAAAAGAAGTTAAGTAGACAGTAAACACAGATGCACTGATATATCTTGTAGCATTGGTGATGGATTGAAGAGTCTGTATATAGAAATGAATTTTCCTCCTATGATGTAAAATCCTAAGCTGAGTAGGCTAAAAGTTACTTAAAAGATTTACTTCCTATAGCACTGAGTTATTCTGAGTTCCCGAAGTGAAAGGAGACCAGGAGACATGTGTCAACATTAAAACTTGTACAGCAATTGCGCAAGAGACAATGCATTCCCCGTGTCCCTACGCATCACCAGAGCTAGGTGATGGTGACATTTTGACCACAGGCTGCACTAATAATTAATGAACCAACTATTGCCTCGTACTAGGACAAAATGTTTTATACTCATTTCATGCTCCAAACAAACTCTGAAATAAGAACTGATTACCATGCCAATTTCACACATAAGGAAACTAAAGATCAGAGAAATTAAATGATTTACCCAAACTCACTCAGGATAGGAATTCAGCTCCATTTCAGAGTCGGTGCTCTTAAACATTGTGCCACTCTGTCAGGTGGACAAGTGCAAATTTTGCATCTGCCTGCCTCTCTTGGGGACTTCTGCCATTTGTAGGTAGGCTCAAATATCAAAAGACTTCTCCCATTACAATACATCCCTTATAGAAAAGAAACAAAAAAAAGGGCAACTCCAAGTACCCCTGGATCCCACCTTCAGAATCACTGACTATTTTAATACCTTCCAGAAACTGACAGACTGCCGGAGTCCCACAGATCTGTATTTGAATTCTGGTTCTGCTACTGCCTGCTGTTTAACCTTTAACAAGTCAATTTACCCCAGTGAGCCTCACCTTTTTCATCTGTAAAATGTAGACATTGGCCGGGCATGGTGGCTTATGCCTGTAATCCCAGCACTTTGGCAGGCTGAGGCGGGTGGATCTCCTGAGGTCAGGAGTTCCAGACCAGCCTGACCAACATGGTGAAACCCCGACTCTACCAAAAATACAAAAGTTAGCTGGATGTGGTGGCGGGTGCCTGTAATCCCAGCTACTCAGGAGACTAAGGCAGGAGAACTACTTGAACTTGGGAGGCAGAGGTTGCAGTGAGCCAAGATTGTGCCATTGCACTTCCAGCCTGGGTGACAAGAGCAAAACTCCTTCTTGGGGAAAAAAAAATATATAGATATTACCTGCCCTCAGGATGGCTGAGACATAAATAGGGTCACAGGCTGGCACACAGAAAATGTAATGTAGTGTAGTGTAGTGTAGTGTAGTGTAGTGTAGTGTAGTGTAGTGTAGTGTAGTGTAGTGTAGCATAGTAATTATTAGCTGCCTTTCCCTCCTCTCTCAATATGACTTCACTCTTTCCACATCCTTTGAATATGGTTGCAGATGCTTAAGGTTAGAAATCTCAGAATATGTTTGCAGGGTCTTCTTTCTTAATATATTTTTTTTCCTGAAACTCCAGGTGACCCTGTACACCAAATAAGACAATATTACATAACATTTTTACTCTCTCTTGCTGAAATCTTAAAGATGTTTTTCCTATTGTTGGAATGGTGGAGAGAGAAATAACAAAACTATTCTTTCACTGGAACATTTAATCTTGTCTTTAAAATGCATTCACATGCTCTTTTGTGGAAAGGAAGTATAGCCCATTTAAAGGAGGCACTTCAGAGTGACAGGTAAGGCCAGTGGCCAGCTGAGCTTTAATGAGTTAGCTTAAGTATGTAAGCTAATTAGTAAACCCAAGTTTCCAGAGCAAAGGGCTAAGATAAAGAGAGGTAGCCAGCTAGTTAAAAAATGCCTCTGGAAAAAGTGCATCATTGGGAAATTATGCTGTTGATGAACCTTAATCACTTTCTCTCCTAATTTATGCCAAGTTTTGGAGGGCAGAAAATAATTTCGTTATATTTTGTTTTGCTATATTTCTCCTGAGCGAAGATATGAGAAGAAACTGGACCACTAGTTAATCAGATCCATGAGTGTTAATAAGTGGTGAAGCCCATGGATTTCACCAACCTTGTAACAGAGAAGAGCTCCTGCAGAAAAAAATGCAGGATGGATGTGGTTACCCCTAGACTTGACATCACAGTTCACTTGGCAGAAGCTTCCCCAAATTGCAGGCAAAGCACCTAATAGAAAACAACCTTCCAAAATCAGACCTTCCAAAAAAAGATAAGCATCACTGCAATCATTCAGGAACTAATCAGAAGAGATCCACTGGAAGCTTTTGATTTGTGAGTTTATACATCTGTGCTCTGAACACTAAGTGATCTGTAGGGATGACCCTAGGCCCTTGTACTCGATGTGGCACCAATATGAAAGTGAATACACAACAAAGGCAGAATTGGAGAGCAGTTTAGAAACTATTACTGGGCTTGTTTTCTCCTGGAGGATTTTATTAGATGGGAAATGTGCAATTAGAAATCTTAATATGAGAGAATGGACTAGTAAAGACCTGCCCTTTTTGTAGAGTTCTAATTTAGTTACTAAGCTGAACCATATGAAATTGCTATTTCATAAGTTAAAAATGGTCCAAAATAGGAAACTTTCTGTGGTTCAACCTAATATCATTCAGTCATTTTGTAAAGGGGACATGATGGACTCTGATGGACACTTTTTGAGCATCATCATGTGTTAAAAATCATTCTAAGTTTATATATACATATATATGCATATGCACATGTATTAAATCTACTTATCCATGCACTGTTTCTCTAACACACCAGGCACATTGCAACTTACAGGTCTTTGTAGCCTCTTTCCATCTCCAGGGCATGATATTCACCCTAACATCTACTTGGATTCATTCAGGGCTCTGCTCAGACATCAGAGAGAGCTGCCTTGATAAGTTTACTGAAAATAATACCCCATCACTCTGTCTCTTACCAAGTTTTATTTTTCTTCTAAGTATTTATCACCCCCTAACATTTGTTGGTCTTGTTTAACATTTGTCTTCTACTAACAAAATGAAAAATTTGCAAGAGCAATGACATTACCAACTTTCATTTGTGGGTCTTTTTCCACTGCCCAGAACAGGATCTGACATATCATAGGTACTTAGTATTCATTGGTTGAATAAATGAATGACACTCCAGAGCCCAGGCATTCTCCCCTGAACTGCACTAGTGTGGAGAAGAAAGAGTAGAAAAAAGGAAGAAAATGTAAAGATGGAGAAAGGGGACAAAAAGTCAGTAACACAAGGAAGGGCTATTTCTTCTGTGAAATTCTGACCCAAATTTCCCTTTCTGAAGGCTCTGCTTTTGAGGCTATTATAAATTTCTGCTTATTGCCTCAGTAGAGCTGTGGCAAAAATGTCACTTTATATAAATTTGAGCTGCTATATGGGTATGTAATACACAGTTCAAATTTAAGTTCATATGCATTGCACATTCAATATGACAAATACGGATTCCTAGTGGATATTGGCAGCAAGACAAGGTAGTGACCAGAGAGACAGCCAAACGGAGAACAAGAGTGAAGATGGAGCAAAGTAGAAAATTAGGCTGGAAATCTCCCTGAAATTTTGGTGCTTCATTTCCAAAGTTGTCTTAATCATTGAAAGAATTTGCCTTAACGCCAACAGCCATCATATAACAGGGGATAAAGAGATGGATCTGTATGCCCTGTGAATCCTCAGGCAGCAATTTAATGAACAGACATTCTTTAAGAAAACGTGGGATTCTGCTTGAAGGGCTACTGTGCTCTGGTGACTTATGAAAATGTCTGGAAAGATGCTCTTCTTTAGGTAGACCATTCTCCATAAGAAAATGCATGGAATACTATCCATGTCTTTGAGAATTATGTACTATTATTTACTTCCAAAAAATGGGCATACGTTTTGCTATTCAGATAGGATAGTCATAAGTAAGTCTATTCTCTTCCTTTGATCACATTTTCCACAAATAAGTGACAACAGAAACTTCTAGCAGGCTATAAGATAGCGCACATGGGTCACTGGTTTATCAGTGGAAATATCGACAAGATGACAAGGAGCTTTTGCTGTAAATAACACCTCCAATGGCACCCTTCCAACCAGTACTGGGCATTCTTCGTACTGTTGCTCAATGTCAGGCACTCTTTGTTCTCCAGGAACCGGAATATCCAACAGGTAATATATGGAGAACAAGCTGATTATAATCCCAGAAGGGATATGGCCTCTTTCTAAAGAGCCCAGCACACACAGTAACTTACACACCTTGGTACAATGTGAATAATTTTGCCAAGATCTCTTTGTCACATAGGCAGTGATCATAAAAATTATTATGGTAGAGCTCCCACATCAGCATGAAGCAGGGCAGAAAGAAACATGGATCTGGCTGTGGGTTAGTATCAACGTGGTTTATACTGGGTTAAGGATCTGACTGTGGGTCAATATAAATGTGGGGTACATATTTAGACTCCCTAAAATGTCTTTGGCCTGTTACTTTGGCTGAATATTGTAAGTGAGGGTCTCCCTCAGAAGCCATGTGGTTTTTTCAGTTTTCCTAAAGTGTCTCTTGATTTTTTTCCTTCATTCAAGTCTGGCTCAGGATTTTTTACAGGTTACCTCTCTAAGTATGGACCAGCAGAATCAGCACCCCCCAGGAGGCTCATCCTAGACCTACTGAATCAGAATCTCATTTTAACAGGAACCCAGGAGATTTGTATGCATGTTATAGTTTGGATACCTCTGCTTTGCAGTTCAGAAGATTCTTTTTTGCAGGTTATAAAGCATGATTAGCTGGTCATTACATTACTACACAATAGGAAACATACATCTGAAATAATTCTTCAAGGGAAGTGTATTCCAAATTCTTCAGTCTTCAGTTGACCCCTGATTCTCTGAGACTGAAGTCTTTAACTCAGGTAAATCAGCAACATTGATTATCTAATGTAAAGAGTACATTGTGGATACGGCTACCTCAGTTCTATCCCAGGTTACTGATCATCTATTATGCCATAGGCCCTGGATGGCAAAGGACAAATGAATTTAATCTCTCTTTTTACAGTCAATTGATAGTAAATGATGCCTGAAATACTGTGTTGGGGGAGATTCTAAGGTTGCCTCTAGGCTGAGGTGAAGAGTTACAGGGATTGATTAACAATGTCTGCTCTGAATACAAGACAGAAGAATGGTGCTAAGAGGATAGCATATTTACATTCTATTATAGGCCTTCAAGTAACATTTAGCACATTCAGAGAATCATCCTGAAGAATTTCCTCCTTTGTAGAAACCTCAAAATGAAGGGTCTGCAATGAACCATCTTCCACGAATCACAATTCAAAACCACTTACAGTTAATAAAGTCATGTTCTGTAAGACCCTACCCACCAAGAGAAATCTCAAATTTCTAATGGTTTCTCCTGGAAAGAGAAAAGAGTTTGCCTTTCAGTTTCTTCATGCCACAGGAGTAAGCAAAAGAAACCTTTTTCTTATGGGGGCTGCAGAAGAAGCCAAACTGACACCAAAATATCATTCTCCTGCATTCCATACTTTAAACAAGACCATGTTGACCTCCTCCACAGCATTGTGAGGAGGATGGAGTTTATAGGAGGTGCCACTGATGCCCTTTGAGTGAATGTTAATTGTGCAAGAAAAAAAATACAGATTTCACCTTACTGTGCCCCAATAGGTATTAATCCACAACAGAGAAGGTAAATCCACCAACAATAAAAAGGACAGAAATCGAAAAACTTGATAGTTCCTATTCAATTATGTTGCATGTTTTAGGAGAATTTATAACTAAAAAGCTACATCCAAATATGTGATAGCAGATCATTTGATTTTCAACTTGATATTGAATTACCCCACTTAGAATTTTAAAAACTGGGTCTCAAAGAATTTAAGCACCTTGGCTCTGAATTCTGAGTTTGACTTGCTAAACCAAGGGTCAGCAAACATTTTCTGTAGAGCCAGACAGTAAGTGCTAGGCTTTATGGGCCATACCATCTCTGTTACAACCATTCAACTCTGCCACTGTAATATGAAAGAAGCCATCAACAGTATATAAACAAATAGATGTGGCTGTGTTCCAATAAATTCTAATTTACAAAAACAGACAGATTTAATCCATAGGCTATAGTTTGCTGCTTTTCAAGCTAAACTATTTTCTTTACAGCACAGTTTATGTGCCAGAAGCCCTTATCAAACTCTCTATGCTTCTATTAATTCTTTCCATTTGCATTTATCAAGCGC
This sequence comes from Mandrillus leucophaeus, assembly GCF_000951045.1. Taxonomy (NCBI): domain Eukaryota; kingdom Metazoa; phylum Chordata; class Mammalia; order Primates; family Cercopithecidae; genus Mandrillus; species Mandrillus leucophaeus. Next base: position 4,096,618 of record NW_012108252.1, read on the forward strand.
CTACTAAGTACCTGTGCTAGGACTTAGGACTCCAAAACTAAAAGAGTCACATTTTCACCCTCAGGGAAGTAGAGTGCTGGTTGAGGATACAAATGGAGATACTTTGTAAATTTCCATTTTGAAGTTCCAACTCTCCCTTATTCAACTCCAGGATGGATTAGTTACTATTTCACTAATGCCCCTATAGCACATAGGTAGATAACTCTATTGTTCACTCATCACTTCTGTATTACAATTATGAGTCTCCCCCACTAAGGCCATGAGAACAAAAGTTGGAGATGCGTCATACCTGGCTCTAGGTCCCAATCTCTACCAAGGTGCCTGATGTGTATCAACAAGCTTGATATTTTAATGATTATATATCATGTGAAAGTTATGAGAGACCTAATTTATTAAGATCTATTTAGTAAAGGATTGTAATCCCAGGCTATGGAAATATTATGGAGCATAATTTGTGGAGGTCTCATTGGTCACAGACCTTGGGGATGAACTTTCTAAGCCTAAGAATGTATGTGGCTAAGACAATGTATATTTGCTCAGCTGCTAGTAGCAGATTTTACGTCATGGCACTTGACTGTCACACTGTTTCCACTAAGTGGTCCTCACAGTGGACTTTAGCTAATTGAAAGCTGTCATTCTATCTGTTCTCCAAGGAGAATCCAAGCTTTTATGTGAAGAGAAAAAGCTGAAACCTGAATTCTTCCATGCCCAATCCATACTGAAATAATTCTAAAATGTATCGTATAGAGCAAAGAAAAAAAAAACTCCCCACAATGGCAAAAACACAAAAATATATGTGTTCCCAGCAAGCCCCATTAGCAGAGCCTCAAAGCCCTCTTTCTGGCTCGCTCATTCACTGATCTACTGATCATTGAGAAGAGAGTAGATTCAGTTGGTCCAGTGCCCAAGCATAATGCTGCTTCTGTGTACTCTGCTGTATTAGTCCATTCTCACAGTGCTATAAAGAACTACCAGAGACAGCGTAATTTATAAAGAAAAGAGGTTTAATTGGCTCATGGTTCTGCAGGCTTTACAGGAAGCAAAGCCAGGGAGGCCTCAGGAAACTTACAATCATGAAGGAAGGTGAAGAGGAAGGAGGCATGTCTTCCACGGCCAGAGTAGGAAAAAAGAGAGCGAACAGGGAGATGCTACACACTTTTAAATAACCAGATCTCATGAGAACTCACTCACTATCATAAGAACAGCAAGGGAGAAGTCTGCCCCATGACACAATCATCTCCCATCAGGTCCCTCCTCCAACACTGGGGATTACAATTTTGACATGAGATTTAGGCAGGGACACAAATGCAAACCATATCATCTGCTATGAGACCCAGCACCTGTTTTGCAAAGAGAAGAAAGGAGCTGGCAAATGCCTTGTATATGGGAAATGAGCTATCTCCAATAGAGACTTTAGGTAGGATTTGGTCTTTTGCCATTAGCTCCTTGGTGCAGAATTCACCCCGGGCTGGGCAGGACTGACTGTCTTGGACCATGTCAACAACCCTCCCATGAGCAACTAGAAGAGGCACCTTTGCTACAGCCCACATTAAAGGGCTCTCAGGAGGAGTAAAGACATTTATACTAGCATTACTTCTCCATTTTGACTTCTTCTCTGGATGAACATGGCCTACAAAACAAAATTCCTACTTTAGTTTTCTTATATTCAATATGGCCTAGAAGATAAACATACAGGTTTTATAATTACACTCACTGGAGTTACAGTCCTTGCCCCACCATTTCCAAATTGCTGGTCTTGGGTCTTTTCCATGATCCCTCATCCCACAGTTTTCTCATTGTTAAATGATAATAATAACATATTTTTAAAAAGTTTGTGTGATGATTATATGAGATCAGGAAGGTAACATAACAGAAACTAGCATTTATTGAGCATGTAGTTACTATTTTGTTACATTCCTGATCTCATCAATCCTCTGTTCTAAGCAGAGGATCACAACAACTCTATTAGGTAGACACTATTACGCTCCTGTGCCCCAAATTTCATAGCTAACAAGCACAAATAGAGTAGGATTTAAACTCAGACAGTCTAACTACAGAGCAAAATACCTTAACCACTCTATTCTTTTGCTTCCATGACAAATATTACATTCTGAAAAATAGCTACTATTTCAACGACTGCTAGTACTATAGCTCATCATCATCATCATCTTCATCATCATAAAATGTCTAGAGAAGGCTTAGACCCAGTAGCACTTAAGGGTGCTGGGCTCTCTTCTGACACAATCCACGCTATTTTCTTGTCAATAGGAGAAAATTCCAGACTTTTGCAACTGACAGGGCTAAAACAAACAGTATGTCCCTACCTGTTCAGTTTTAAACCCAGGAACTGGGCAGAACTCCACAGTGACCATCACTATGAACAAATGGATCACGGTAGAGGTGGAAAGTATAGTTTTTGCAGTGGTATGTTGGAGTCTGCTCATATCAGCTCCACAGAGCCAATAGTGCAGATTTATTTTTAACTCTCTGTTTAATAACATGAAGCTGGTAGCCAGAAATTGACCATGATGAGAATACACCACAGAAATAAGCAAACACTACAAATCAAGGTGCTTTTTCCCCCAGAGACCTGGTTGTTAAACATTTACCAGCACACTAGCGCTTTGAAATCAGACAGGCATGAGTTTGAACCCTCAGGCAATCAAGTGAGATGGCAAGCAAGTTACTTAACTTCGCTGAGCCTTATTTTCCTCGTGCCTGTAACAGGAAAAATAGCTCCCTAATGAATTGTTGTGAAGATTTAATGGCATACTATTTGTAAAGTTCTTAGGAGAACATATGGCACTTAGAAGTCAATAAGTCAATAAGCTATTATGTTAGTTTTATTATTTGCATTGCATTAACCAAAAGTGGATGGTGGAAACCATGGTATAAATAAGAATATACAAGCACCAACTCAGCAGGCCTGTTCTTCACCAGGATTGGTTTCACCCTTCCAAAAACTGTTCTAGTCATATCCCAATTTTAAAAGCCTGAATTTAAGTGCTTTCTGCTCTCTGCTCAAGTAATGCATTTTCATTTGGATCCACTTCTAATGTTACAAGCCCCTGCCCGCACCATTCAACTTGTGCTGGGGTAAACTTTACCTAATTAACAGTGGCATAATCAAAACAAATGTTATTTCAGTTCCCCATGACATGATTAATTCCCATATGCATTCCAGGTCAGGCCTGCTCTTGATTCACCAAAAAGCAAATCACAGAATCACTAACTATTTGAGGTGGATAATAATTTTGGGCCCCTCTTATCCACTTTGCAGATGGATATATTGAGTAGTTAAGTGACTTGTGCTCTATAAATAGATGGCTTTAAGCCAAGAATTTTTTGTAACTTCTAAGAGACAATTCACATGTACTTAGCATATACTAAGTGCAAAGAAGAAAGTCAAAGACTTAGTGATCCTCTCCACTCTGTCACCAAGTCCTACTCCGCCACCAATCTCATCGCCACTGCTGGTTTTATGTCAAACTATATACCAAAGAAATGTAATGATTTAATGATGTCATTTATTCTCCGGTAGACCTACTGTATTTTATTAAATTCAACAGTTTCACATCTGGAAGGACCAAGTCAATTGCCCAACTCACTCCTTGAAAACTTTAAGGGCTATACAAATTGAGGGGTACTCAACTGCTCTGAATACTCATGAATTCTCAAGATGTCAGAGCTTCGTGTTGCATCTCCCTCTTACAGAAACTAGAGGCTCTACTAGAGGCTCTGAGAAGCTCTGCAGTGCAAACATCATTTACAACATTTTATTATCAAATGTTTATTTTTAATTAGTCTAATGATTCCCAAACTTTATTGACTAGAACTAGAGAATTCCTTTTTTGCTGCATATCTACAAATCTCAGACACAGACTACTCAGTGGAAGACCATTTTGGTAATAGCTGATCTAGTCCATGCCTTCAAGTTTAGAGAAAAACCTGAGTTTCTGGGTAAAGACGTGGCAAAGCCATACAGCAAATCAGAACAGCCAGCTCCTCTGCCTCCCAATCCTTGCCACTACCATTCCTTAGCGACCCCTTGGTATGTGAATAGGATAGTTCCGGGTTGTGTGATTTCACTGGGGACCTATCCCAGCTCCAAACCCCAATCCAGTATGCCAGTAAGCAACTTAGGGGAAAATCCAAGGAAGTAACTGGGACAGGGAGACAACCCAGTAAGAATTCAAACAGGAAGAGAGAAAAAAGTAAATAAACAATAAAAATTGCATGAGTAGGTGAGAAGACCAATGAATGGACAAAGGGGATGGATGGATGGATGGATGGATGGATGGATGGATGGATGGATGGATGGATGGATGGATAAAAGAATCAAGTATATGAAGAAGCAAAAGAGTAAAAGAACAAATGAAGAACAAGGCAAGAATGAGTAAGTATGTAAATGAATGAGAGGAAGTTCACTCCCAGTTGTTCCATGATGGAAGAAGCAATGGTTCCCTCCTAGCCCATGACACCAGACCTTGTTATAACTCACAAGCAGTGCATAAGAGCATATGCCTTCTCTTTTACTTTTTCTTCAAATGAGGTGTTAAGGAACTTGAATTTTACCCTGAGGACAATGGAGAAATCACAAAGAATGCAAGCAGGAGAGGAACACGTTTATATTTATGTTTTTGAAATGTAATTCTAGAGGAAGAGGTATGCGAGAGCCCTTTGTGTGGCCCTTCGCAGTGGAGTCTCAGGTAAGGCATTTCTTAGTCTTTACTTCTCAGTCTTCTCAAAAGAAGACAGAAAAGCAGTGATTACACAACAATTCTCTTAGCACTATGGAGTTTACTTTTGCTCCCCCTTTGACTAACTTTAACCTCTACCACCTCTACCTGGCTTTGAACCTTAGAGGAGGTGGGTAATACAGACACCTACCACTTGAGTTACTTACACAGTACTTGCAAATAGAGATCAGGACAGTATTGGAGAACCCTTGGGAGGTGAACACAGGGAGCATAATTGACTAACTAGGAATCCTAGCTGTCCTTAAGAGATTCTTAAGTAATATTGAAACTGAATATTGTCAGTTTTAAAAGACTATTTTAAGACCTAAAAGGAAAGTGGTACTTGACAGAGAATGCAAAAAAGTTACGTTCATTGGTATGTGATGTAGGCCATATTAACAACAGATTCAAGGATGTCTGGCACCCTGCACAGTGCCTGGCACCTAACAGGTACTGTCCAAATAATAGTTGACTAATCTATACCGAGTTCATAAAGGAAGCACATTCATCTGTGTGCTCAGTAAACATATACTAAAAGCCTACTATGTGCTAGCACATGCTCTGGACGCTGGAGATGCAGCAGTGAATAAACGAAGTCCCTGCCTTCGTGAAGCTTCCATTTGAATGAAATGGCATTTAAATGGAAACTTCATGAAGGCATGACAATATTCCAGAATGTTAGGGTCAGAAGTTATAGATTCTACAGCTCAACCCTTTCATTGTTTAGAGAAATTCAGATCCAAAAAGGAGAAAAATTTTCCCTAGTAATAAAGACGGGGTTTAAACCCCAGTCTCCTGACCATAAATTCAGTGCTTACCTATTTATACAAGCCTGCCTAGATTATGGCAGTTCCAGAATGTTTGAGATCATAACCTTAAAGAAAAGCCATGGTGTCATCTAGCATCATTTAATTACAGACACGTCGGATTTTGGCCAATGTTTCTGGCTTAGTAAATTAATTACTATTACTTTAAGGAACCAAACAAAATTAACCAAAGCTCAGGAATTATTACAACCAGCAAAGAAAAAAAGAGGATTGCCATTTTATGCTTTCTGCAAATGAGTAACCATGAACTAGGAAGCTTTAGAATCAAATTTACTTTTGAATACCAGTTCTGTCTCCTATGAGGTACACAACCACAGAAAACTCACAGGTCATGGGCCTCCATTTCTCCACTTGCAAAATGAATCATAGAATTTTTATGAGAATTCTATATAATAAAATATGTAGAATACAATAAGGGCTTGAAAAGTGGTCATTCCTTATTCCTCCCCCTACCTCCTTCCTGTTTGGATGGTCAATTTCCCTATTTTAGGGCCAGTCGTTGAACTAAAAAATGTTCAGACACTTAGACTGGTGAAACATAAAAATGTAATAGCCTTAAAACATCTGAAGAAAATGCCCCTAAACTCATGGTGTGCACAACAGGCCTGGAATTTGGACTCTTTCATTTGGTGGAGTTTTCATATTTTCAGCCTTTGGTCAGACTTAAATTCCAAGGGGACTACCTCGCCTGATATTTTGGCACTTTCCCTAGTCACAGTTGGAAGCCAGAAGTACAAAAATGAGTGAAATTGAAAAATAATGAAAAACAAAAGTCAATCAAATCTTTTATTTTCACTTTTTTTTTTTCCTTCAGTGGAATAAAAAACAACAAAAAAAAGCAGATCTGTATGACTTTAAGTCAAAGCCTGGGATATCAAGTTTTAGTTCTGAAACCTTTTCCCATGCTCTAATTCAATAGGCTTCCACTTACCCCATGCTGGTCACACTTTAGAAACCCAAGACCTCCCTTTTCCAGGTAATGTCTTATTAAGACTCTTGTGACTAATTCACAAGTCATGTCTTTTGGAAAGGTATATTATATGTACATAGGTCTTGCTGGAGCTGAGAGAAAACAAAGCTTTTCTGTTTGTCCGTGTCATAT
>NW_012108252.1:4103335-4199175 GCF_000951045.1 Mandrillus leucophaeus
TGGCTTAGTAAATTAATTACTATTACTTTAAGGAACCAAACAAAATTAACCAAAGCTCAGGAATTATTACAACCAGCAAAGAAAAAAAGAGGATTGCCATTTTATGCTTTCTGCAAATGAGTAACCATGAACTAGGAAGCTTTAGAATCAAATTTACTTTTGAATACCAGTTCTGTCTCCTATGAAGTACACAACCACAGAAAACTCACAGGTCATGGGCCTCCATTTCTCCACTTGCAAAATGAATCATAGAATTTTTATGAGAATTCTATATAATAAAATATGTAGAATACAATAAGGGCTTGAAAAGTGGTCATTCCTTATTCCTCCCCCTACCTCCTTCCTGTTTGGATGGTCAATTTCCCTATTTTAGGGCCAGTCGTTGAACTAAAAAATGTTCAGACACTTAGACTGGTGAAACATAAAAATGTAATAGCCTTAAAACATCTGAAGAAAATGCCCCTAAACTCATGGTGTGCACAACAGGCCTGGAATTTGGACTCTTTCATTTGGTGGAGTTTTCATATTTTCAGCCTTTGGTCAGACTTAAATTCCAAGGGGACTACCTCGCCTGATATTTTGGCACTTTCCCTAGTCACAGTTGGAAGCCAGAAGTACAAAAATGAGTGAAATTGAAAAATAATGAAAAACAAAAGTCAATCAAATCTTTTATTTTCACTTTTTTTTTTCCTTCAGTGGAATAAAAAACAACAAAAAAAAGCAGATCTGTATGACTTTAAGTCAAAGCCTGGGATATCAAGTTTTAGTTCTGAAACCTTTTCCCATGCTCTAATTCAATAGGCTTCCACTTACCCCATGCTGGTCACACTTTAGAAACCCAAGACCTCCCTTTTCCAGGTAATGTCTTATTAAGACTCTTGTGACTAATTCACAAGTCATGTCTTTTGGAAAGGTATATTATATGTACATAGGTCTTGCTGGAGCTGAGAGAAAACAAAGCTTTTCTGTTTGTCCGTGTCATATGCTTCAATATTGGTACCAACACAGCAGCGCGTGAGAAGCAGTCATCTGAATCCACGAATCCACGAATCCACGTGGCAATCAGCATCAAGATTCTGCAATGTCTCCCAATCAAACTGAGTATCTGCAGTTTAGTCCCCTTTCAATATTGCAGAGTGGACCAATGTCTCCTGACATCCTTCTCTCCCCTAATCCCCACTCCTAGAGAAGATCGCATTTTATTTTCTGCAGAATACAAAGACAATGCTGAGATGTTATTGAGGGAGACTGACATGCACAAGAATTCCAGAGTGTGTGAGCTCCAGGAGGTAAATTGACAAAACCCTGAACAGGGATGCTCACTCATGCTGTGTAATATTTCTGTTTTTCTGGAATATAGGTATATTAATATTCTCTTGAATATTCCTAGATACGGTCTGTGGGCTCAGGGGTTGTACTGACTCCTCTTGGTTTCCATTTATTCGTGTTAGTGTTTGGCACCTATGAAGGGTTCAAGCAACCCCCATCAGGGCTTGACATCAACAAGAGAATATTAATAAACCTAAATTCAAGAAAAGTAAAAAGAATACTAACAGCACCTGGTAGAGATTTAGGAAGTGAAAGGAAGTGTCTACCGATGGCTCTGCTTCTAACTCTCCAGGCACCTTGCAGGAGTCTATTCCCCACCTGGACCTTGCTGGGATCTCTCTGGAAAATAAGAGAGCACTGGACAGGATGGTCCCTAGGACCCCTCCCAGGTCTGATACTCTGTGGGTGAAACAAGGTGCCCACAGCAGGAATCCGGGAGCCGGGCCACACTGACAAGTCTGACCGTCCATGTAGAGATCCAGAATAGTGGAGGGGCCAAGAAGTAACAGTATGCCTGCCCAATTTGAATAATAATCAGAAAGGACTACAGCTACTCAAAGCGTTGCCACTTTGGAATGTTTCATTCACCATGGAATGTGCTTTCTTCTCCTTGTTCAAAATGGTAATCAGAATGGTTGAATTAAAGGATTTTTTTTCTATGTCCAGTAAGGAGCAGACATAAAATCCTAGATTTTGAAAAATGTAACTTTTCTAAATTTTTAACTAAAAACCTTGAAAAGAGGACAAGAGGATGCCTCTGGAAGAAAGAGGCACAGCATTGAGCCTTTGTATATGCCAAACACTAACACAAATAAATGGAAACCAAGAGGGGTCAATACCACCCCTGACCCCACACAGCTAGTATCTAGGAAATGAGATAGATAAATACCCAGGCCCTAAAGTAAAGATTAGAGGATGGTAAAGAACAAGAAGGACATCTGCCCTTAGAACTGACATTGTAGTGAGGGTGACATCCATCCAGCCCGAAAACGGTCACTTTATGGACCTCTGCCCATAGGAAAAGCCACTGTTACAAGTGGAAAAATGAAGGATTATTTGTCCACAAACAATAAGATCTTTGAAAATTGAATTGAACTTCAGTTATCTTATCCCTAAGCTGAGAAATAGCACTCCCAGCCTCATAGGGCTTTTTAATTCAATGAAGGTTTAGGAAAGGAAGCACCTACTGGAAATCTAGAGTAAGCTATCTGATGTGATACCTGTGTGAACACCATAATAAGATTCAACAAGGAAGGGGGAAAGTGAAATTGGGGTCCCACCTCCATGAGAACAATGATCAACTCTGAAATTACACAGGCTTAATTAAGGTTACATAATTAAGTACCTGTCATCTTTTTTCAGGGGACCATAAAATGCTCCTTGTGCAAAACTGTCTCACTATGATTCCTAAGGCATCTTTGGAGGAGAAGAGAAATAGAAAAGGTATATGGTTCTTCATAAGTAGGGGGAGCCTAGTCCAGCTTGAAGCTTAGATAGACTTCTCTCCTCCCAGCCATCTACAGCCAGTTTCAGTTTTACACATTGCAATGATCTGGGACCACAGTTGAGACTCACCAGTCTCCAAGATCATCACACTCAGTGGTGTCTGCAAATACACTGAGTCTCAGTGGAACTATGTTTATTGAGTACCAAATGCACGCCAGGCCCAGAGTTGACCTCCGGTACAGCAAGGTGTGCAGAACTTGGCTTCTCTGCTCACCAACTTTAGGGAAGTCAGATGTAATCAAGGAAAATTCAATATGGAATGTCCTAGAACCAATTCCATCCAAGGCTGTCAGAGATGGTGTTACAGAAGAGATGCCATTTGGATTCACCAAGCAGAGAAGGGGGTAAGGATACGTCAGGCAGAAGGAATATCTTTAGCAAAGGCTCAGAAGGGTAAAGGAGCATGGGAACCTGCTCAGTTTCCTGCTTGAAAAAACAGCCAGTCTGGAGGCAGGGAGAGTGGAGGATGAGGTTAGAGATGTGGGCAAGAGCCAAGTCTTATGGCTGCCATGTGTGCCAAGGCAAGGAACCTGGCCTCCGTCCAGTAGCCAGGGGAGCCACTGAGCTTCCACAGAAGTGACATGGTCAGATTCATCTTTAAGGGCGCTCTCTCTGGGGCACCATGAAGGCAGATTGGCAGGGGAAAGCCTGAAGGCTAGGAGGCAGGTTACGAGGAGTTTTACTGCTGTTTTTGTGTGAAGCATCTGTTCTAAAAGGAACAATAAAGGAGTCAGTCATGTGGCCTCGTAACTTTCCACGTGGGCTACTGCAGGGGATGATTAACACAAGGTGAGTGAGGATCAGAACACAGTGCTGACTGAGAGGCAGGTAGTACAGACTGGTGATCTTACAGGGCTAAAGACCGAACAGATACTCCAGTTTTTCAGTGCATCAGTTGAGTGACACTGGGAAACTCAGCCAAGAGGGATTATTGGGCAGAGCCTCAGTTTCCTCATGTGTGACATGGCAGTCATGATGCCAGTCTGGTCAATTTGCTGTGAATAAGAAATGCACACAAGGTCCCTGGCAGAGCCTCAGGCACAAAACAGGCCCTTCGTGAGTGGTAGCCACCATTATTACAGTGGAAAAATCTTCTGCCAAGAATGCTCTCAGAAATCAGAAAGGATTCATTCACCAAGACAGAGGCTTCCTCTGCTAAGCACCAGTAACCAAAGCAAACAAGAGCAGTGGGGACGAACCCAGAGTTGTTACCTATCTGGGAGGCTCAGGTGTCCCTTTGATGGAAAGCACAAACCAGCCTGAATCAAACAAGCCCATACACACCGACCAGAGCTGCGTGTTCTCAGCAGCCCTGGGCACATTCCCACGTAACCTGGTTTGACAAGCTGCACTGGCCCAGTGCCCAGCTTCCAATCAGAATCTATGAGGCCCAGAGATTATTTGACAATTTCTGTCTCTGTCTAGGAGAGCAGCTATGGTGCAGAATGGAAGCATCAACATATGTGTTAAGCACATGTGTATTTACCCTTTTATTCCTATCTCACGTAGAAGGTAAATCACTTCTTCTAGACGGCAACAGTGCCCCTGTGAGGGCCCCAGCTCCGAACACAGCTTTTGCCATCAATACAGCTAATTTACTATCTGGGAACAGTTCTGGCTCCAGAATTAGGATTCAAGGCGGCAGATTTTCTGATACTCCCAGCTTAGACAGGATTGAGTTTCCTGCTGCAAACCACTTGCTTGGGAATTGAAGGCACTGATGGATGAAGACATTGCTCAGTACCAGTTATCAGCTCTTCCTCTCCTATCTCCTGACTCTCATCCTGTCACTGGCAAATGTTCTGGAAACTTCTCAGGCTCTCTTTCCAACAACGCCTCTTTCCTTCTACCACTATTTGTTGCACTGAGCACCCAACACCCATTGTTGCTTCTCACCCAGTGGTTACCTCAGAGCCTCGAAAAGCCCTTTCTGCCTTTTCTATGACACTGAAATGTTCTCTGCAGGTCACCAGTGGCCTTCTGAAACCCAACAAGGCCTCGCCCTACTTGGTCCCCTTCACTATTTTACACTTTGACCACCCCCTATTTCCAGAAAGCTGTCCCTCTGTGGTTCCTAACACTCTCCCACTCTCCTGGCTCCCCCCAGTTCACACTGGCTGACTCCTCTTTCTCTGTCTACCTCTGGGCATGGGCTGTCTGGGGCTGTCTTTCCAGGGCCTCTTCTCTTTTTTCATTCCATAATCCTCTTCCTAGAAGATGACACAGCTGCTCCTGTTCCAGATACCTCTTATTCCCACAAGAATCTCCCTCTCTCTCTCTCTCTTTCTCTCCCTTGAGTCCAGAACTACAAAGCCACCCCTCTGGTAGAACCCATCCCTGCTCATCCCTCAATGGCCTCACACACAGTTGTCCCAGTCCAAACTCTCAACTTCCCTTTCCCAACCTGCTCATCTGCCTGTGTTTGCTGCTTTGTTAGTGGCCTCATCACCCTCTCCACCCAAGGGAGAAAGCTCAGGAAGTCTCCACTCCTCCTTCTATTTCACCTTCATCCTTACTATCCCATCCCCCACCAAAACTTCTCAACCTCTTGCTTGGACTTTTGCCATCGCTTCATAACCAGTCTCCCTGCTTGCTTCCCCTGCCATTTCAGGTTCCTCGTCACTGCTGTACAGAGAATATTACCGCTGTACAGAGAATATTACCTGTCAGGGATCAAAAATACTCACCACCCCCAATGCCACTCCTTAGGGTGGCATCCAACACTCCCTCACAGGTAGTGGGAACATACATTTGGGGTCTGTCTCTACTACTACTGAATTGTCAGTTTTTTAATAGCTACAACCGTGCCTCAGTGGCTGAGTATCAATCACCCCAACCCATAGTAGGTGTTCAATACACACTTGAAGAAATGAACAAACCTTCAGGCAGTCAACAGTCCCCAGCTTATCCAGCCTTGCTCTCTGAAATCAAAATGCCTTTCTCTGGTTATTTGATGATTAAAAGGTCATAAAGCAATTGTAAAATACACCTGAGCATCCCAACATTTCTAAGACTGATGAATGCCCCATCTTAACTTTCCATCGTATTTAGTTGTTTCTAACTGGGTATTTATCCACATCAAACAAAAAGTATACTTGTTATGGGTTATGGCTAACAAAAATAATTTTATCATTTTTTTTAAACTTTGGTTTAGTTTGTGTCATCTGCTGGGGTCACATCAGAAAAACAAGGAATTGCTCTATTTAATACAAAGGGAATTCAGTAAAAATAATTGATTACACAGATAATGGAGGAGCTGAAATGTTTAGGCAGATATTGGTGAGGCAACCCAAGAAGCAGGAAGCTGCTAGATATTCTAGGCTAGATAGACAAGGGAGAGCCTAGGCCAGTCACTCAGTGGGATCTGGAAGTTTGGCGGTGGCAGATTTACCATGAAGCTAATGAGGTTTGAGCTTGCCATCCAGGGTCCCTTCTAAGACCCTAGATCTAATTACATACTCATAATTTTGTATCATTTTTATTTAAAGCAGTCCCCAAGATTATATAAGCTATGAGTCATAAAACCTGGACCCACCGTGAACCATAGAGGAAATGTTACCACTGCTGGAGATGTTGTCCAAGGCTGAGAGAGGTGGAGAGAAATCCCCTGGCTTTTCCTTTCTGTCCACCTTCCAATTTCTTGCCAGTACTTCCCATTGGCCAAACAAACCCAGACAGAAGCCAACTAGCATGGGGGCCTAGGAAACACAGACTGCAGGTCATCCTCCCTGTGCTATGAAGTACAGCAGGGAGGGGCAAGGGGTAGATCTAAGAACAAACAAACCAAGGACTGGTGTATCAGCCTCACTGAATCTTCCTTTGGTGCCCAGTGCTAGGACTGAAAGGATACAAAGATATGAGGCTGTTTGCAGGGAAAGGCTAACTTGCTCTCCCTCTTCCAAGGTTTTCCACAGTGCAACATCATCCCAGTGTTCACAGAACATACCTGTATCTGCCTCCCAGCCCTGCAGTCTCTGAAACTCAATCTTGTCATTGTCCCAAAGGCAGTCAGTCTTGGGTAGGCCAACTCACACTAACCAAATTCATGGAAACTTGAGACATAAGCCCTAAAATCAGTATGCCAATTTATAAAAAGAAATATTCCTGTAGCATGGAGTAACATGCTCAAGTTAATAAAATCAGTTCACTTCTCTTGCTCACAATACCACATAATTATCGAATGCTAACTCCTTTGTGGGTACTCCCAATGTGGATACAGACGAATAATACCCAAGCCCCTCTAGAGGCCAGTAATGAATTTACAGTAACACTGTAGACAGATCTAGACTGAAAAGAAATGATAATCCTTATTGAGTATGAACCCACAGATAGGTAAGTTAAAGTGATTTGAATGTTTAATACCATCAAACACTGACAGATTCAGACGCTGGTCTTTACTATAGATAAAGACTTGGCAGGAAGATTGTAAGTGGTTGTTTGCTTGTCAGGGTGCAGCCTCCCCTGGAAAACGCTCAAGTATGTCTCACTGACTCACTTTTTCTATGTCCTACACTGACCACCCCTTTGCTGATGGGCACATGCATGTAATGCCATCCATTTGGTCACAGCCAAGGCCAACAAGCCTGGGAACCATTCACTCACACCGAGGCAGGGCTTCTGAATCATTCTTGCCCTTTGAAAATCTCATAAAAGTTTTAGACTCTTGCTGAAATGCATTTACACAACACATTTTGCATACACTTTCAGAAAGTTCTTTGATATCGTTGCCTCTAGTTCTTTCTCTAGAGCATCATTTTTCAACCACAGCACCACTGACATTTTGGGTTGAATAATTCTTTGTTGTGGAGGTCTGTACCCTGCAATGTAAGATGTTTAGCAGCATCCTGGCCTCTACATACTAGATGACAGTAGTCCACCCATCACCAAGCTGTGACAACCAAAAACATCTCTAGACATTGCCAAATATCCCTGGGGTGGGGGGAGAATGGGATGGGGAAAAATTGCCCATTAAGAACCAGTGCTCCAGAGAGTCACTGGCCACTTCCATTCTTCCTCCATGAGTGTCACATGGAGGGTCCAGCCCTAAGAGTAACCAGGTGACTTCCCTTTAGGATTGAGGCTATGTCAACTCAGCAGATAAGTTAGCTTCAAAATGAAGAATGTCACCTGGCATGGTGATGCACGCCTATAGTCCCAGCTACTCCAGAGGCTGAGGCAGGAGGACTGCTTGAGGCCAGGAGTTCAAGACCAGCCTGGACAACACAGTGAGATCCCCTGCCCATCACCATCTCTATTTAAAAAAATAATAATAAAGAAAATGAAGAATGTTTTAAAGTTTCCACCTTCTAATTGTACCAAAGTATAAAATAAATGTCTACATGTGGATCAGGGATGGGAGAGAATAGAAAAGCGTGTGGTCATGTGATCAGGAAGGGGGTATTTTAAGCGTGGTTTTTTTTTGTTGTTTTCATCATTTGGGAAGAAAAAAACCAACACTACTAGAGTGCATGTGCTTACAACACATTATGTGACTATATCCACTAGCCAACTAACCTTGAGTCCACCTGAAGCTGCCTGTGATCATTAGCCAGCCATATTTCCAGTATAGCTAGCATTATTGTCAGTCTCTTGTAAAGGATTGGGACCTGCAGCCCATGTCAGTTCTCAAGGTTACCTGTAGTCCTTAAAATACAGCAAATAAGTCATCATTCCCTCCTCCCCTCGCTCACTCCCATCAAACATATTCTGAGGATTTGCTGTGGACCTGACACTGTGCTTTATGTATATCAAATCATTTAAAGCTCACAACAAACTAGAAAAATAGGTATTACTGTCCCCACTTGAAAGAGAAAAGAACTGAGCATCTGAGAGGTTTAATAAGTCACTTAGTATCATACAGCCAGTAAATGACAGAACTGGAATTAAAGCTCAGCTCTTTCAACACTAGGGCCACTGATCTTTTCCTGTTCCTGTTGTGTTTGTGTTCAATTGCAAATGTAGTTAGGACTATTCAAGATAAAAAGCAGTAGCATTAGGAGATATACCTAATGTAAATGACGAGTTGACGGGTGCAGCACACCAACAAGGCACATGTATACATATGTAACAAACCTGCATGTTGTGCACATGTACCCTAGAACTTAAAGTATAATAAAAAAAAAAAAGTGGCCTCTGTGACATGTATGAAAATCAAGGCAAACAGCTCAGTTTTTCACTTCTATGGGTATCAAAACAGATACTTCACATCAAACCAATAATACTCCTGATTTGTGTGACTTTTTAAAAATATGAACCCATTAAGAGCAGTGTTTGGCTGTCATTTTCAAATTCCCAGAGTCTTCCCATAATGCAGGCAGCTACGTGCAGCGCTGAGGAAAAGGCAGAAGCCCAGGAATTCTTCTTGGAGGGCTGTCCTCCCCATCTCCACAGCAGTAACTGCTAGCTGGCTCTGAGCAAGAAAACCCTCATTAGCCTTTAGTTACCAATACAAACCAACGGCCTCTTTATTCTGCCCACACAACTCCAGAGGAAGTCTGGGACAAGGATGGAGAGACCAGATTGATGGGGCTACTCCAAAACACAAATAATGTATTTCCTCCCAAATATGAAAACAACACTTGAAGCCAGGGTGTAATAATAGGTTTTCCCAACATGGTTGCTTTCATGGCGAATTACGACTGTGCCCTAATTACACTTCTAAGAATACCAAGTCCGGATTTCTTCTTTCCTTCCCTTCTTCTCTTGCCTTCCCTTCCTTCCTTCTTCCCTCCTCCAACAATCACATCCTGACCTCCTCCTCTGCATAAACCCCTATGCTGGGACCTGGGGATACTGATATGAATGAAACCCAAACCTGCCTCTTCTTAGACTCTAGTGGGGGATATACTGGCCAATAATCCCAAGAGAGTGTGACAGGCACTAGAATGGTGTTGTGCCATTTCTCCCCTCAAAAAGATGGAAACACTCAAAGTGGTATGGGGAAATCATTAATCTGTTTGAAATATTGGAGGTCAGGGTTAAAGAGGCATCTGTACACAAAGGTATGACATTTGTGTACAACACTGCAAATCCGGGACCTCAAAGTTGGTTAGGAAAGCATGTCTTTGATGGGATCTTTGAATTCTAAATGGTATGAAATCTTAAGAAAAAGAGATGACAACAAAGCTAGTTTCTTTTTCCTTTAGCAAGAAGGGTGAGTAGAGATAAGGATCCCGATCAATAAGTGCTGCTCTTCTTATTCTTCACTAAATCTATTAATATTTTGTGATTTTATTTAGAAATTACTTTTGCATGCATTATCTCATTTTTGCTTTCCAATGACCCCATGAAGTAGGTATTATCATTTCCATTTTAATGATGAGAAAATCAGAGTTCAGAGAGGTAAGTGGCTCTCTCAAGGGCTCACAGCTAGCAGAAGGAAGAATGGGTCTCTCATATCTACCCGTCTACTTGCAAAACAGTGTTCTTCCCTCTAGACTACAATGCCTCCAGACTACAATGCATGCCATGAGTCCTGGGAAACAAGCAGTGTTATTCAACAAGTAGTCTCCCAGGCATCCCACGTGGCGTGGAAGGTGTGTTCGGGAGGCTCTGGGGTGTTGGGAAGACAGTAAAGTGGGTTTTAATGGAAAAGACTGTTCTACTTATAGCTGCTCAAAAAAAAAAATGATTCACTCTTCAGGCCTGACATGTTTTAAGAGACAGACATGCCTGTAAATTTGGCCAGACTCATGGGTGCCAGATGATAATTGACAAAGACCCTAGGGCTTGACGATCAAGCCAGGACTTCCTCATGTTCCTCACTGGGCTCTCCAGGGGCCAAGCACACTGCATAATTAAGTCAGATGGCTGTAGAATGGAAGAGATGGGTCATTTTCCCTATAGAGAGTTTTCTTCTTGGCAAGATGTAGAATGACACACTTCAGGCAGCAGGAAGATCATTTCCATAAAAGTCTGCAGGGAGGGAGGGAAATCGCAAAGTTACTGAAAGACAAACAAAGCCCAAATACCATAAACAGAGTATGGAGTTCTTAACCAGAGGCACAATTATCTCTTACCTCAAACTTGGACAGGACTCAAGTGAGCATTATAAGAGATTTTCTCATGCACATGAGTAATTGCCCCACTCATTAAAACGTTATATATGAGCCTCACTTGGAAATCAGCAAAGTGTGAATTCCAGTGCAGACCCAGAGAAGACTCAAAGGCACCCCAGGAAGTCCCAGCAGAGAGTTTCAAAGCAGCCCAGCAAACTTCTAGGAGGCAAACAATGGTCATAGTGAGATGACCCAAAGAAAATAAGATATCACCCAATATGCACACCAGTATCACACAGGCCCATGAATATAAATAATGGCCATATGTCTACAACAATGAGGGAAAATGCTTCGCAATCTCACTTATAGTTCAACCACTTAGGACCCTTTCTTCTTGAACCAAAATCAGTACCTGTTAAAAATAAAGAACCTATGAGATTGATAACAAAATCAACTTAATCAAGGTGTGATTCCTGTAGGATTTAATGGCATGACAAAGAACCAAACTGATATCTTTAACCCACAAGCTTTGAGATGCCATCTTTCAATCATAGTCATTCTCATGATATTTTGAGGCTGTTGAGTCACCTAGGAAAAACACAAACATGAATTTTAGGTCTTAGAAGGTCTAGTCCAGTACCTCAGTTGATCATGTATGAGCTGACCCTGGAATTTGAAATAATCAGATTTGGATTTTATCTCTACATATCCTGAAGACACTGTGACTTGGTCGATAATAGTAACATTCACTAAGATAAGGAATTCAGGAGAAAGAGTAGCACGGAGAGAGGGAAAAAAAATGACGAATTTTATTTTAGACCTGATGGGCTGGAGGCACCTATGAGACATTTCCAAGCAGGGGGTATTCCGTAGGCAATTTATTACCAACATTTCAAAGAACAGAAACAAAAAGAACATGCTCGACAATTGGAGAAGATATTTACTTTACCATCATATGTGAAATGTGGTACTTGATTTTTCCTTCCTTATGGTTATTAATGTCATTTGTCATCACATACAGTAAGTATGCTCCTACATACTGCAGCACAAAGGTTTTTGAGTTGGGGCAAGCATTCTCCCTGGAAAAGTTATGGCATGTGACACATTCAGACTCACTTTATCTTCAAAGGGCTGAACAAGGGAAATGTTACAGGAAGAGGGCATGTCTCCATGGGATTTGATGGGAAGAAAGACATCCATCCAATCACCTTATATGAAGGACTGACGACCTTGACCTACTGTGATGATCCATCTAAATGTATGCCGAGTACATATGACAATGATAATCCTTGAAATATAACAGGATCTCCCACAAGTGACACAAAACTTCCAGATCATGACTGGTTCTTCTATTTTGTTTTCTATAATGTTTATTATTTCTGATCATAAAGTAACATTGTCTATCACAGTATACAAGGAAAATACAAAAAAAAAAAAAAGAAGAAAACAAAAATTAGCTTCACCTGTATCAGAGGTAACTATTTTTAATAAGTGTCTGTATTTTATCTCTATTTCTTTCTACCCACTATAAATTTATGTATTTGGGGGTACTTAACACCATTGTGTACATGCCATTTTATCCTTATTTCTCCTTAGCATTATATATTGAGCATTATCCCATGACATTAAATATTTTAATAACATAATTTTTATATTGGCTGAGTATTCCATAATTTAACCAATTCTGCATCCATGGATATTTGGTTTGTCTTTAGTTTTTTTTTAGTATAAATAACAAAACAAAAAATTCCTCCTACTTAAATCTGGGTGTGCCCCTGCATTGGTCAGACCTAGACAGGATGGTATACAAAAAAGGGTTTCGTGAAAAGAGTATTTACTAAGGAATTGGGGGGGTTAAAGGAAACCAACAAAGATGATGACATAAAAAAAGGGGTGGAGCCGAAAACAGTGAGGAAGCCACTCCTAGCTAGGACAGAAGGGGAAAGGCAGAGGTTGGAGCTGCAGGAAGTCAAGTCAGTGAGGGTTGTAGCAAAAGGAGGGAGTCACCCGACAGGCCATGTGTCCTTCGGTGAGGAAGGCAACCACTCTCAAGCCATGGCCCAGCAGGGAGCAAGCCAGAAGAAAGAAAATACCCTACCCCTTCTTGCCACTGCTCTGACTGCCATGGCTTCTCATCAGTTGAACCCAGCCAGTAGACAGAGAGCACAGTAGACAGGGGCTGGATTGATGTGGTCCATTCAGTTTAGCCTTTCAGACACAGAGCAGATGGAGAATATCCAGCTCAACACCTTTGTTGGTCCCTTTTCTAAGTTAGAGATAGGAAGACTGTGAAGATTTAGAACATACACTGTGTAGCCAGTATTGCTGAACTTTCACCGTCTGAGTTCCAGATGGGTGCAAAGCATCCCAGCTTGCCTAAGTCTGTTTGTGCCAAATTCAGAACTGGGTCATCCCCTCCTCCAAGACTTATTCTGCCGCAGCCCCTGAGGAGCCTTCTACTACTTGGTCCCTGAGCCAGTGCCGACCTAGGCAGCCAATCTATTAGCATACTCACAAAGTTCTGGAATTAGGCTTGCTGCCTAGGCCAATTATACAATGCATCTACAAGGCAATCCCTATCACAAACATTACACAATTATTCAACCTATATGACTGAGCTTCTTCCCTGGTTCCCAGTTTTTGGTCTTTATTCATTGTTATAGAGAGGACCCTGCTCTGAACACCAGCTAGTGGTGTGAAGCCTTGACACCCTGCCTAATTTGGACCAGCATCATCTTCCCAGAGGCTGGTCCCTGCTTCCTTCCCAAACACTTAGCCAAGAGACCACCTATAACTATAGCTGTGCTCATTACTGAGTAGAACCACTACTTGCTAAGCTAAAAATACTTGCTATCTCTTGCTAAATAGACTTAGCAAAAATAAAATTAGATTACATTAAATTTAAATTTTAAAAATGGTTGCTGTCATGTTCTGCCACCAGGTTGAATACCCTGGGCTGTCAAGTCTGGCCCAGATGGAATCTAGTCTAAAACATTTTTAAGGCACTGTGTTTTGGGTCAGCCCTACAGTCTGGTTATGATTCTAACCATAACACAGCCTGAATTTTCTCTCCACTGAGTTTCCATTATGGCTTGTAGTTGATTGTGCAATAACTGGTTAAGCCCTAAGCTTTACTAACTGTGAGAAAAGGCAATAAAATTCCAGGTAGGTTGGCTGCTGCCTTTTGGTAATGACATCACCTTTTTCCTATGGTCTCTGACCCTCAGGTCCAACACTGGGTTTTGATGTTCTGCTTAGACCAAGCAAACAATTCAGAAAATTATCTTCTCTAATGTAGAGAAATATTTCATTTTTCTTGTCTGATCTATAGAAATGAACTCTTTTGTTGCATCCTTGGCCATGAAATATGCCTCCTGCATTATTGTGGGGAGTTTGTCTTGTTGGGGTCTACAGCCTGAGTGCCTTTGAAGTCAGTAACTTCAGAAGTTAATTCCAAGCAGGTCCTCTAGGTCCTTTGCATGCTTTGGTGCTTTATAAATTGTATAAAAGGTTAATTTAAGCTCTTGCAGTCCAAGAGACATTGTTCTGTGTGCCTCTATTTCTTTGTCTCTTTATTTCCAACAGTACAAGCTTGAGTCCTGTCTTTGTTTTGTCAGGTGGGTCCCATTAAAATCTTGTATTAAACTTTGCCTCTTTTGAAGTCCCAGACCTCATCCATCTGTTCTGTTTTTTTAAATGACTTTATTTAGAATTTTTTCAAAGTTAATGGAAATGTTTGAGGAATGGAGAGTCTGGTTAATTGATCTTTCAGTTAACTGAGGGTTATTGCTAACCAATATTTTTAGATTTTTGCATTTCATCTTATTTCAAATGGCCTTTCAATTTGTTTCAGCTGCTCATCTCCCAGTCCACAGATTTTCCCCTTTCTTAAATCTTATTTTTAATCCCTTATCCTGCTCCTACACTTGGGACTGGATGCCCAGAAAGTAGGCTCCAGGTGGATTGATTAAGGAAGGTAAGCTATACCAGAAATGCAGAGGAGGAAAAACCCCAGAGAGAATATATATGCCTGAATTCATAAGTGAACCTGATCATCATGGGCCATATATAAGCATCAAATCTAAACATATAAGAGTAGGATCATTTTTCCAAAAATAGCAAGAATTTAAGGCTAAAGAACACTGGATCATAGAGAAAGTAGGCTGGAAATGAGCAAAGAGGATTCCAAAATATCACTCACAACAATGATGGGTCTTTGACCATCCTTAGCAGATGTTTCTCAACAGTTTCGTGTCAAAAAAAAAAAAAAAAAAAAAAAAAAAAACTTCACACTCTTTCTGGATGTACTGAGAAATATTCCTTTTCTCACAAAATTTTAAACACTACATTTTACCATGGAATATACTATATTCTTTAAAACAAAAAGGTCAATATCATCATTTCTGTTTAAATACAAATGTTAAACTATCCATAAAAGAAGCATCTCTGGTTTGTGTGTCACGTGCAGGTATTTATGCACCTGAAGGCAACCTAGGGCCTAGATCCTTTGTTTTTTCTTATTTTCTTAAGTAATCTCATTATTTAGTCTTCAAGTCTTATATATTAAAGGAAATGATGGCTACTAACAAGATGGTTTGCCCTTCGGCTTCCTTTACATGCTCGAGCATCACATTTCATTGACCAAGATGAAGATGGCAGGACACGAAGTTCCCACACAGGTGAGGCAGGTAAAGTAGAAATAATTCCAGCCATGCTACATCTGGGAGTTGGGTGGAAAGTGCTATCATGCTCAATTCAAGAAAATAGTTTACCGAACACAATGAGACCTCTAGATCATACTAAACATGAACAAAAGTGTATCCCACCCTAGATTTGGGGTGACATAATATAAAAATAACAATCCCAAGATCATATTGTCTAGCAGATGCTTAAAATATGATGGAAGAAACGCGAAGGTATGGTACAAATGGGGAAATTCATATTTAGTTCCAATGCCAGAAAGAGCAATTTCCAACGAAAGACATTTTAAGCCTCCATGGGATCATAACACAGAGATAATCCAGCCACCAAAGAAAAAATAATTGACAGCAAGAAGGCACAAGCAAACATCATGAGGACATGCAAGGCTAACAAGAGAAAATGATTAAGAATCCAAATGATCCACACCAAAATAGGTGAAGCGAACCAACTTGGGACATATAGGAGGAAAACCCAGATGAAACCAGAGTGATCTTCTAAGGAACTTCAAAGCAGAATTAAATGCATGTTGGAACCTCTGGGTTCTTTGAAATATATTGGTTATACTGTATATTTGGGAATTGTCCTTATATTGAGATAAGGGTTATCATCAACAAATCTTTTAGTCATCTTCACAAAGCACCCCTCTGAATATCACTATATACAGATACTTGAATGGACACAGATACTTGAATCTGGTTATAATCATCAAGATTCTGCTGCTCAGCAAAAAAAAAAAAAAAAAAAACTACCTAAGGAACACTCATAGAACATTATATTAACAAGATGCTTCTTTATACATTAGCCTAATAGATTCTGTTTCAAGAGGGAAAATCAAATGGGAATAAACATCCCATCTTTCAGATGCTATGAGCAGTCTGAAGACCACATCATTCTCTCTTCTGTTCTTCCTAGATTCCTGGGAAATGCAAGCAGGTGATCTTGATCTTAGTAGTTGTAACCTGTGTGTACTCGTCCACAAACATGCACACAAGTGTGGTCACATCTCTATGCTTCCCATTGACTGCTTGAGCTCCATGTGCACTGCCCAGTACTAGTCCCAGCACCCAACCACCACAGAGACCCCAACAACCACATCCCCTTTTTACCCCAGAGATCAGCCCCAAGGGATTGGGCAATCTTTTCATTGAAACACTCAAAAACAGGATCAGATTATATCTCCTTTTGTAGACACCCTTGTGAGAAAGGCTACTTCTGAACAATATTTTCCTAGTAATTATAACATCAACTCTTCAAGAGCGACTACTTGCAATGACTTGGTAGAGAAAAAAAATACAAACTTGATCTCCTGAAAAACCTATTCTACAAACAATTATGATTATGCCACTCAGCTTAAAAATCTTCTATGTCTCCTCATTGTCTACAGAATATGGTTCAAGATCTTCAGCTTAGCCTACAAATCTTTTTATAGCCCTAGCTTATCTTTCCAGTGATAAAGTCTGCCACTGTAGTCATGAGAAATCACCAATTCAGTCATGCCAAACTTCTCACAGATCCTCAAAACAGGAGAAGCTTCCTCATGTTTTTCTACTTCGTGTTCCTTCTTAATAAAATGCTCCACCACCATCACTGCCATCTCCTGCCTCTTTTCTACCTGACAAATATCTACTCATCCTTTCAGGCTGAGCTAAACATCAGCTCAGGAAGCCTTTCCTAATCATTGGAGGCAGGGCCAGTGGCTACAGGACATCCAACTCTTGTACACCTTGGCACTGGATTTGCTCCACTTGTTGTAAGCACCACACGGTTTTTAGTATTGTGTAACAAGACCTTAACAGAGTATCTGATACACTGACTATGTTATATTAGTATCTGGAGAAGTGGAAAGATTCTAAAAATCATAACATACAAAAAAGAAGTAAAGGAAGTGGGCTTGAAGGAGACTCAAGGAAGATATAGTAGCTCTTAATCATACTAACAATAACCTTAGCTAATTACTATTTGGGTGTCTGGTATGTGTTAGGCGTGGTGCTAGCTACTTTAAAACATCATCATTTAACTCCTCACGAGACCCCTGTGAAAGAGATGTTTATCATCCTCATCCCCATCTCAGAGAAGTAAAGGAAACTGCCCAAGATCACAAAGTGTATCAGTGGCAAGGCCAGTGTTCAATGCCAGTCTTTCTGTTTTGAAAGCCGAGTTCCTTCACACTGTAGCATCCTAAACCACAGAAAAAATTAGCCTTAGCATCACTGGCCTCAGCCTGCTTGTCCTGACTTGTAATTAGCCAGCTCTGTGATCCTAGGCTAGTCACTGTGCTCTTCATCTGCATCTCTTGACCTCTCCTTTCTTAAAATCCTCTTAGCCTGTATCCCACCCATCACAAGTGTTACTTCTTCCTCCTGCATATGTTTCAAATCTGACCATTCCTCTCCATTTCTATCATCAAAACCCTACCAAGCCACCTTCATCTCTCACTTAAACTTGTGCAATTAATTCCTAACTCACCCTTAGTGTCCTCATACCCACTCTAACTGGCCTCCCACCCAAGATTTGCATTACAGCCAGATTGAAATTTTAAAACACAAGCTTATCATCGCTTCCTATTTATTCTCAGGATAAAGATCGAATCCTTAAGACAGCACACAAGGCCTTTGCCGCACTCCAGTTTCATTCTACCTCTCTCCTCATGGTTCCCTGATTAAATTCCCTCTCTCCTTGTACCCTCTGCACGTGTTGTTCCTCAGCCTGAAAGGCTCTTGCCTTCTGCTGTGGTTTGGTTGTCTGTCCCCTCCAAATCTCATGTTGATCCCCAGTGTTGGGGGTGTGGCATAATGGGAGGTGTTGGGGTCACAGGGGCAAATTTCATAAATAATGTTCTCCCTGTGGATGGGGCAGGGTGGTGAATGAGTTATCACTCTAATAGTCCCGAGGAGAACTGATTGTTAAAAGGAGCGAGGCGTCTCCCCCGCTCTCTCACTTCCTCTCTCTCCATGTGATCTCTGTACACACCAGCTCCTCTTTGCCTTCCACCATGAGGGGAAGCAGCCCAAGGCCCTCATCAGATGCCTAATGTTGAACCTTCCAGCCAGCAGAACCATGAGCTAAATAAACCACATTTCTTTATAAATTACCCAGCCTCAGGTATTCCTTTATAGCAATACTAAATGGACTAAGACAACTCCCTTTGTCAACTCTTCAGCAGTTCTTTATCCTTTCAGCCATCTCAGGGACGGCTTCCTTGAGGACACCTTCCCTAAGCCCCAAATCAGATAGGCTCCATTAGACATACTCATCGTTCCAGTCTTGTTTTTCACCATAGCACTTATCGGTGTGTTGATAATGACATACTTCTGTGATTAGTTAATCAGTATCTGTCTGACTTCCTCCCAGGCTATAACCTCCAAGACAGCAGAGTCCAGGTCCACTTTTATCCCTCTTTGTCCCCAGCACATGATATGGGGCTTGGCAGAGAGTAAATGCATAATAAATATTTGTTAAATGAATGTTGGAAGACTACACATCCATTTCTTTATCTGAACAATGAGGGGACTTGACCATGTGATCGCTGAGTTTCCTCTAGCCTTTAGCCTTAACAGCCATCTCCTTAAGACACGAAATCACATTTCCTATTATCCCCAGAAGATCTAGCCAGACCAATAAGCAGATATACTGTAGTTCAGGAGAAGGCAGTGCTTTCTAAAAAGAGGAGCAGCTTTGCAATGGAAGCAGTCTCTCTAGAGGGTAACAGAACTGATCAAGCAACAGTGACTCAATCCTCTGCCAGGGGTACTATAATAATAATTCCCATGTCAGGTGAATGAGAATAAATGATCTCAACACTCCTCCCAACTCTTAAAGTCTGTGATTCTGTACCTGTGTAAAATAATGAAATCCAACTATAAATTCCCACCAGGTCATTAAATACTAAGACAGTTTGTGCTAAAATGCATATATACTGAGATTTTAATCGCAAAGGGCATTACCACATTACATTTAATATATATTGAGCTACCTTGGGCACTTAGTAAAAATACAGATTCCTAGGCTCCAAATCTGGTAATTCTGATCAGTAATTCTGGCTACTTTTAACAAGAGATTTCAGGTGATTCCAATGAATTTAGAAAACTTTTTTTTTTTTTTTTTTTTTTTGAGATGGAGTCTTGCTCTGTCACCCAGGCTGGAGTGCAGTTGCAGTGGCACTATCTTGGCTCACTGCAACCTCCGACTCCCAAGTTCAAGCGATTCTCCTGCCTCAGCCTCCCGAGTAGCTGGGACTACAGGCACACACTACCACACCCTGGCTAGTGTTTTTGTATTTTTAGTAGAGATGGGGTTTCACCATGTTAGCCAGGATGGTTTCGATCTCCTGACCTCGTGATCTGCCCACCTCGGCCTCCCAAAGGGCTGGGATTACAGGCGTGAGCCACTGCGCCCAGCCAGAAAACTCTTGTATGAAGCAAAGAGGCTTGGACTTGGAGTTAGAAGACCTGAGTTCCAACTGGAGTCAATAACTACGTCACCACAGGATGCTGACAAGTTATGTGACTTTTCCAAGTCTCATAACTCTGGCATTATCTCAGAAAAGAGAAACATTACTTTTAAATGGCCTGATGTAGGGTTACATGGAAGCTGATGCTTAATGGTAGCATATGCTGCATTGATCCTAACCTCACTACCTCTGCAAAGGATTCTAAAGCTCTTGTCTCGAAAGCTTACAATGAATCCATTTAATGTTTGGCCTCCTTCAGGGAATGGAGGCATATTTCGCTTCCCTCAAAAATGATGAGAATTTTGGCAAAGATAAACTCAGCCACCTCAGTGACCAACTGTCAAAACAAGGTTTTGGGATTTCAAAAGCTTTTCCGCACAAATGAGCCTCTTAGAACAGTTGTGGGATTATGAATGACATCCATCTAAGGTAAAAACCTGCCCCCATTTTCCCCTCCTTTCACTCTTATTTGGTTCAAGATTCTACCACTTTTGGAAAATGCATGTAAGAAGCATTGCTAAAGTAGGAATGCAAGACAAACCTACCCAAATCATTATTTTCTGCTTCTATCCTGGAAATGTATCTATGTGATATATTTTGGGATGTTGGAAGGGAATTGGTAGTATTTTTAGACACTATGAATGCAAACCCACAGTCTGGCCCAGGGTTCATTCATTCTCTAGAGTTTTCACTAACCTCCAGACACTTTGCTAGTTTTGCAGATGAAGTAAATTCAACATGGTCCTTGCCTTCAAGAGGTTTATACTCTAGCATGGCTTCATTCACTGGAACTCTGAGAAATAACAGAAATATCTTGTGTCCACTTTTTCTAACATGATAGTCACCAGCCATGACTGGCTATTGAACATTGGGAATGTGGCTGAGAAACTGTATCTTTAATGTCAGTTAATATTTATTCTATTTTATTTTTTGAGATGGAGTTCCGCTCTTATTGCCCAGGCTAGAGTGCAGTGGTGCGATCTTGGCTCACCACAACCTCCACATCCTGGGTTCAAGTAATTCTCCTGTCTCAGCCTCCCAAGTAGCTGGGATTACAGGAATGCACCACCACACCTGGCTAATTTTGTATTTTTAGTAGAGACAGGGTTTCTCCATGTTGGTCAGCCTGGTCTCGAACACCCAACCTCAGGTGATCCGCCTGTCTCAGCCTCCCAAAGTGCTGGGATTACAGGCATGAGCCACCAATAGCCACATATGGCTGATGGCTACCATGCAGCACAGCTCTAGAATAAAAGATAGGAAGAAGAAAAAGGAGGAGGAGGGGAAGGAAATGGAGAAGGAGGAAAGGTGGAAAGGAGGAGAAAGAGGAGGAGATAAGAAGGAAAGAAGATAGGGAGAGGAAAAGAAAGAGAAGAGGAGGTGAAAGTTAAACAGAAAGAGGAAAGAGAGGAAGAAGAAGAGAAAGAATAGAGTATGGTGAGTATGATTATAAGTGTATACACAATGAGCCATCAATTATCAATCGTGTGATTACTAACTTTTCATTGAAATGTTTGAGGGGCAGGGTGAAGGTGTTTAGAAAAAAACTTCAGAGTGAAGATTTCATCTGAAGGGTGAGAGGAGCTCACCAGTTGACGAATGGGGAGGAGCCACAAGTTGTACAACCCTACAGCACCTGTACCACTGAAAGGTACACAGTGGGTTTTTAGCCTGGTGGTTTTGTTTGATTGAAGCACCAGATGCTTGGGAAGGAGACAGAGTAAGAAGAGAGGCTTAATAAAGGAACAGGAGTGAGGCTGGGGCCAAAACATAAAGGGCCCAATGTATAGCTCTGAGGGATTTGGACTTTTGTCCACAGGCAAAACATTTCTCTTGGGTACACTCTAAGGGTTTTAAGTGGTGGTTGATATGCCTGTCGCTTGTTTGTTTTCCCAGGGATGGGAATGAGAGCTGGTGTTTCCATTGTCTTAAACTAACTTCCTGCTTCAGCTCCATGTATGTATTGCTCATTGCAAAACATTCCTGGTTTCTATTTTCACATAGCCTCAGAAAAACATTATATCAAAGTTAAGTTTAATTCCGTTGAAGTCTCTTTACTCAGTCCAAACAGCTAGTTCAACCCAGTCATCCAGGTTAGGAGTGAACCTCATTTTTCCGGTAGACACCATCACGTTTGAAGACC
Organism: Mandrillus leucophaeus; assembly: GCF_000951045.1. Lineage (NCBI taxonomy): Eukaryota > Metazoa > Chordata > Mammalia > Primates > Cercopithecidae > Mandrillus > Mandrillus leucophaeus. Next base: position 4,125,462 of record NW_012108252.1, read on the forward strand.
TGCCAGAAGGTACCAAAAAGGCTCCATCTGCTCAAAAATAAAGTGCTGTTCCAGATTTGTGTAGAAATTTCTACATGGTTCAGTCAAAAACTGTGTTACTCTGGAATGACCTGGGAAAACGATGGAAAGGAACAGTCAATGTTCTGTGATGCACGGAAATGCTGCTGTCTCTTGGAAAGTACTTGATAATCACTGTTAAAGTCCCTTCCTTGTGGGCCAGCACTGTCACAATGACCACAAAAATCACCCTTCATTGAGCATCTGTTCTATGCCAAGACAGTGTGCTGAGCACTTAGCCTGTGCTATCCCCATTTAATCCTTGCAACACTCTGCAAAATAGGTATTTTTATCCCTAGTTCCCATGTAGATAAAGTGAGCTCAGAGATGCTATATAGCATGTTACTTCCCAGAGTCAACAGCTAGTAACCGACAATGCCAAGCTCAAACCTAGAGTAAGCCACTAGAGAGTTACGCTACTGAGAGAGCACTGCCAAAGGACACTGGTACAGCAATCAAGTCAGAAGGCCTTCCCACTTCCTCTGTCCCTGCCTGATGATGCCGACAAATCCCATGACACTTCAGTCTCTGTTATTTCACCTATAACATAGAGGTAGTTAGACCTTCACTACAATCTCTAAAATGCACAGAAAAAGCTTTGAAATTTTCCTTTCGGCAAGAGCTTATTCAATTATCAAATGAACATGGCTTGAGCACCTACAGTTTCATAGAGCCCTCAGCTAGGAGCTAAGGATACCAAAGAAATCTTAGGATCTCAAGAAATGTGCCATTTAGCAATTAAAAGTCAAAGTGTTTACAACATGCCCCTCACCCAGACAGAACAATTTTCATTCACAAGGAATTCTGTAAGGGGGAGAGGGAGTAACTCATCTGGGTTTCCTACCCCAGCATTAGGATCTTTAGGGTTTTATGCAGAGGAGCATATCAAGTACGAAAACCTATCTTGAGAACTCTCCACTTAACTCCCTTGTTAAGTTAATCACACTCTTCACTCCTGTAAAACATATGAATAGACACCCAAAGCATACGGACAGACACCCAAAGCAAACAGAAGAAGCCACCAGCAGAACAACCAGCAGCTAGCAGCCAGTCTATTACTGGCTTATAAGAGTCACCTGGAATGGTATCCAAATGTGTTCATGCCCACTGTACTTACTCTACAATGACATGATTTAAATATTACAGAATCCAGTGAAACATGAATGCAATAAGAGCTGCTGAAGTTCTTATTCCACTTTAAAGAAACCAGAACTTGGAATTGTAGATTGCACATCATGGCTGCGGTTTATGAAAGAAGAATGACCACAGTCAGTGAATCATACCCAAAGAAAAGCTTTGGCCTAACATCAAAAGATTGGCAAAGTCATAGATATGTATGTGCTCTACATTAAGATAAATGTTGATGGTATGTGTGTATCACTTTTTTCCCACTTTAACCAACTTTTCAACAATCCAACCAACTACTGATCCCAATCTGACCTGATAAGAGGGCTTCCTTCCACTGCATTATAAGGCAGAGTTATTCTGTATTTTTTTACATTATAATTTTAGGGAGATGGTAAGATACTTGTTGAGCATGGCCAAGTCCATGCTATGGAATGGGCTTGGCCATGCTCATGCTCTGGTTACTCTATGGTGGGACAAGCCAAGCTCTGCAATGGGCTTGGCCAAGCCCATGCTCTGGTTACTCTGTGGTGGGACAAGCCAAGCACTCCCACTAAGGGAGCCTTCACCCAAACTGGCTGCAGGGACGGTCTATGCACAGCAGGTTTAGATGCTTTTTTGTGTGTCTTACTCCGACTGTGCCTCTCACATGACTTGACCTGAGTTGGGATGTGTGCTTTTTACTGTTAGGACTTTCATTTCCAAGTCTCCTCTTGGCTTATACTTTTGAGCAAACGATTGACTCTTTATCAATTGATTTCTATGGAGATGTCACTTCCCTCCAACTTGCTGTGAAGAATCCCGGCAGCAATTTTTGCTCTAGTGACCCCTAATGAGCAATGACCCGTTTCTAACTGGCAAATATTAAACTATTCCGTAACTTTTCAGGTCCATGTACAATGAAAGACGAGTTACTGGTTACCTACTGAGCAATGAAAGATTGCTAAATTTGGGTATTAATATTTTTAAAATAGCACATTGTTAAAATGTACTGAATTCATCAATTCAGTGGTTACCCAAAAAATCTGGCTATTTCTACAAGACACAAAGCTCTTACTGTGTGTATATAATCACAAATGATTGGAATTCTAGCAAATTTTAGGAAAAATAAATGCATTGCTCCCACAACTTCATCATTGGGATCTTAGGTTGACTATGGTCTTAGTTGTCTATACTCTTGTTTTAATTAACAGACCTATAGAATTACTGTTAGGCTCTATTTCTGCTGTTGATTCTTGAGAAACCGACTACATTGTTACCATTAGGACTATTATCAAAAGTTTTTTACTGTTGGTATGCAACACTTTTGAGAACTACTGCTCTGCTTGTTAATCAGAATGGCTGGGTGAAGCAACAGCTCTATCTCACTGACCTGAGAATTTTACATTATTCACAAACCCTTTATCAGCTGCCATCTCTCTGCCCTGATCAGTGTTCTCTCTGCTTCAGATGGTATATGGGAGCTAAATCCCCTTTGGGATGAAATAGTCACTTCCTACTCAGAATCTAAATTGAAACAAATTCCCATTTACAGCTCTGTGATATTTCATGGGTCTCACCACTAAACATCTTCCCAGGGGCTACTGCACTTAATCACATCATATATGGCATGATCCATGCATGCATCAACAAAAACTGCACTGCCCTGCAAAATATTCTAATTAGGATTAATTTTTCCTTTCTCTTTCTGGAGACGGATATTCTTATTTGGACAACACACTCAAAAACACTCTCCGTGCCTCTGGGCTCTCTCCATCCAGTCCATGTCCACTCAACTACCAGATGTGATCATTTCACATTACTACGACAAATTAAAAAGTAGAAAAGGAGATAACTAAACTAATGAATTGAGTAACCTTTCTTATATGTCTACCCATTGCAAATGGATTAAAATTTAAACTTCTCTAGTCCAGTATGCATGCCCTCCATAATGGAAACCCAACCAAGTTTTCTCTCTACTTTCTCGCCACCCTCTTTCTTATAACCTTCATCTTAATAAAGTTGAACTGTTCCTGGCACCTGATTCTAACATGTCTTGCCTCACTTATGGGGATTTGCCTGCCTGACAGCTTTTTCCCCAGCTCTGTGTGAGTTCACATCCTACCAAATCTTCAAGTTAGCACAAAAGCTACTTTCTATTTAAAAAAAAAAAAAAAGAAAAAAAAAAAAAGGAACTTTCCCAACTTACCCTAAGGAGGAAGTGGTCTCCCCCTCCCGGAATCCCAGTGAGGCATTCCCTGACTACTCCCTTAAACTCTGCACTTTCAACCTTGCATCTTGTTCATTGCATTTGTCTTCTGGACTGTAAGCTTCTTGATGTCTGGTTTGTGTGATTTTCATCTTCCTATTTTCCTGCTCTCGTACCCTTTACTGGGCCTTGCAAGAAGTAGTTAATAGATCAAAAAATGAATGTATATGTGAATAAATGCATGGATCTGACATACACATAACCACATGGTTCTCTCCTCCTGTAGCTTCATTTCTGGACCTTTTTCCTAGATGCACTGGCTAAGAGCACTCCAGGCAGGGCTGAGCGGGTTAGCAGGGAGTCTTCTGCTTGCTTTTGAGGCAGGAAAGTGCAGCCTTGTTGCAAAGCAGAAATACATCATCACAAAAAAAAAAAGCACCAAGGAAATTCCTTCTACTTCCACCTGCAGATTAAGAAAGACTTAGTATCGGATCTGGTAAAGAAGAAAAGATGTGGGATTTTAAACTGGCCTCAGGCCCTCACACTTACAGGAAGTGAGCATATAATTTGTATTCCAAACTTTTGAGAGTGAAAAGAGAGTTTATTAATGATTACTCTGGGACAATCGGTGTGACCTAGGACTGTCATGGGCTAAAATGAGCTATACTTGGTTATTCTGTCTATGATAGGACAAGTCCAGCCCGTGGATATGTTTTATCATCTGTAACATGGGGACAATAACTAACCTCAGAGATTTTCCATAGGATGAAACATGACCATGAAAGTGAAGCATCCAGTGCTTGCAAACAAATGGTATTTAATAACTGATGGCTCCCTCCCTTTACTAAGATAAGGTTCTTAATAAAGCACCTTATCTTACGTATCACTTCTTATATTCATTGGCCTAGGCAATCCTTTCAATGAACCTTCAAAGTAACCAAAGTAACCTGGGGCTGGGGCCAGGTAAGGACTGGCTCACACCTGCAATTCCAGCACTTTGGGAGGCCAAGGCGGGTGGATCACTTGGGGCCAGGAGTTTGAGACCAGCCTGGCCAACATGGTAAAACCCTGTCTCTACTAAAAAATAGAAAAAATAGCCAGGTATGGTGGCATGCCACTGGAATCCCAGCTACTCAGGAGACTAAGGCACGAGAATCGCTTGAACCTGGGAGGCAGAGGTTGCAGGGAGCCAAGATCGTGCCACTGCACTCCAGCCTGAGTGACAGAGTGAGACTCTATCTCACAAACAAAAAAAAAAAAAGTAATCAGTGGGGAAATGATTATCTCCTTTTATTAAGAAGCACACTAACACCCAGACAGGTTCAATAAGGCTCCATGGATAAAATATGATGGAGCCAGGACTTCAACCCAGGCACCTCTGTCTCCAAACTGAAGCACTTTCTAATGCAACACCCAGGCTTTATGAGCTTCTACACAAGGGACTTTAAGTCTGGCTGGACATCTTAAATCAAGCAGCTTAAATCATGGCACATCAGAGCAGAGAGCTCAGATAAGGGAAACTCGGAGTACACGTGGGAGTACACACTCTTGTCAGTACCAGAGAAGGCAAAGATTATAGCCTGGACACACCAGCTCCATCAGCCTCATTTTTTCTAGGAGGAGAGTTTCCTGGTTCTATCATAGTCTCACACTCCATCTCAAAGTGGTGGGTACATTTCAGCAGAGGATGGGAAGACAAGCAGAATTCACCATAGTAGTCTAAATCAATTAGGAGCCCAAGATCAATCAGGGAGTGGTAATGATCTGGTGGGAGGCAGTTTTCTGGTAGGTTTAACAAGCATGCACAAACACCAGTTACATGTACACATCCATAAGCAGCCCGGCTGAAGGTCAACAGCCTGCTTCTGTTACCAAATGAGACAAAACCATTAGCAAAGCTAGGCACTATTCCTTCTGTTCACGCTTCAGTTCCAAATATCAGTGGTCATTTGTCTAGTTCACACGTTATTCCTTTAACTTTGTTTTTATGTGAAAGTATTGGTTGATGTGGACTTCCCTATGAGCAATGCAAAGCTGATTAAAGTTCAAACCATGTTATCCATGAATATTTCCTACTTCACAGAGAATATGAAACACTTCGAACATAAGTGCCTCCTCCTCTGAACTTAAATATAACAGCACCCATTCCTTTTGATCTCCTTCCCTCACATGTCCTTCCTCACTTCCAGAACTAGCTTGTCACCCTGTGGACCTGATCCTTTCCCATCTGTCTTTTTCCAGGACTGTGTTCCATCAGCCATGCCCTCTCATTCCTGTCATCAATTACTTCCACTCTGGCTTCTTCTCCTCAGCCTGCAAACAAGCTCAAGTATTGAAAATCCTTAAAAACAAACAAACAAAAAAAAAAGGAAGGAAAAAAACCTTATTTTCCCCTTCCAGTTTCAACCTTCCAGTTCCCACCTTACCTCTTGGTTTTTCCCTTGCAAAAGGTATTGAAATTACATTGAAATGTATTGAAAAAGTAATCCACACCTGTTGTCTTGACTGCCTCAATTCCCTTTAGCCCTCAGCCCATCGCAATACAAATTCCCTAAGCCTCCATTTAAACATCACCACTGGGGTCACCAGTAGCTGATCATGAAAACTAATACCTCACTAGCGGTCAGGAATAAACTTGTCAAACAACACACTGGCATACTTCTTTCCCTCCTTCCCCCAGCATCAAGCCAAAAACATGGAGGTCATCCTCAGGGCTTTCGTCTCCTCACCCCCTACTGCCAATCAATTACTAAATCTTGTGTGAAAAAAGCCCTAGAAGGAAAATGAAGAGCTCAAGTCGCTACCAACTTGCTTTAGGACTACAGGTTAGCCACCGCCACATCTAAGTCTCAGAACCCTCATCTGGATGGATAACTAACCTAAGAGTGGTGGGGCTAGACCCCACATTTGGGTACGATCCACCAAAGTCACTTGTCTTCCAGGTACCACTTGTCTACTGAGTGGCCAAGCGTTGTTTACCTTAAAGTTTAATCTCATTTTCCTCCAGACATTGTCCCTCTCACTTCTCCCTACAATTCTTTTTCATCATTGATAGCACAGCTGAATCCATTTATCAAGCTCCCTACAACCCCACTTCTGAATATTCCCAAGAACTGAGGTTTCCATCTTATAAAAACCTGTTTTCATTAACAATTCAATTATCAATGTATTACTGAGCCCTTGTTCTGCTATGGATGAGCAAAATCATACCATTGAGCAGTTTTTCAAAGGAGAACAAAATACAAAGAAGTGAGAGTTGATGACACCCAATAATGAAGAAAGCAAACAACTTTAGAAACTACATTCAATAGAGAACTGGCACCAAGCTGCAGCTGAGCCAAGGTCAAGGTGCTGGCCACTCATCTCCTTACCTAGCTGGAAAGAGGAGAAATGGACAACAAGAAACCAGTTCCATTGAGATAAGCTTGAGTCTGTCATGCCAGACCTTGGACTTGGTGAAAATGGGAGGCAGAGGTTGCAGTGAGCCAAGATCGTGCCACTGCACTCCAGCCTGGGTGACAGACAGAGACTCTGTCTCAGGAAAAAAAAAAAAAAAAAAGTAATCAGTGGGGAAATGATTATCTCCTTTTATTAAGAAGCACACTAACACCCAGACAGGTTCAATAAGGCTCCATGGATAAAATATGATGGAGCCAGGACTTCAACCCAGGCACCTCTGTCTCCAAACTGAAGCACTTTCTAATGCAACACCCAGGCTTTATGAGCTTCTACACAAGGGACTTTAAGTCTGGCTGGACATCTTAAATCAAGCAGCTTAAATCATGGCACATCAGAGCAGAGAGCTCAGATAAGGGAAACTCGGAGTACACGTGGGAGTACACACTCTTGTCAGTACCAGAGAAGGCAAAGATTATAGCCTGGACACACCAGCTCCATCAGCCTCATTTTTTCTAGGAGGAGAGTTTCCTGGTTCTATCATAGTCTCACACTCCATCTCAAAGTGGTGGGTACATTTCAGCAGAGGATGGGAAGACAAGCAGAATTCACCATAGTAGTCTAAATCAATTAGGAGCCCAAGATCAATCAGGGAGTGGTAATGATCTGGTGGGAGGCAGTTTTCTGGTAGGTTTAACAAGCATGCACAAACACCAGTTACATGTACACATCCATAAGCAGCCTGGCTGAAGGTCAACAGCTTGCTTCTGTTACCAAATGAGACAAAACCATTAGCAAAGCTAGGCACTATTCCTTCTGTTCATGCTTCAGTTCCAAATATCAGTGGTCATTTGTCTAGTTCACACGTTATTCCTTTAACTTTGTTTTTATGTGAAAGTATTGGTTGATGTGGACTTCCCTATGAGCAATGCAAAGCTGATTAAAGTTCAAACCATGTTATCCATGAATATTTCCTACTTCACAGAGAATATGAAACACTTCGAACATAAGTGCCTCCTCCTCTGAACTTAAATATAACAGCACCCATTCCTTTTGATCTCCTTCCCTCACATGTCCTTCCTCACTTCCAGAACTAGCTTGTCACCCTGTGGACCTGATCCTTTCCCATCTGTCTTTTTCCAGGACTGTGTTCCATCAGCCATGCCCTCTCATTCCTGTCATCAATTACTTCCACTCTGGCTTCTTCTCCTCAGCCTGCAAACAAGCTCAAGTATTGAAAATCCTTAAAAACAAACAAACAAAAAAAAAAGGAAGGAAAAAAACCTTATTTTCCCCTTCCAGTTTCAACCTTCCAGTTCCCACCTTACCTCTTGGTTTTTCCCTTGCAAAAGGTATTGAAATTACATTGAAATGTATTGAAAAAGTAATCCACACCTGTTGTCTTGACTGCCTCAATTCCCTTTAGCCCTCAGCCCATCGCAATACAAATTCCCTAAGCCTCCATTTAAACATCACCACTGGGGTCACCAGTAGCTGATCATGAAAACTAATACCTCACTAGCGGTCAGGAATAAACTTGTCAAACAACACACTGGCATACTTCTTTCCCTCCTTCCCCCAGCATCAAGCCAAAAACATGGAGGTCATCCTCAGGGCTTTCGTCTCCTCACCCCCTACTGCCAATCAATTACTAAATCTTGTGTGAAAAAAGCCCTAGAAGGAAAATGAAGAGCTCAAGTCGCTACCAACTTGCTTTAGGACTACAGGTTAGCCACCGCCACATCTAAGTCTCAGAACCCTCATCTGGATGGATAACTAACCTAAGAGTGGTGGGGCTAGACCCCACATTTGGGTACGATCCACCAAAGTCACTTGTCTTCCAGGTACCACTTGTCTACTGAGTGGCCAAGCGTTGTTTACCTTAAAGTTTAATCTCATTTTCCTCCAGACATTGTCCCTCTCACTTCTCCCTACAATTCTTTTTCATCATTGATAGCACAGCTGAATCCATTTATCATGCTCCCTACAACCCCACTTCTGAATATTCCCAAGAACTGAGGTTTCCATCTTATAAAAACCTGTTTTCATTAACAATTCAATTATCAATGTATTACTGAGCCCTTGTTCTGCTATGGATGAGCAAAATCATACCATTGAGCAGTTTTTCAAAGGAGAACAAAATACAAAGAAGTGAGAGTTGATGACACCCAATAATGAAGAAAGCAAACAACTTTAGAAACTACATTCAATAGAGAACTGGCACCAAGCTGCAGCTGAGCCAAGGTCAAGGTACTGGCCACTCATCTCCTTACCTAGCTGGAAAGAGGAGAAATGGACAACAAGAAACCAGTTCCATTGAGATAAGCTTGAGTCTGTCATGCCAGACCTTGGACTTGGTGCCAAGCTCTGTGATCCAGGGAATATAAACATGAAAAGACACAATCCTTGTTATCAAAGTCCTTTTAGCCAGAAGGCTGACAATCCGTCTTTCCTTCTGGATGAGGTTAGCAAGAGTTAGTGTGTTGGAACAAGAAGGACAAGGGTTTTGGTCCCAAGCTGACCTAGTTTTGAGTTCTGATAACTCTCTTCATTAGTTATGGGACCTGAAGCAGTTATTTTATCCCTCTGAGCCTCACTTTTGCCACTTGCAAGATTGAGACCTTATAGGATTATTAAGAGGGCTAGAGTTTAAATTTTTAAAAAAAAAATCATAGCACACTTCTTGGCACACAATAAGAGCTATAAAAATGACAATTAATAATGCTAGTAGGAACATTCACTAGGCTCTTATTACATGCTAGATGTGTGAAATTTTGAGATTAAGTCATGTTGCCTCTCTGATTCACAATGTCTTTATCTTAAAAATGAGCTAGTAGGATCTAGCTCATAGGATACTATACAAACCAAATTATATAATGCCCATAAAATTATCCCATAAGATATAAAATACTCAGGCCCTACAATATACTATTATTAGTGACAAAGAGGGTTGGAATAAAAGAATTACAATTTCACAGACCCTTGGATCATTTTCTCTTCTAAAAAAAAAAAGTTTATGTTCCCTTTTAAACAAACATTTATATGCCACTTGAAATGGTTTGGCTCAGTGTCCTCACCAAATCTCACCTTGATTTGTAATAATCCCCATAGGTCATGGGAGGGACCCAGTGGGAGGTAATTCAATCATGGGGGTGGGTTTTTCCCATGTTGTTCTCATGATAGTGAATAAGTCTCATGAGAACTGATGGTTTTATAAAGGGAAGTTCCCCTGCACATACTTTCTTACCTACCACCATGTAAGATGTGCCTTTGCTTTTCCTTTGCTTTATCGCATGATTGTGAGGCCTCCCCAGCCATGTGGAACTGTGAGTCCATTAAACCTCTTTCCTTTATAAATTATCCAGTCTCAGGTATGTCTTTATTAGCAGCATGAGAACAAACTAATACAGTAAATTGGTACCAGTAGAATAGGGGGCTGCTGTAAACATACCCAGAAATGTGGAAGTGACTTTAGAACTGGGTAACAGGCAGAGGTTGAAACAATTTGGAGGGCTCAGAAGAAGGCAGGAAAGCGTCTGGAGTCGCCTCTTCATTTCCCCAGACCAATGCATCATTTGGTGCTTATTAAATAATGAATAAATGAATGAAGCGAATGATAACTGGTTTCTATCACTTGGAATACATATTCGGTGAATGGTGTTTCTGTCTATTTTCATCATTCGATAGCAAGCTTCCTTGGCAAAGATGCCAGTCACCTCCCAAAATCTGTTGTTTTCCCCCTTCTTAGTAAGAAAACCCCAAACTCCTGAATTTATTCAGAGCAACCATGTGCACAGTTAAAGGACTGTATTTCCCAGCCTCCTTTAAAGGTGAATGTGGCCTTTTAACTAAGGCTGACCTATGAGATTTAAGGACTATGTGGTACTTCAGGAAGTGTCCTTAAGAGTAAGAGGAGGGTCCTCCTGTCTTCCCTTCTTCCCACTGCCAGGATTGTAACAGGTGGAGCTCCAGCCACCATCTCAGGCTGTGAGAACAAGGCCACGCCCTCAGGATGGAAATGTTATAACCTGGAAGGAGTCCAAGTCCCTGATGACTCTGTGAAGCTGCTGTTGCAAGCACGGGACAACCTACTCCCAGACTGCATTTATGTAAGAAAATAAACCCTTAGATGTTTCGGCTATTTTAGTAGGGACTCTGCTAATCCCAAAACCCACTTTGGTTTTTCTGGTTATAACAACCAAATCCCCAGTGACTCACAGTGCTGCCCCTAACACGTAAGTCTGGACAGACAGACAACCTCCTCTGAATAATTAGTAGCTGAAAACATTAATCACAAAGCTGATGCTTTCTGCAAGACTGCCTTTTGACTTTTATTAGTTTATAAAATATTTTTCTCTAACAAAGCCTGCCCATTAACCCTCCTCTGACCAACGGCTGCTGTGCTCCTTTCAGAACAGTGCTCAGTGTCATGTCTGCCATTCTGCCCAGTGACGCCTCTCCCCTCTTTACCCACCTTAGCCACTGCTTCTAGTTGGAAAACTTCACAAATACCAGTTCACACTTGCTTCTGATTCTAGGGCCCAAAAATGCCACAGTTCTTGAATGGAGAGTCATCATGACAGTGACTCAACCCAAACTCGAAAGCGAACTTCCACCACCACAGGACTAAACTTGATGGGAATTTGGGGTGTTGGCCTGACATACCAACCCCAGGAACGTGACTCTTTACTCAAGCCTCATCACTAACATCACACATAAGATGCCAAAATAATTTCATTATGTTCCCAGCTATCTATGGTATAATCATGACATTTCAGAAAATGCCTGTCCTATATCTCAGCGCTTAATTTTGTTTTTAAATTGAAGCCACAAAACACATTTCACGTGCGGGGCATTGCTCGAGCCTCTGGATGCCCATGTGATCTGTAGGTATGATTTCTCACTTAGGTAGAAATCCATATAAGGTCATCTTTGCTTCCTAAAAATCAGAAAACTCTGTCACACTCATGAAACCACTGAGGAACAATTCTGGCTCTAGTTCCCACATTCCGTCTGGTTATGTGTGTGCCTGTCTGGTGGCCTCCCTCAACTCTGTCCTCATCGGCCATTCTGCCAGCTCCTCAGGTCCAGATCATAAGAGCCTTCAGAGAAGAGATGCACCTTTTTCTGCCTCTATGATGGGTGCATAGTAGGAATTTGACTCACCTTATTTAATTCAAGTTCTTTACTTAAAAAAAGAATATTACTAAGAGATTAACCTAATTATAAGATATATATTATATGTATATGAATATAAAATTAATCTAAAGTACCAGGAAATCTCTGAGGTATAAGCTTCCAGAAAAATCCCACCTCAATTTGGGAAAAAATACTACACACCTGTACTCACTCCCCTGCACATACAAGGAAACACATCCATGGATTTCATTTAGTCTTTTTCTTCTTTTTACATTTTCCTTTTTCACCTCCCTTTTGCTTCCATAATTCTTATCACCAGCCATGTGAAGGTTATTCATCAGCCACAGTCAGATAAAAACAAAAGTAAGCCCTCCTTAGACCCCTTTCCTGGGAGAGGCAGCACATACTCAAGGCATCAGGATAAGGGAGCCTGTTGGGTCACACTCAGTTCAGCCTTCCTCCTTGCAAGCTGATGACGGAGGTTTTCATTCCTGACGGACTTTTAAAAACAAAAGGGGAACTCAAGAGAAAGGAACCCCATCCTGCAGAATGAACTGTATATGGTTCAGTATGTTCTTAAGCATAAATACCACAAACAAGCTTCAAATAATTTACCAGCCAAGCCACGTTGTGGCTCTGGTATTAACTACCAATCCCTGGTATGAAGCCCTTAGACAGCCCTGGTTTTGCTCCCTGCTTCTGTGGAGTTCTGCTTCTTCTCTTCTGATACCCCTCCACTTTGCCCCATGCAGGTTTACTTCCAGAGACTTTGCCTCTGTACAGGAGAGTTGGCAGAAGTCCTGGAGAAAATTCTTCATCTGTCTATGGCCATACCACCCTGAATCTCATCCAATCTTGGAAGCTAAGCAGGGTCTGGCCTGGTTAGTACTTGGATGGGAGAAAATTCTCCATCTCCTGTCATCAGATTTCTTTGTAGTTTAGACTGTTAAAAAATAACTCAGCTATTCAGCTATAGCATTTTCTGGGCTCTTTGATATTATCTCTCCCTGCATCACAACCTGGAAATTACTCCAGGCAGTAAACTGGGACGTTCATAGGGCTCATCTCATTTGTTTCCTATCTCTTAGGGATCAAAGAGACTTCATTGCCTGATGTCCAGTGTCATGAAACTGCTGTTTCATATATTTTGTCTGGTTCGGGAAATTCTTTTAAGCAGGCGCATAAATCCAGTCCCTTTACTCCCTCTTGGATTAAAGCAGAAGACCTGGGTTCACTTTTAAAACCAAATTGCAAATAGATAACAAAACAAACTAGATGTTGGATGGATCAATCGATAAACAGACAGAGAGATGGACACATAGATAGATCTGACATGAGATAAACTCACCCAGATATCTGTAGAACAGATTTCGGTATTAATTGGGGGAAATAACTACTAGGTCACCTTTTTGGCCTGACACCAAATTTCTCTTTAAATACAACAAAGCATCAACTGTTTAACCAAGTAAATCATCCTTAAGTCTTTTCTCTTCTGGTTAAAAGCTGATACCCAACCATTTTTCCAAGCCAAGAAAGTCAAGCACATCCACCCTTACCAAGTCCAAGATGAGCCAGCATCCACTGTGAGGGATTGTCTAGGCTATTCATCCTCCTCCTTCTCTTTCTTGCAGTTGTTTCTCATGCTTCTCCTGGATGTTCCCCTTCCTTGGCAGATAATAACCCCCTCTGAGATTGTTTTTAAGGACGGGTTTTGTGCTTCTTGGTTTTGTTTCTGTTTTCTTTCCCTTTCCAGTTTTTTCTTGGGCAAACATTTCCTATTGTCCTCCTTTTGCTTGTGTTCTGGTTCTTTTTGACCCATGTGACATGTTGTTAATCATGAAATCTCTAATTTACACCAGCAAGTAGGAATATCTTATGTTCTGTTGATCCTATTGTCTCGGCTCTCCTTTTCCCATGTCTTGCTGCCTTAGAAAGCCTTCCACTATTTTCTTCTCCAGGAAATAACCTCCTTAGATGGGCTCAAAGGGAGTTGTGAAAGGTGCACAGGGTGGTATGACTAGACCAAAAGGCAGTAGGGATCCCTGGGTAGGCCTTTGCTGCTTTCCTTTGAATCACCAAATGTCAACATTTAAATTAGTAGTCCTAATTTTTCCTTCTCTGTTTGCTGCTGCAGCGACCCTTGCAAATGCAAGAGACACAACAGATACAAAATGCCTTCATTCTTTCAGGTAAAACGTGTTACACTACTCTCCAACTTTCAGAGGAAAGACATTTAACAGGTTGGCCAACAGTCCTGGTTTGCTAGGGACTGAATGGATTCCCAGGAATTGGGATTTTTAGTTTTAAAACAAGACTGTCTTCCTTATACACAAGAGCAAAGATCTCTCTAGGATCTATTATTAGAAGTAAAATGTTTGGTAAAGAAGAAATGTATATATCTTGAATTTTACAAATTTTGTGTAATATCCACCAGTATGTTTGTGGGTGTCACACATGCTTAACAGCAGGTGTAAGGTACTAATTTTCTACATCCTTGTTGACACTTTACATTGTAGATAGAAAACAGTGTATCATGTGTGATTTAAATGTGAATCTCCTCATTACTAGTGAGATTGGGCACATTTTCATAGGTTTATCAGACTGGGTTTCCTCTTCCATAAACTGCTATCTATATCCTATTTACTCATATTTTTTATGAATTGTATTCTGTTTATTGATTTGTTAATGTTATTAATCTGTGCATTAAACTTTTGATTATGTGAGTTGAAAAAATGAATGAATAAATAAAACCAGTCAGTCCTGTGCAAACTAGGATGAGCTGATCACCCACCCTAGAGCTTCCTGGTTGAATATTATGGCATTTCTGGTTCACCTTAACAATGATTCCCAGCTATAGAGGAAGGATAATCAACACAAAAAATTAATCACAATCACATTCAAAGATAAAGATTCCCAATCACTGATTTCTCTAAGTACTGAAAACCGGAATGCATAGTAGGTCAGTCTGGGAAACATTCTGGATGTCTTTAAACACTTTTACTTGTTTTTCAAAATATTTCACAGTGTGAAAAATATTTTCCTGCTTTATTTATTACTATTTTATTTTCAAGCATTACTCCTATTTTAAGACACAAATTCTGGAGCCACTTTATTGGCCAGTGCAATGGAATACTTAAAAAAATATTGTCTGGGTTACAAGCATTTTGTTTTATACCAAAAATGTCATAAATCCATTGTGTAGAAAAATACCAACATGCATACATGTCTGTTAGAAAAATACTAACATATAAACATACATATTATATTCAGGTATAGACATATTAATGATTATTTCTACATTCACAAACTAGAAAGAAATAAATGCTAGCAGTGTTTATTTTCCAACAAGCAGGATGGCAGACTACGCTCTTTTTTAGTTGTTTGCATTTCTAATCTTGTAAGTATGAATAAAAACAAAGGTCAATAAAAAAAGAAAAGGATCTGGAATTCAGAATTTTGTGAGGTTAGAAATTCAATTTTCCCTGTTAAAATTTTTATAATTCCTTTTCATGCACTTATGCTTACCCTTTTACTTGGCTATGACTTATTTTTGTGGGGCGTGTAAAAGATATTTAATTTATTTTAACGAATCCCCTATGTTTGCCAATTAAGTTCTTCCAACTAATCTTCTATTACTGGTTACTTAATTTTTCTAATGAATGGCCTGTTATCAGATATATAGCTATTTCATTCTCTCCTTGTCACAAAAAGAAGGAAGCCCAAGAACTACAAAATCACCCTCATAATGTACCAAAATTGGACTTATCTGGGGGGAGAAAAGAAAGGATGATTGTAAAATTTTCATTTTTTACCAAATCATCATTCCAGCCACATCACTGTTTGGCTGACTCTCCTCATCAAATGACTTTGGCCAAAATATTTTCAGTCCTATCACCCAGAATCCTGACGTTCGAGTTTCACGTTCACTTTGGGAAGGATCCTAGAGACCATGATAAAAGAGCTAGAAGAAGGAAAGAATTCGGAGCTATGTTGAGATGATTGTCACTTTAAAGCTGTCTGGGTTTCCTGAGAACATCTGGAGGTATGAAGGACTACCACCATCACAGAAAAGTCTCCATAACTGCATTCTCCTCCTCTCTCCCTCTCTTCTCCCTTGCACACAACAGCCCAGAATAAACAGCCACCATTATGTCCCCTGACAGCCTGCAAACTTAGAACACCTTCTCATCACTTTTATGTTAAAGTTTCTATATTCCAAATATCCTCCTTCATACTGCAGTGTCTGTTCTATCAGTTATGAAGCTTTCAGCTGCCAGTTACCCTGACTCAAAAAGGTTCAAGAGATATGGAAACCGATTATTTCACTTAAGAGAGTCCAGAGGTCAAGCAAGCTTCTCAGAGTTCCTCGATTCTATGAAACCACAGAGCCATCAGGAACTCAGATTTTTCTGTCTTCCCACTCTTCAGCCTCCATGTACTAGCTTCATGTTCAGACAGCTGTTTGCATGGTTAGAAAGTGACTGCCAACAGCAACCAAGAAAACGCACTTCCTTATTCACACCCAAGCAAAGACAGGAAGAAAGCTGCTCTCCCAACCATAAAATATAATCTTATATTATAGATTAATACATATAAATCTATATTTATATATCTACAAAATAAAATATAATACAATTAATAAAGATAAATATAATTTATATTATAAATTAATAAATATAAATTATAAATATAAATTTATGTTATAAAATATAATATCATCTAGTCTTATTTGACCAATTTAAGATACATCTTCCACCCAGAACCAAAAACAGTTGCCAGGAAAATGCCATGTGCTGATGGGCCTAGACTCAGAGTAACTAAACTTCACCCCCTACAGCTGGAAATGAGGTATCTGAAAAAAATAAGGGTTCTCTTAGGAAAGAGGAGAAGGAAAGGCCTGCTGAGTAGATAACCTACAAGTCCAGTATACTCACACTGCAATTCCCTCCTACAATCCCTTCATTCCATATTGATTAAATTACCCACCTAGCTGCTACCTCTCCACCTCTCTGGCTTTTGTCATTGAATTATAGCATGGTAGTGAAGGGTTCCAAAATTCCAAGGCCATGCTTCGCCCCCACAGTTCTGCCTTTTTCTTCCTCTGCAAAGAAGCTTTATGAGCTTCAGGACATTATTTGATCTTTCTGTGCTTATCCCTACAGCTGTAAAACGGGATAGTCATAATCCCTACTTCATGGGGCTGTTATAGTAGTTCCAAAAGACAGTCCATGAAGGTACCTGTCATACATAATAGCTTAGTAAATGTTAGTTTCTCTTATATTAGTGAGTTAATTGAACCTTAAAAAGTGATTGACCTTTCCAGTGGTTCTGAAAGCATGGTCCCCACCATCAGTAAACATCAGTATTACCTGGGAAGCTATTAAAAATATAAACGTTGAGGTCCCCCAGCAGACCAACTGAATCAGAAACTCTGGACATGGGGTCCAGCTGTCTGGGATTTAACAAGCCTTCTCAGTGATTCTGAGGCACATTCAAGTTTGGCAACCAAGGCTCTACCTCAACTCACCTTCACTCAAACTGCACCAATCACTATTCCAAGGAAAGGCTTCAAAATCATAAGCCAAGTTACTTTTCTCTTGTACTTTCCTCTCCCTGTGATGTTCCCACTACATCCCTATGGTCAAAGCTCAACTCAAATGCTACCTCAAACCACTATCTCTTCTATCTGGGATGCTCTTCCCCTAAATCTTTGCAGGACTGGATCCTTCTCATTTCCAAGGTCTCAGATCAAACGGCACCCCTTCCCAGAGACCCTTCCAAACCACTGAGTCTAACATAGCCTGAGTCTTTCTCTGTCAAATCAAACTGTTTCATTCTTTCTTATCACAGCACTTATCACTATCTATACTTGTTATTTTATTTGTTTATTTATTGATTTCCTGCCTCCATCCACTAATATATAAAAATTGCAAAGGCAGAGACCTGGTCTATTCACCATTATATAGATCCTTAGCACCTAGAGTAGCCTTGAAAATGGTAGACACCCAATAAATATTTGTTGCATGAAGGAATAGATGAAAGGACAGTGAGTTTTTTGTAACACCAACATAAAGGCCAACTGAGCTATATCATGCTTCTCACATGATACAAATCATCATATTATGATTCTAATTAGTAGACTCAGTCTTTGTTCTGATGTCATAGAATGACAGCTCCAAGTGGTACAGAAGGCAAGAGGTCCCAGTTCTTCCCCCACTCCATTAGCAGATAGGAAGCCAGCCCTACAATTGTGTTCACTCTTATTTGTAAACTATGCAAGCCTTTCCCCATGGTCTTAGTGGTTTATTTAATTGCCCTGACAACTCAGAAAGTTCTTCTGCCTCCACATTGAGCCCTGTTTCCTGATGTCCTGATGTTTCTGGAGATGGAGATCAATTTTTCAATTTCTACCTCTTGATAATTCCTTATGAATGTAATGTAAGTAATGAAGTCAATCCTCAACTTTCTCTTTTCAAGGAGAGTAACTCCAGCTCTCTTCAATGATCTTCCTAGGACACATTTTAAAATGCTGATCCTTTTCTGAGGAGACCTGTCCAGATTGTTTCCATTATTTACAAAATAAAGAAATTCAAACTGGGAGCAAGGATAAGAAGGATTCGGAACATTTCTTTCTCTTTAAATTAGAGGTGCTTGTGAGCTCTGCTGCAGTGACAAGAGGTGAAAATATTCCCAACTAGGTGCAACTCCCCACTTAGCCACTTACGAGCTGCATGCTTGGAACAAGTTGTTTAGCCTTTTTGATCCTCACTTTGATCCCTCTAAAATGGGAGTTGTTACTCCTCAAGATTTTTGCAGCTATCACGTGAGAAAACATACATGAAGATGAGTAACATGTACAGTGCTTTCCAAGCAGAAGTCATTATTTAAAAGGAGAGTGCTTTTCATTGCTCTTTAAAAAGCCAATAGATGCAAAGGTCATTACTGACTCTATTCTGTACAAAGAAAGAAAAGGTAGCAACTCTGAGAACACTTAGGCATCCCCATTAGCTCTTTCCAGGTTCCACTTATGATAAAAGCAGTGTCCATGCTCACAGTCTCCTTTAGTTCATTGTCAAGACACTGCATGCTATTTGCTGACCTTCACTGGAAAGTGGTTGCATCTGATTTCCTGGGAAGAGCTGTCTCACAAATCAAGGGGAATCAGAATGAAGACTCTTAGTTGCAAACAGTAGACTCTTCTGTTAATAAAAGAGGTTCTTCTTCATGGTAAATGCAGTGGCCATCAGAACACACTACTGCACTACTACAGGGAGCACAACTGACTAAGGGCCCTTGGCCCAAAGGCTGGGCTCTGAAATCCATCACCTATTCATGCTGAGGCCTAAGGCTCATCCCAGCCAATGACTGAGCTCCATGAGGATCCCTAGGCCTCCTCATTCCTGAAAGATCCAAAATGCGGGACTCCTCCATTGGTTGACTTTGGTTCAGGGTTGTGACCTCATGCCAAACCATCCCAGACTCTTGAGCCCAACTTTCCTACCTATCTCCATTTAGGTTATACCTTCACTAAGGGCTTACAGCCTTCCCCAGCACCCATCCCTTTTTCTCTCCTAAGTATTCCCCCTAATAAAATCCTTGGCATCTCTTACAGGTTATCCAGATAACCCTGTAAACAAAGCAAAGAAGAAAACATCCACTTTTTGAAGATCTTTTGCATCTACAATTACATCTAACCCTTATGAATATACGATAAATTACACAAAAGGGAAACCATAGTCCCAACTGTTTGGATGAGGAAATTAGTTAAGGAACTTAGCCAAGATTAATTACTTTGGTATTTTAGTAACTTCCCCATTTCATAGTCTTCCATGCTCAGTCTTCAGGGGAAAAGAAAAAAAAAAAAACAACTTTGAATTTGCTTTCTCTTTTTATTATTATTTATCTGTTATGAACAACAATAACACAATTTATTAAGCAGATGCTGTGTAAGTGCTTGACATATATTCAGTTTTTAATTTAACCCTCACAATAACTCAGAGGAGGTGGTGATATCCCTTTTTCACACGTAAGGAAGCAGCTTTAAGAAGTTAAGTAATGTGCCCAAGGTCACTCACCTACTAACTAAAGGAGCCAGGACCAGCACCCTGACTACTGATCTAGTACAATTGATATTAATAATAATAACTTGGCCGGGCGCAGTGGTTCACACCTATAATCCTAGTACTTTGGGAGGCTGAGGCAGGCTGATCACCTGAGGTCAGGAGTTTCAGACCAGCCTGACCAATATGGTGAAACCCTGTCTCTACTAAATAATAATAATAATAATAATACAAAAATTATCCGGGCCTGGTGGCAGGCGCCTGCAGTCCCAGCTACTTAGGAGGCTGAGGCAGGAGAATAACTCGAACCCAGAAGGCAGAGGTTGTAGTGAGCTGAGATCGCACCACTGCACTCCAGCATAGGCAACAGAGCGAGACTCTGTCTCATAATAATAATAATAATAATAAATAATAATAACAACAACTCAAATATGCAGAGCACGTTACTAAGCACTTCTACATCCATTAGGAAGTGGGATAGGTGCTCAGCAGTGACCCCCTCTTCCCTTACTCTTGTTTGGAATAAACTAGGGCTAGGGAAAGGAACAAGGCTGATAGGAACTGACAAGGCATAGGCAAGGATGAGGATGACTCATCTCCTCCCAACTGCTTTAACTCAGGTTGCAGAAAGGTTGCTTGTGGCTATCTGTACTCCAAGGGTTGTTATTTTAAAGAAAGCATGAAAAGTAAGTTTGTATTTAAGAGATTTCCAACAAATACTTTTCCAAATAATTATTTTAAAATAATTAGGAGACAAAACACAGCTCCCTACCACCTACCAGCCATACAATGGGGAAGAAAGCATTTGTCACCTAAGGTTCTCCCTGATCCATTTCTTGGCCACCTCCACAGCTTCTTGTCCCCTAATGCTCTGTTTCTCTTTCTACTTCAAACCAGCAACCTCCATACTGTGCTGCCATGCTTTGGTCATGCAGTTTACTATCTGGTTTAATCTCCTCCCATTCCTCTGGCTAACTCTTCCTCATTCCTCAAGAACTCAACTCAGCCACCATATACTTTGGGAAGTCTTGCTCAGCACCCAAATTTAAAATACCCAGAAGACACCCCTCCACTTCTTGCTCCCCACAATCCCAATGTCTAGAGCATCTCAACATTTACCTTACTATGTTGAGTTAATCTCACACTAGAGACAAATAGAATCATCTCCTCAAAACACCAACCATAGCTCACCACTGTGCCCCACAGGATGTTTCAAGAAGCATCTTCTGGCAAGTAAGAGAAGAGCCAGGCTCTGTGATGTGGCACTCAAGGTCCTAAATGGACTGTTCCTTGCCCTTCTCTCCAAACTCTCACTTTTGCCCTTGCTTACTTACTGTCATACCACTGTCTATGTTCGGATTCATTCACATGCCAAACCCCTTCACACCCAAAGACGTATTTTTCTCCTCAGCTCTTAGCAGAATTGTCCTTTTAAATCTCCAGTCTTTGCTTGAATGCTGCCTTCTTAGAGATGCCCTCTAGTACCACCACTGGAACTACTATTACTCCCTCTCATTGTTCCCTAATCCTATTATTTTACTTTTTATTTTATTTTCGAGACTGGGTCTCACTATGTTGCCCAGCGCTCAAACTCCTGGGTTCAAGCAATCCTCCCTTCTCAGCTTCCCAAGTAGCTAGGATGGCAGAATCATCCCCTTAAAACACCAACCATACCACACCACTCTGCCCCACATCCAGCTCCTAGTCCTTTTCTTCATTGTGGTTTGGGAATTTTATAATTGATGTATTTGTTTGCTATTTAAATATTTAATTTGGTAGGAAGCATATTCTTAAGTCCTTGTGCTACTTGACAGCAAGGATTCGGGCTTATTAAATTGTACCCCTCCAGGGGGCTTGGTGCTCTAGTGTGTCCTCAAATTTGCTGAATAAATGAATGCAGAAGCAAAGTTGAGGTAAGAAAGTTCAAAGAGAGGGAGTCATAGAATGACAGCGATTTGTAGAAATTAAATATTACTGTTAGTTTCCATAATGACCTATGTTGAAGGAACTCTGGGTGTGTTATAAATATTAATTTGAGCTCTATTCACAGGAAGAACTCATTATCTCTGACTTGTAAGCAAAGAAAGTTAAGCCAAGTGAAGTGACTTTTCCAAAAGCAATATAATGAGCTAAATAGGGATCCTGGTCTTGACTCTGAATAGATGTATTTTATACCCTGTCTCATTCCCAGAGGATTTGAGGTGGCTTTGAAAGACACAGACAGTTACACAATTTAGAATGTCCACAAAAACAAAACAAGCCAGTTGCTCAGGAGAAGCACGACTATTCCTGGTACAAGGTCTGAAAGAAACTTCTCCCCTGGGTCCTCACAAAGGGTAGCAAACCACATCCTCAATCATCCTCCTGGACGTGCAGCAGCAGGGCTCGCAGGGTTGTTTGCTAGCATTCTGCAGTGTGGGCTGATGGCACAAGGCCAAGGCTCAGATCCGTGGAGCAATTCTCCAAGGAGCCAAATCAAGACAGCCCAGGTGTACAGTTCTCTGATGGTCTGTCTTAATCCAAAAAGAACATCTGGAGATTCTGGAGGAATCATTTAACAGCACACTCTTCACGCTGGGCTCTGTGAATTTTATTTCTCACACTAAAACCTCTAATAAGCATTAAGTAATGGTGAATTGAAAGGGACAAGCATCCGGAATACAGTTGATGTTGCGGGACTATAGAGAGCTCCATATGATGTATTTGTCAGATGATCTGAAAAAGACTATATTAGCTAGTGTGCAGGTTGGGCTGCTATAACAAAGAGACCTCAAAATACAATGGCCTAGATATAACTAAAGTTTATTTCTCATGTAACAGGTCAAGTGTAGGAGAGTCATCAAAGGCAGGTGGGCAGCTCTACTCCACAAGGTCATGTAAGGGTCCAGATTGGCAGTGTGACTCTGCCATCCTCAACATGCAGCTTCCTCTGAATCCAAGGAAGCTTCTCTGGTTGTCACCATTTTAGAGCCAATAGAATTAAATACAGAGTATAAAAGGCCAATAGCTTCCTTATAAAAATGTGATCTTAAAGTTGCACACATCAATTCTGTTTGCAGCCCATTGATCAAAATTTAGTGACATGGCCAGACCTAGGTACAAGGAAGACTGAGAAATGAAATCTCTTACCTGGGTAGCCTCATATCCACCTATAACTTAAGGGTGTTACATTACTACCAGGAAGAATGGTAGAATAGATAAGGGAGACTGTAAGAATCTGTCATAGGGAATTGACACCTACTTAAAGAGAATTCTCCCTGGAGAAAAGGCCAACCCACCCCTAGCCAAGAGAAGTAAAGGCAGATACCTATTACAGGTTCAAGTTGCTACATTTATGTGTTATCACCAGTACCAGACAATGAAGGATCAAGACCCCAAAGTTCTATGTCATATGCGTGGCTATGCTCATTTTAGTGGGGAAAAAATTTTGCAGTTGTTTTCAGATGCCAACAGTGACTGTAAAAGAATCAATAGTACCCCCATATAATACCAGATATTAAGAAATGCCAATTCCCTGTGAACACTCTAGATCGTTGCAAAATGTATGAACGTAAATTAATCAAGTAACAGATGAAAAGGATTCTTAACTCTAGGCTGTGTAAATGCTGAAGGGCTTTTACCAAAATCCAGGAAATTTATC
Source organism: Mandrillus leucophaeus (assembly GCF_000951045.1). NCBI lineage: Eukaryota > Metazoa > Chordata > Mammalia > Primates > Cercopithecidae > Mandrillus > Mandrillus leucophaeus. Next base: position 4,149,067 of record NW_012108252.1, read on the forward strand.
TTGGAATAGTTGATCTTAGGCCCTTCTTTCTGGTTGCCATTAGATGACAGCGTCAGTTTGTCTATTGAGTCATTCTTAGTTTGAAACAAAAATCATGAGGCCACCACAGTGTTACTCTGTCAAGTGGAGTAGAGAGTATACGTTCCTCTTATCCGAACGGGATTTTGCATTATCATCATACAAGTTTATAAAACTGGGGCATCAGGATACCTCACTTATGCCATGGAAAATCATCTCTTCCCTCAAGGGACTGCTACTATCTCTGCTGACTTCCATGGTAATATTAAGGTTTAGATTCTATTGGATTATTAGTCTACATGAGATATAGATTTTCTTCCCAAAACAATTTCTGTCTGGACTGGAAATTTATGAAATTTATGAAATAAAATCTACGACTCTTAGTTTGCTCTAATTCTCTCTACAAGGTGGCAAAGAATCTAATGGCCAACAGTGCTTAACACTGGCATACTCCCCATGTAATAGACTTGGTCTAAGAAATCCATAGTGTACTTTGTCAGAAGCAAACAGATACTTATTCTAGACATCAGGTTGGCAAACAAACAAGTGTATAGTTTGGGAAAAGTAGGCGAGAAAAGTAGACAGACCATATTAAATATGGAGTGGACTACGTACTATCAGTAGGCATGCTTTCAAGAACTAGAATGAACAGCCAATGGCAACCCTGAGTAATTTTCCTTAAACATCAATTGGTCTCCTTCCAACTGTGGTCATCCCAAATGGAATGTCTTCATATGTATATATGTGTGTGCATATGCATGTGTATGCAGGTGTAAGGAATGATGCACCCAACAGAGCTAGGTTCTAGTCAGGCACAATTTGACAAGGGGAGATGGAAAGGACAAATAATATCTATTGAGTATCTCTATGCATCAGAACAATACTATGTTATTTATCTTTGTTTTGTTTTGGGGTTTGGTAAGGGGTTGTTTTTGGTTTTTTTTTTTTTTTTTCCTTTTTCTTTTTTTAAAGTTTTTCCACAAAGCAACCTTCTACCCTATTATCCTGGTTTTCATATTTACTTCTCATAAGAACCATGGGAGGCAGGGATTGTGATCACTGTGCTAGAGATAAGGAACCTAAATCATAGCAACAGGAAATGATCTGCCCAAGGTCACGCAGTTCATGGAGAAACTGAGATTCAACTCAATCTGACTGCACAATGCATGCTCTTTCAAATACATTCCACTGCTGAGCTGCGATTCTGCTTACTCCCCACTTACTGTGGGCACCACAGTTTTGACTGTAAATGGTGCATGGGTCTACCTAGTTCAGGTAGTGGTACCTGAAGGGACTTTAATTCTATAAGGGCTTTACTAGAATTTAGCCTTCACGGGAATAGATTGGGTCTGTTTTATTTGCTACTATAAGATAGAACCTAAAATGGAGAATGCACTCTCCAAAAGGTTTGTTTTCTAATGAATAAAGGCATGAATGAGCACGGTTACTTCTTTATAGCAAGGAGGCTGTGCTATTTTCAGAGAGTTTTCATTGTCTCTACCTATAATTTTTTAGATTTCAGCTTGGATCTCTTTAATATGCAAAACCTTTCTGCAATGTGTTTCACAGAAATCCACAACTGTCCTTATTATTATTGTTATTCCTGTTAAACTGTCCTATATTGAGCATCTGCTATGTTCCTGGTATTGTTCTACATACTTACATGCATTATCTCATTTAGTATCACAATAACCCTACAAAGGAGGTACTTCTTTTATTCATGAGAAAGTTCAGGTTTTGAATGATTCGGTAACTTGACCCAATGTTTCATAGAACTTGGCCCAAAGTTGCCTAAATCCAAAAACCAGTGGTAGACCTAGTAAATTTGACATCTGAAACAGATCATTTTATAAAATGATGCCTCTATACAATAAAATTATTTTAATAATTACCATCAAATAATTATTATTTTCTTCATTCTTTAGCTTTAAAACAATTAACAATTCAAAAGAAGGATAAATTTCCATTTTAAGCATATTATGCAAAATAGAATATTTCAGATATGCACCTAAACTTGTACTTAACACACAAAAATATTACACCTCACAGTGAACACTCTGTCTCACTGTTTCAAATTTCCAGCCCAAAAACAATCTCCAAATGGTCATGCAGACTAACAGAATTGATGTAGCTTAGATTTTGCTTCTTTATCCTTGTAATAACTGTGCTATCGTTATTTATTTCCAATCTTCTGTTTAAACAACATAATAGGTAGCGCTCCAGGTGTTAGAGACATAAAGCACATCTGAAACAACCAAGAAAGATTCCAAAACATTATGAACTTACCCTCAAAACCAATGCATGTAGCTGAGTCCTTGTGTCCTGAGCAAGTGTATAACTAGGAGTTCTCCAAATTAACCTTCATGTAGAAAACAATGTACATGAAAGGCTAAGATATAAAACTGTGTTAATATGAAGCTTGTATATTATTAACAGTCATCGTAGTAGTTTAAAACTTAGAACAAGAAAAGATTTTCTCATGGAGCGTTTTCTCATTGGCATTATTGAGATTTGCGAGTGCATGGTGATAATAAAAAGCAGACTGACTTTTCACCTGTTTTATTATTGTTTTTAAATCCTCTACAGACCACGCACCTCATCCTCACTGGCACCTCAGGCTGACCCCTCCATCAGCATCACCCCTGCCCTTCGTAAATCACTGCCAAGGGATGTTCTCGGTCTCCCTTTCCTGTTTGCTTTCACTATCTATTCCTTGAAATCCTTTCTGTGAGTCCTTAAATACGTGCAAATCTCAAAATAGAAGGAAAACTAATTTCTCTCCAACATTAAGTCCTATAAAGACCTTCCTGCTTTTAGAAAAAAAGAATAATTGCTGGCCTCAGCCATCTTGAAGATCCACCACAAAAAAATGCTGCCTCATTGTAGCAGCTAGAGTGCAAAATTATCTGTTCTGCTGCCTAGTTGTTCCACACCTTACCTGTGAGTTACAAGCATAAACTAGAATGATCTGAAAAGTAACAAAATCATTATATTCACTGTTTATATAATGTAAAACAAAATCCTCATTCATGTACTTTGATAATGACTAAACAGTACCCTGAATCCATCTGAACATATAGGTTAACATAAAATATTAAATGGACCACTAATTCAAGGTAAGGTGGAAAAAGTAGGAATAAAAAGGGATTTAGACTGATTTAATCAGGAGGATTTTGTGGGGAAAAAATAGTTTTGCTTTAATTTGTTTTGGCACATTATATGGTATCATATATCCATATCACGTATGTTAGAGAAAATTCCTAATGTTTACACGGTCTCAGGTAATATCTCATAAATGAATGAATTTATAAAATAAATATTATTTAAATGGAGTCAGAATATTTTGTCATCTGTAACTCTTTCTTCAAATATGACTCAACTAAATTGCAGCCCAATTATAATGTTAGTCTTTAGGGAAATTTAATCTCTTGACAATCTTCTTTACTAATCTCCATTAATCCCCACAGTAAACTGAGATTAGTTAATAGATCATTAACTTGCCTATTTTGAAAATGGCAATATTGAAACACGGTGATGGGGAGTCATGCCCTTGAGTGCCTCAGGGTGGGTGACAAGAAAGGAGGTGAGGGCAGATCCCTGAGACTTGCTGTCACCAACTAGGAATGGAGCTCAGGGAGGAGTCAGGAATCTCAGGTGTGAAAAGCACCTCCAAGCCCATACAATACCATGTCCCCACCAGAGCCTTCAGCTTCCATTAGCAACACCTCTGAGAACAGTGAGCTTACCGCCTCCTGAGTTGGATCATCCTACTTTTGGACATCTGTAACTAATTTTCCTTAATTCTTCCTTATGTCAAGCTGAAATCTGTTGCTATACATCTTCTACTCATTGTCCCAAAAATAAACAGAACACGTCTAGTCTTTCTTCCACCTGAGTTACCTACAAAAATATGAAGGCAGTTGATTGACCCTTTCTTTCAACTGTTCCTTGGGTGATTTAGTCTCAGATCTACTCACCATCCTAGCCACCAGCCTTGTCATAACTTGCCCATCAGGAGGGAAACGTTAGTGGTTAAAGGCATATCTCCTATAAAACTGGACATCAGATGTCAGAGAATCTCTGCTGTAGATCTTCCCAGCCAAGCCAACTTGCAAATCATTTTCTAGCAACCAAAGTGATCTTGTGTAAGGTTACACTGATTTAGACAATGTCCTGCAGAACATAAAATATAAAGTGGCTCTTCAGCCAGGAAAGAAGGAGGCTCTGGTCAGAGGCCACCACCTTATTAAAGAGAAGAGAAAGGTATGTTTCTCTAAAAGTCATTTTGCATATCTATTTATTATAATACATAAATATTGTATTTATGTATTACACAAGCAATGTGTATAAAAATTAAAATGAAAAAACACCCTGAATTTCATCAAAATATCTTTTTCATTTTTCTGTTTTTCCCACCAATTGTTGCCCACATGCATAAATATATTTACATTTTATAATCATAATATAATTTTGGATTCAGCATGTTAAATCTAACATTATATTGTAAGTTGTACCCATCTTGTTTCATGGTCTTTATGTATCATAATGGATGTACAATGTCTCTCAGAAAAGATAGATAATAATTTACTTCATTATCTGTTATAAGGCTTTTAAAGTCATTTCCAAAATATTCTTATCATAAACAGCAGTGCTACAAACTTTCTAATGCTTACAGCTTTTTTATTCTCAAGAATCATTTTCTTGAAACAAAGTAACACTGTCCTCATTTTACTGATTACTATCAAAAAGGATAAGCATTTTTATGGCTCAAAAATATTCTGAAAATGAAAATTAGTCTTTAAATGGACCTGTTAGCCCTATGAGGTCAGAATCCCTATCATTTACTGGGGCTCTACCATGCACAGACTCTGTCCTGAGGAAATTAAGAGTTCAATTTAATACTCAGTGATAACTAAGAGGAAAGTGATGCTTTACCCATGTGGGAGAGAAGAGGAAATAGGTTTACAAAACGATGTAATTTGTCTGAGGTCACCTAGCTAGAAACATTGAGAGCTAATATCATCAATTTCGGGTTGAGGATTTGAATTCGAGTCTTTTGTCTTTCTTTCTTTTTAGAAACAGGTCTCACTCTGTCACCCAGGCTGGAGTGCAGTGGCATGATCATAGCTCACTGCAGCCTTGAACTCCTGGTCTCAAGTGATTCTCCCACCTCAGCCTCCCAAGAAGATGGGACTCCAGGTGTGCACCACACACCCGGCAAATTTTTTAAATTTTTGTGGAGACGAGTTCTCACTATGTTGCCCAGGCTGATCTCCAACTGCTGGGCTCAAGTGATCCTCCCACCTCAGCCTCCCAAAGTGCTGGGATTACAGGCATGAGCCACCATGCTAGGCCTGAACCCGTGTCTTTCTGGCTTTAAAACCCACACTGTTAACCACTGTTCTAAACTGTCTTCCTGGGTGAACTGCCACTCATCAGAAAGTCCAGGAACTATAGAAATAACCATCAGTCCTGCAGTTGGAGAGGGAATAGCAGGACAAATACCTTGTACCTCACAGGGGTCAATAAAAAGTGATTAAACTGAAGAGGGTGGGAGTTCTGGCTCTTTGGACCTCTTTGTCAACCCAAAGCTTCTCTAGTCCTTGCTTCTTGTATTTCCAATCTATAATTTAATAGGATTGTCTTTTTGGTAATTCTACATCCAGGAGGCAAGGTTTAAATCTGGTGTTTGGGGACTGAGATGCAGGATAGAAACGGAAAAGCCCAGGGAGAGACAGGAGATGTCCTGTCCAGGAGGAGACATCACCCTCCTACCTGTAAGCTAACTTCTGCCTGCTTTCCTTCCCCACCAAATCCACTGGTTGACATAGGTTGCATTCAGATTGCAAGGGAAGAGGAGGCCGAGGGGTGAGGTGGGGACAGAGGGAAACGAAATGCCTGTGTGTTTGCTTAAACCCATAGTAAACTAACCAGGTATGCAATGTCTTTGCATAACCCTCTTACTAATAAACACATGAACAACTAGATTGCATCTGGAATTTTGCAAAATAAAATAGAGACAGTCCCTGCCCTCAAGGGACTCCTGGTCTGAATTCCACAAAAAAAAAAAAAAAAAAAAAAGGCAAAATTGGGCTAGGGAGGCAAGCCTGGCCAGGTAGACAAGGCAATGACCAGAGGAGGTCACTTGGGAGGGAAAGTTTGGGAATCCCCAAACTTAAATTGGAGCCCTAGCTCTGATTCCCATCAGTGAAATGAGATTAATTATAACCACCAGGCAAGACTGTCGTGAGTGAGCATTAGGTGAAATAAAGTATAGAGAAAGGGCTCTGTAAATTACAAGGAAATATGTGAATATAAGCCAAAATAAGACTTGAGGATTGGAAGTAGAATTCCCATGAACATGTTCTGTTTAGTCTGTGGACCTTCCCTTACCTCCATTGTTAATTCTATATTAATATTCATTGAGTATCTGCCCACTACATGCCACCCACATGTACATGCATTAACTTTAATCCTCTCAAAAAACTGCCAGGTAACCACCATAATTCTCAATACACAGATAAGGAAACATGGCTCTGATGAAGATAATAGACTTATAACTCATTTTTTTCAGTTAGTCATCTTTTCATAATTAGTCTGGTTTTTTTGCATTTTTTACATATTTCTATGAGAATGTTGAGTTTGGGTATCAAGATCTCAGTCCAATTCAATAATTTACTTCAGTACTTCGTTGGTTCAACCAGTATTTACCAAGTGCCTAATCAGGGGCTAGGGATGCTGCCAGGTGCAGCAAGTATCATGTTATGCAGAAAAGAAAAGGTCTTTGCTCTTTCAGAGCTCACAGTCTAGATGGAGGAGACAGATAATAAATGAGGAAACAAATACATCAACATGATACTATCAGGGAGTGACAGGTGCAATGAAGAAAATTTAAACGAATATTTGAATGATGACTAAGAGAATGGAAGAAGTTGTCATTTCCCTTATTAAAAAGTTTATATTTTCCTCAACAAAACTTAAAATGGAGTGTATATGATGCCATTCATCTCAGTTCTTCTGCTAAAGACAAATGATCCAAGGGCCAAGGTAAATGCTTCCTGTTAAGATAGACTGACATGTACTGAAAATAAATTATGCACATCAGAAGTGTGCAATTGCATCCAACAATCCTCTTTAAGGCATTCTTAGTCATTTGCACCTCCTCTCAGGTGGACCACCAGCCTGAGGCTATGGAGTAAAATGGAGACAATTTGCTAAGTGTTCCTGTCTCCAAGTTCTATAGCCGCAGTGTGGTTAAATCCCACATCGCTGAGTATGGTGGGGTCTAGAACCTATATGTTTCAAATAAGGAACACAGTCATGTAGGTAGCACTAATGTCAGAAATAAAACTAGGAGCACTCTGAGCCAATATGAGAGGGAGACAAATATCACACAAGATCATCTTGGGGAAGTGTCCTACAAAACTCATACCAATTCTTGGCTAAGGCTTCTTGGTTTATTACCACTGAAAATGTGTTTGGTTTGGTTGATTACGCTGTGAAGCATAATATGTACTACAATCTTCTGTGGCTTTCTAATGATCAAGATACATTCCAAAACATCAAGTGTAGCTCCTGGGCTATGACATATGCAAATCTTCCTGATATGTTGCCAACAGAATACCTAAGATAATGTGATTAGTGTCTTCAAAGAGAATAATTCAACTTATTTGTTTTTTCTTTTAAAAAAAATACTCTCAATAAATAACCCTCCCTGACAGTTTACTACTCCTTGGGTGGGGAAGTAGAATAGCAAGAGCAGAATCTTTGGAGCTTAGGAAATCTGGGTTGAGACACATCTCTGCTATTTCCTGGGTGAATCATCTTCTATAAGCTACTTATCTTCTTTGAAACTCTGTTTCCTCATCTATAAAATGGGGGTAAGAATGCTCACCAAGCAGCACTTTTGTGAAGATTAAATAAAGGAGTGGGCATTCACATAACATCACAAAAAACAAAACGTTGGCCAGGTGCAGTGGCTCAATCCTGTAATTCTAGCATCTTGGAAGGCTGAGGCGGGTGGATTGCTTGAGGTTAGGAGTTCAAAATCAGCCTGACCAACATGGTGAAACCCCAACTCTACTAAAAAACAAAAATTAGCCGAGTGTGACGGCGCACACCTGTAGTCTCTGCTACTCAGGAGGCTGAAGCAGAAAAATCACTCGAACCTTGGAGGCAGAGGTGGCTGTGAGCTGAGATCGTGCCACAACACTCCAGCCTGGGCAACAGAGTGAGACTCCATCTCAAAACAAACAAACAAATAAAGCAAAACTTCAACTAACTGGTTTTGGTTACTACAGGGGAGCCCTGCTGCAGCCAGGATAAGGTAAGCAGGTATCAGAGAACCTCCACAACTACCTGTAAATTTTTTTTCAACCTGAAAAAGTAGGTCATTTAGGCTTTCTAGCAGGAAAGAGAGCAAAGCCTCTGAGCTCTGCCATGTTGAGCCTCTCAACTTTAAGTTAGCTGCTATGTGATTTATCATAAGCACTGAGCAAATATTTCACTCATCTACTCATTCATTCTTTCATTTTTTCCATCTATCATTATATGTTCATACACTAATTGAATAAGTCTACTCTGAGCCTAATACTGTACCAGGAATAGTTCAAGGGCTGGGTTCACAGTTTAATAGGGAAGGCACAAAAGTAATTTGGTGATTGCAATATTGTGTACTGTGACTAGGGCGATAATAGCAACGACAATGATAATGATAAGAGTTAACTCTGCTGGCCAGGGTCCTGTCTGTAACAGCAGATACTGACTCTGGGTAATTTCAGCAGGAAAAAAAAAAAAATTATTGGGGAAAAAAACGTTCACAGAACTGCTGGGAAGCTTGGAGAACCAGACGGAGAAAATGAGCAGAAACTAAAAGGCCACACTGCTGGACCACAGCCGAAATCCCACCACAGGGAAGATCTGGTAAGGACACTGTGGCTGGCCCTGCTTTTGTGGCTGCTCCGGAAGACAGGCTGTCCTTGCTGCTGCCAAATTCAACAGAACAAACCCCTCTAGGGTGCAGCGAAATGCGAAACGAACTCACTGAGGCAGGGGAATCTGATGAGCAAAACCCACACTCTCACTCTTGGTGCAGAGAATAAAGCAGCATCTGGCCTTTCAGCTTTGATGGTGGAAGAAGGTGTGACTGCCTTCCAGACTCAGCCTCCAAATATCAGGATGGGTTTCTGGTGCCAGGCAGCCAAAGGTTTACCGAATGCCTCCCATGTGCCAGACACTGCACTAAACAACTTGTCTACACTATCTCATCTGACCCTCACAGTAGTTGTCAAAGACGGATCCTTTGCTACCTAACTTTACTGCAAAACTGAGGCTTGGCAAAAGGAAGAAATTTTCACAAGTTTGTATAGCTAGTAAATGGCAAAGCCCTGATTGATGCAGTTTTTGATAACTGAACTGCACTACACTACAAAGAAAGAAATGCAAAGATCCTCAACAGCATAGGCAAGAAGGCCCTGGATCAGACAGGGAGTGAAGGAAGACCCCTCAGAGGAAGAGAACGGGAACTACAGTGCCCCAATCTCAGGCACATGTTTGTCCCTGGAATAGAATCCCAGAAGAGATTCCAGGGCATTTCAAATTATAACGATTGCCCATATATCATCTCAGGCATTAGAGAGTGACACTGGCATTATTTAATTCCTTCGTCTTCACTGAAAAAGTAGACAGAATGAAGTAAGCAGAACATCCTGATAACTTTCAGCACCATCATCCTGGGCTGATACCATCCTCCTACGCCCTAGAATCTACAGAGTGGGGAGTTTTCCAGTAGCAGCAGGAATTCCAAAGAGAGAGTGCTCCACTTGTAATCCTAAATACTAGATGATGAGCCAAGTGTTTACCAAGAATAATCAGTGACCACCTCTTGATAAGTCTGGCTAAGGTCAGGATTCACTGAGACCTTACCCCAGGCAAGATCAGCAAGGAGCCTGCCTTAGCCTAGGCCATTGCACCAAAATCTCACCCCTCATTAGCAATGGTATCGACTCAGTGGGCAGGTCTGGCTAGGTCAAGAGCACCTTGTCAGATTAAATTTTCAGTGCTCCACTTTTTTTCTAAAGATAAATATGTATGTTTTTAATTTCATGTAGAGTTGTATATTAGCAACTGTGAAATGTCCTGAAAACCCCATTCTTTCCTTCTATTTAGCATCAAAACGCACACACATTCATCTCAAGTTTTAGCAGAACATACAGCCACTCCACCAGAAACACATTTTACAGACTCCCTGGCAGCTGGGTGTGCCTAGGTAACTAAGTTTCCTTCATCGCAGGCAGGTAGTGACAACCTCTGGTCACTTTCTTCAGAGTAAATTGCTTGCCTTTCATTCATTCTCTTTTTTCCTTAATGAAGGTCTGGAACATGGATATGATACTGACTAGTCAGTGACTATGCAGATGAAGAGAACATTCTGGAACATGGTGGAGCATCAATAGAGAAGGAACCTGGGTCCCAGAATTACTTCAAGGAGCTACCCACCTCTCATGTACCATTTATCTACCATGGGACTGCTATTTAACAGTAATTTAGATATGCTCATTTTGTTTCATCCACTGTGTATTTGGGTTACTGTATAGCAATTTAGCTTTTTCCTAACTATATAGGATTGATCTGAAGGTAATGACAGAAAGTAGGTGTTTTTTGAAGACAGACCGACCTAAGTTCCAATACCAGCTTTCCCACTAACTGATCATCTACAGTCAGCTAGTCACCCTGGGTCTCATTTTTTTCCCACATTAAAAAAGGGTAAAGAATAAGAAATTATAAGGCTATTAAAAGGATTATAAATAATGAATCTCATAGAGTACTGGTACACAAAAGTGCTAAAATTGCTACTTTTTTTTTTTTTTAAGAGACAGGGCCTCACTCTGTCACCCAGGCTGGAGTGCAGTAGTGTGATCATGGTTCACTACAGCCTGGAACTCTTGGGTTCAAGTGATCCTCCCACCTCAGACTCCCAAGTAGCTGGAACTACAGTCACATGCCACCATGCTGGGCTAATTTTTAAATTTTTCCTACAGAGAAGGTCTTACTATGTTGCCCAGGCTGATCTTAAACTCCTGGCCTGAAGCGATCCTTCTGCCTCACCCTCCTAAACTGCTGGGATTACAGGGGTGAACGATCATTCCTAGACTACTGCAAACACCACAGTGCCCTGTGGCATCCAACTTGGAACCATCTGACTATGTTAGACTTCTCAGGCTCCAATAGCCTAAGAACAGTGATATGGTTTGGATCTGTGTCCCCACCCAAATCTCATGTCAAATTGTAATCCTCAATGTCGTATGGAGGTGGGGCCTGGTGGGAGATAATTGGATCATGGGGGTGGATTTCTCCTTTGGTATTGTCCTCATGATAGTGAGTGACTTCTAATGAGATATGGTTGTTTAAAAGGGTGTAGCACCTCTCCTCCCCTCTTGCTTCTGCTCCAGCCATGTAAGATGAGTCTGCTTCCCCTTTGACTTCTGCCATGATTCTAAGTTTCCTCAGATCTCCCCAGAAGATAAGCAGATGTCAGCATCATGCTTCCTGTGCTGCCTTCAGAATCATAAGCCAATTAAACCTCTTTTCTTTATAAATTACCCAGTCTCGGGTATTTCTTTATAGCAATATGAGAACAGACTAATACAGAAAATTGGTAATGAGGGTGGGGCATTTCTATAAAGATATCTGAAAATGTGGAAGCAGCTTCGGAACTGGATAACAGGTAGAGGTTGAAAGTGTGTGGAAGGCTCAGAAGTAGTCAGGAAGACAAGGGAAACTTGTCTTTGGAACTTCCTGTAGACTTTTTAAATTCTCACCAAAATGCCGAGAGTGATATGGACAATGAAGTCCAGCTAAGGAGGTCTCAGATGGAAATGAGGAACTTATTGGGAACTGGAGTAAAGGTTGCTTTTGTTATGCATTAGCAAAGAGGTTGGTTGCATTGTGCCCCTGCTCTAGGGATCTGTGGAAATTTGTAGTTGAGAGTGATGATTTAGGGTATCTGGTAGGAGAAATTTCTAAGCAGCAAAGTGTTCAAGATGTGGCCTGGCTGCTTCTACCAACCTATGCTTATATGTCTGAGCAAAGAAATGACCTCAAATTGGAACTTACATATAAAAGAGAAGTAGAACAGAAAAGTTTGGAAAATTTGCAGCCTGGCCATGTGGTAGAAAAGAAAAGTCCATTTTCAGAGGAGGAACTCAAGCAGGCTGTAGAAATTTGCACAGATAAAAAGGATCCAAGTGCTAATATCCAGAACAATGGGGAAAGTTCTCAAAAGCATTACAGGAACCTTTGGGGCAGACCCTCCCCTCACAGGCCTGGAGGCTGAGGAGGACTGAATGGTTTCCTGGGCCAGACCCAGGGCCCTGATGCCCTGTGCAGCCTCAGGACACTGCTGCCTGCATTCTAGCTATTCCAGCACCAGCTGTGGCTAAAAGGGGCCCAGGTACAATTTGGGCTACTGATTCAGAGACTGCAAGCCATGAACCTTGGCAACTTTCACGTGGTTTTAAGCCTGCGGGCGTATAGAATGCAAAGTTGAGGGTTGGGGTCCTCCACCTAGATTTCATAGGATGTGTGGAAAAGCCTGGATGTCCAAGCACAAGCCTGCTGCAGGGGTGCAGCCCTCATGGAAAACCTCTACTAGGGCAGTGCAGAGGGGAAATGTGGAATTTGATCCCCCAGAGTCTCCACTGGGGCACTGCCTAGTGGAGCTTTGAGAAGAGGGCCACCATCCCTCAGACCCCAGAATGATAGATTCACTGACAGCTTGCACCTTGAACATGAAAAAGCTGCAGGCTCTCAATGCCAACCTCAGGGGCTGACCCCTGAAAAGCCACAGGGGTGGAGCTGCCCAAGGCCTTGGGAGCCCACCTGTTGCATCAGTGTGCCCTGGATGTGAGGCATGGAGTCAAAGGAGATTATTTTGGAGCTTTATGATTTAATGACTGCCCTGCTGCATTTTGAACTTGCATGGGGCCAGTAGCCCCTTTGTTTTGGCCAACTTCTCCCTTTTGTAATGGGAATATTTACCCAGTGCCTACAACCCCATTATATCTTGAAACTAACTAACTTGCTTTTGATCTTACAGGCTCATAGGCAGAAGAGTATAGCCTTGTCTCAGAGGAGACTTTGGACTGTGGACTTTTGAGTTATCCTGGAATGAGTGAAGACTTTCAAGGACTGTTGAGAAGGGATGATTGTATTTTTCAATGTGAGAAGGCCATGAGATTTTGGAGGGGCTGGGGCAGAATGATAAGGTTTGGATCTGTGTCCCTGCCCAAATCTCATGTCGAATTGTAATCCTCAATGTTGAAGGTGGGGCCTGGTAGAAGGTGACTGGCTCATGGGGGCAGATTTCCCCTTTGGTACTGTCCTTATGATAGTGAGTAAGTTCTCATGAGATCTGATTGTTTAAAAGTGTGTAGCACCCCTGCCAACCTTTTGCTCCTGCTACAGCCATGGAAGATGAGCCTGCTTCCCCTTCACCTTTAACCATGATTGTAAGTTTCCTCAGGTCTCCCCAGAAGCCAAGCAGATGGTCAGCTGCATGCTTCCTGTACAGCCCGCAGAACTGTGAGCCAATTAAACCTCATTTCCTCATAAATTATCCAGTCTCAGATATTTCTTTATAGCAATGTGAGAAAGACTAATACACAGAGTCAAGTTCATCTGATGAAACATGATATAAACTCAATCAGCTGACATAAATTTCATTATGCTTTTGAACAGCCTTTCAATTTGATGTTTGCCTCTCTGCAAATAGAATGTGAGGGGCACCTCCCAACCCGAACAGAAAATGAGTCTGAGCCCACTGTGCCCCTGAGGGCAAGCACTGTGCCTGCAGTCCGTGTTTTAGTCAGGAACTGCTCCTTTCACTTCTGTGGTGTGACTGAGACCAGTTCACCAGATATGGTTGTCTAGGTCACATTTAGGTGACAAACTTGGTTCAGATAAGAGGTCACATTGGAGGACTTTATCATTTGCTCTATTGCCCTCTTACATTTTAGCCAAGAATTTTCCATATTTGCAGCCAGGAGGCAGCAGTCACACCCTACGATACTAGCGGCGTACCCAGGCCAATTTGTCAATTCTATTCATGAAACTCAAAGCTCTGAACCCTGTCAGTGATGATAAGTGTACATTCTCAGTTCTGCAGAGTCCTTCAAATATCCTCATATCATCTGAAACACGAGCAGTGAAAAGTCCTCTTGTGGGCTTTTTTCCCCTCACCCACCCACCCAGCCCCCAAGAGAGGCAACTAACTCTTCCATCTGGAATCCTATGTCTATCAGTTAGAACAAATTCTCTTCAGCACATAAATTCCAAGTAACAACCTGACTAAAACTAGATTTTTCCTTAGACCTCAGAGAAGCCAGTTGCTTCTGCTCATATAAGAGGTTGGATATAAGAGTTCATTGTTTGCCATTGGTACTCCAGAGTGAATTTATGCTGCATACATGGTCAACATTTTAAGTCAAACTTCCTCATACTCATGGCTAGAAAATGTATAAATAAAAAGATCCCGAATTCCAGCTTGTCCAAAGGTCTTCCATGGAACTGTACAGGGCAGGTGGGAGGACTTCACGCTGGCAGTAAAAGAAGTCAGCTCCAGGCATTTCCCAAGGTCACCTGGTGAGTCAATGGTAAAACCATGGTCTCACAGCTCTCCAACCAAAGTGCCCAGCATGCAAGGCATGGCTGCTACTCCGGATGATAGGCCATCTGTCATGTTTCTCCTTGGCTTATCCATTTTCAAGAGTCAAAACCATGATGGCGTTCATACCAATGCCTCACTGATGGTGGCAAGCACCCCACAAGGTCTTCCATGCAAAGGGTGAGAAATGTCAGTTCCCATGAAAGGAGAAACTTACTGCATAAAACCCAACCACACAGAATCATGTGTGCCATGAGGTCAGAGGCCAGGAAGGTGTGCATTCTCTGTGGAATGTCCAAACTTGCCAGATCTCGGAGAAGCTGGACTTCTCCCAAGGAGAGTTTTGCCCCAACTCTTGATAACTGTCAGCATGTCTCACAAAAACAGGAACTCCCAAGATACAGATGCCAAGCAGCTGGGAACCATTAAGAATAAAACTTGAGCTGCTGAACGAAGCTGGAGACTGAGTGATTCTTCTCTGAACTACAACCTGCAAACTTTGAGAACGGAGCATCATTTATTGTGGGCCTGCTCTGGGCCCAGCTCTTAGCAAACTAGATTTTATGGAGGGAGCACAACGTAGTGCAAGGTTTCTCAGCCGAGACACTATTGACATTTTGGACCGAATGAATACTTGTTGTGGGAGCCTGTCTTGTGCCTTGTCAGATGCCTAGCAGCATCCCTAGCCTCTGCTCTCTAAATGCCAGTAGCACCTCCTCCTGACAGTGACAATAAAAATTGTCTCCAGACATTGTGAAATGTTCCCTGGGAGACAAAATTATCCTCAGTTGAGAACCACTACTGCAGTGGCTAAAAGTACAGACTCTGAAGTCAAACAGCCAGAGTTCAAATCCTGACTACCCATTTGTCAAGTGAGCTTACATTAACTTCTCTGTTCCTTAGTGGTCTTAACTGAAAATATACTTAATGTTAATACCCACTCATAGGGTGGTTCTTGAGGTTTAAATGAAACATCACTCATGAAGCACATAGAATCAAGCCTGGCACATGGATAGCCCATGTTCAGATACATATTATCATCCTCATTTTTCAGAAAGGGAAAGTGACAACTCAGAGAAGAGATCCCCAGCTAGGATGTGAGCATGGGTCTGTATAATTCCTAATGAGAGCAGTCACTGAATGAGCTGCTGTCAAGCAGTCGGCCCTGCATTGGGCTCTGCAGCTAAAGAGGAAAGAAGAGACAATCCCTATGCTTAAGGAACTCCAAATCCAGTGAAGCAGGCAGGCACATGGCCTGGTTTCAGTAAGGCCTGTTGCAAGCTATGATAGGGAAAAGCCAGGTGCTGTGTGTACAGAGATGAGGTCTCTGCCCTAGTCCAGGTCCTGGGGCAGAGGACACCCAAATGAGGTCCTGAAAGACTCCAAAGCTCTTTCCACTTCACCACACTGCTTATTTCAACAGACAAATGACAGACAGCTTTCAGCAATGACTGCAAAGGTGCCCTGATACTTGAGGTCTGCAGTAAGTCTAAGCAGGGACACTAGCCTCCAAATATTGGTGGAAAGGAAAGAAACAACAGAGTTTCATGGAGACTGAGTCAGATCTCTTCATTCAGAAACACTTGACAGGTGGGTGAGTAGCTGTCCCGTGCCTGAAGTCAATGCATTCTTCAGCAGTGTGGTGAGAGAGTTCATACAGCCAGATCACCAGCACTGGGCTCTTTGCTTAATTTCAAAGACAACTAAACCTTACTCAGCATGAATAGGCAGTGATAATGAATAACTAAGACCCAAGTGGCCACAAGAGCAGGTCCTTTTCCTTAAAGAAGCCGATTGCATAAGAAGGGACAATAATCCTAAAAGAGAGACAAAAGGGATTCACAAGCAGAGATATTTTAACAGCCCCATATTTCACTTAACAAGCTGAATGCTGAAGGCACACATTCATACTTCCACTGGTTGTGTTAAAAACACCTGCATCATGGCTATGTCATCCTGCACCTGTACAGAACCCCAATCGCTTGGACCTGTCCTGTATGACAAGCCCAGGCCCCTGCTAAGAAGGTGGCAAGTGGCAAACCCCATGGCAGTTCTTTGGGAACAACATGCAGTGCCACCTCTTTTCATCAATCTCAGATAGGGAAGAAGACCCCATAGGCTGATGCTGCTCAAACTGTGGCCCTTCGAAATACAAACACTTGGGCTCCACCCCAGATCTACTGCATCAGTCTTAGGGGGTGGAAATCTATGTTTTAACAAGCTCTGCACGTGATTCTTATGTTAAAGTTTAGGAGCCACCCCCAAAGGTCATCTTTCCTTCGCTATCCTTTTCATTAACCTTGCTACTAGATGCTGTGTGTATACTAGAGAATCAACTTGACATGATTTTTCCTCTTAAAGAATTTAAATTCTCCCCTGGGGAACAATGAGAGTTGGTGGCCATGTTTGATGAGAAACCCATAAGGGAGTTATTCTTACTCCTAACAGATACACAAGTTGAGTCATACCACATCATAAATGTGAGCAGAGCAAATATATGGCAGGCTTTGGAATGACACTGGCTGAAAAAAAATGACAGAAACAATAAATGAGAACTACGATCTCTGCTCTGCATTTTTATAGCCCCCTTGCTGACCCTGCCCTTGCACTCTGCACTCAGTTGCTTATTTACATTTCTATTTCTCCTACCAGGAGTCTGAGTCCCTTGGGACAGGGCCAGGTCCCAGCATGGTGCCTGGAATTCACTCAATATTTGCTGAATGAGTAAAGAAAGGGATAAACCCCAGTTAGCCTAGGAGGTTGTCCAATGCCCTCAATGTCCTAAGCACCCCTTCGACACTCCACAGCCTACTCCTGGGCTAGGAAAGGACTACCCTGCCCTTCAATAATGTGCTTGTCAGCAAAAATTCTGCCAGCAGAACCCTAAAGGTCTAGAAGAGCCTCTTTCAGGGAAGTCACATCTTTCTAGAAGCACCTCCCCGTATGTTGGAGGACAGCAGAAGAGGCTGAGAAGAATGAACAGGAGAGATGGGAAGGTGCTGTCCCCTACACAACTTGCCTGGAAAACAGGAGCATTAACCAGCTGACACTAACAATGAGCAGCTCAGATCTCCAGTTGAAACTTCACTCAACCGGAAAGCCTTAAGCAAGCTGATAGTGGCAGGTTTCTGCCTCATTTAGACATTTGATGGACTTAAGCCAGACTGTGCTCTTACTTGGGAAGGAGAAGACTAAAACATGAAAACATAGTCTTCATGCTGAAATTACATTATCCAAAACAAGGTCAAAATAGGGATTTCATATTGCTTTTCAGCTCTCAAGTAATAAGAACCCCACTGAACACATATATTTACTGTTGGGGCTTTGTTCATGTACCTTCTTTTCATAAGAATATGACATATGAAAGTGGGAGCTCTGGGATATAGTGAGAGTAAAGACAGTTCAGGGCTGCAGGAGGACTCTGAGAGAAGATGACTTGGAAAGAGCTGACAGGGCCTCCCTGGCTGAGGCCACCAGTGTGCAGCTGCTGACAAAGTGGTCTCCCTGCTTTGTGTCTTGTGCTCTGGTAGGATTCTCCTCTGCCTTACAGAGTAGACTAGAAACTGGTGCCAGCCTTACTCATGGGTTGGGTGTGATGAGAGGACTCGAGTGCTCATTCTTACCCTCAGTGCACAGAAGCTTCTCAAATGAAGCATAAGTGAAAGGCTTAGGGTCTCCCTCACCATGTGCAGAAGGGAGGGAGAGAAAAGGGAGGAAGGGTCTTTCAGCCCAATTCCACACCCACTGCTACCCAGTACAGGAACCCCTGGGCTGGGCCCACAGCAGGGCTGCTCAGGGCAGCTCTGAGAATCATGGGGCCAAGCTGGAGATAGCAGAAAACCCCAGGCAGCTCCTCTAGAAGAAGCCTCCAGCTCTGGGAACTTGGGTCTCTAAGGGGGGGCCTGCAGGCCTCCTGGGCCCAGAGCAGGTGCATGAGAACCTCCTGCCTACCCAACACCAGCCTCCACCCAGTTTCTCCTTGTGAAATGGTCATAATAGTTTCAACCTCACAATGCTGCGGAAATACTAAAGGTGCTCAGCACAGAGCACAGAGCCCACAGCACATAAGCACTGACTTCAAGGATGATTTTTAAATGACGAGCACAACCCTGGTGCACTGCGATGAGGAAGGAGGCCCCTCGGGGACCTGGCTCATCTACCACCGCAGGAGGTGTCCAGCCCCTGGTTCCTGCTGCATGGACACTGGCTACGTTATGCACATTTAGAATGAGGCTTGATTTTGAACAACGTAGGCCCTTAGGAGGTGTGCGCTACTACTTCCTTTACAAATAAATGGTGCCTGAGCCTCCTAAAGCCAGAAACGTGGGATTGGAGAATGACCAAGCAAAGCAGCTCAGTCATAGTGTTTCCAAACAGATTTCATAACAAGATTATGCCTCAGGTTTAAGGCTGGCAACCGCAGGCCTGTTCTTCAGATTATGAAACCAATATTCAAATAGCTGATGAGGCGGATTCCCAATCGAATGACACGAGGTTCCATTGAAGATGCCGACCATAGATATGTCATGGACACTTCATTATGTTTCACTCAACAGAAAGGCATGGACCATTTAAGATAACACTGCTTACAGAGCACAAATTCCAAGTGCCTGGGACATAGTAGACACTCAATAAATATTTGTTAAACAAATGGATGAAAATAACGCTACCACTGGACTTTCCAAAGTGAACGAGAAGACTACAAGATAAAGGCTCAAGGTTTATCTAACTAACCCAATCCTTTCATTCCGCAGTTGTGAAAAGTGACACTCACAGAGGCGAAGTCATATTCCGAAAGACTTGGTACTTGCTATGGGTTGAACTGTGCCCTGCCAAAATTCATATGTTGAAGTCCCAACCCCCAGCATCCCAGGATGAAATGTTATTTGGAGATCGTCTTCATAGAGGTAATGAAGTTAGAATGAGGTCATTAGGGTGGACCCTAATCCAATATGACAAGTATCTTTATAAAAAGGGGAAATCTGGAGACAGAGGCACGGGTAGAACACCACGTGCAGAGCCGGGGTAGTGGCGCATGCCTGTAATCCAAGCACTTTGGGAGGCAGAGGTGGGCAGATCACAAGGTCAGGAGTACAAGACCAACCTGACCAACATGGTGAAACCCCGTCTCTACTAAAAATACAAAAACATTAGCCAGGCATGGTGGTGCATGCCTATAATCCCAGCTACTCAGGAGGCTGAGGCAGGAGAATCATTTGAACCCAGGAGCCGGAGGTTGCCGTGAGCTGAGATCATGCCACTGCACTGAGGCCTGGGCAACAGAGGGAGACTCCATCTCAAAAAAAAAGAAAAAGAAAAAGAAAAAAAAGAACACCACGTGCAAATGAAGGAAGAGACAAATCCAGATGATGCTTCTACAGGCCAAGGACCATCCAAAGTTGCCAGCTACCCACCAGAACCAGAACCTAGACTAGAAGCAGGGAACAGATTCTCTCAGAAACTAGAAAGAACCAACCTCAGCAAACTTTTGATCTCAGACTTCTAGTCTCCAGCAATGTGAGACAATAAATGTCTCTCATTTAAGCCACCCAGTTTGTGGAAATTTGTTACAGCAGCCCCTGGACACAAATACAGCACTCTGTCTGCTACGTACCCAATAGTTCTGAACAGGACACCATTTCAGTTGACTTTTAATGGGAAAGCCTAATATCAGACCACTTACAGGATAGTCAGAAGGTCAAATGAATTACAGGCTAGGGGATTTGATGATTCATTTTTTGGACTAATCTTTACTGCATGCACATAAAGTGCCACCATAAGCACATCTCCGTCCCGGCCATTGGTGAACGCACATGTGAGCCACAGACTCAATAGCAAGCATCCTAAATATGGCACTGTAGCAGCTCAGATAACTCCACAAGCAGACAGGTGGGAGCCCAAACTCTGGGAGAGTCAGGAAAGATTTCACAGAAAATGCGACATTTGGGAGGGTCTTAAGAGAGGATAAGGAGTTTTCCAAGCAGAAAAGGTGGATGAGGACATTCTGAGAAATTAAAACCCCATATGTGAAAGTCTGGAGTTGCTCTGGCAGGAGCACCCTGAAGGGACATGGGACTCATGGATGGAGAGGAGACAGGAGAGGCTGTGAAGGGCTGAGTTTGTTACAGGTTATAGTCCTGTATGCACAGGTAACATGGGCAGTGGGGTGATTTGGTCATGATCACTCTGAAGAGGGTGGTCTAGAGGAGAGAGCCTAGGGGCCAGGATTCCAAGCAGCGAGAGGCTCGTCTCCATCCTGGTGAATGATGACAAGGGCCTGAACCAGAGAAGTGGCAGAAGGGACAGATGGATCCCCAAGACATTCCTGGGCCACATTAGTAGACTGTGTCAACTCGGTCTCCACAGGATGTAAGGCAGCACCAGGGAAATGACTCACCCACAAGGGATGGTCCCAATGTCTTCCTCTGGCCTTGAGGAAAGAAAATAAGTCCCCTCAACCCCCGATCCTAAGATCTCACATGCTTCCTAATGAATATAGATGGAAACTCAAGAGGATGTCCTGAGGGCAAAAAGGTAATGGGGCAACACATCTTTTCAAAGCTTGTCTACATCCAGCTGGGTAGGCTGCCCACAATGGCAGGTGGTGGTCACCCAAGCCTCTCTACCACTCCAAAAGGGGGCAACCTTGGGCCTGCAGAAAAAAGTAGAGTGTCAAAACTCCAGGCAAGGGAGACAGGCCCATGAAGGGGTCATGGGGGTTCAGGAGAGCATACAGTCCTCACGATCATACCCCAATCTGTCCTGGCCCTGTTTTAGTCCAGGCTGCCAGCAAGGGACCCAATGGCCTTGATACCCTTCCATCAGCTGCTCACCCAGCTCACTCCAGACCCCTCCCAGAAAGGGCGAGTACCTCCTCCCCAGCAGCCCAGTGACAGCTCTGTAGACAGCTCTGACCATTCAAAAGCCTTCCTTATACAGAGTCCAATACTCCTCCTTGTTCTACCCCCAAGTGCCGCAGGAAAAAGGTTTAATTCCACCTCTGCTCAACTCCCATCAGGCATCTGAGAACTCTTCTCCTGGTAAAAGCCCTCCAATTCCCCAGCCTCTCCCCACAGCGTGATTTTACATTTACCCGCACTCTGTTCACGTTCCTCTGAACTCATGCCAAGGCCAGAATCACTTCCTGCTTAATCTCTTGCGATTTTTATGTTGGAAGGATTCTTATTCCAAAGACTTCAAAAAGAAAATTCCCTCTCTGCGTGTCACTACACCTCTGTGCATTCCAAAGACATCTCTGGTCTTTGGGGATAAAATGCACAAAGGCTGTAGAGTAGAAGACAGGCGCAGCCACAAGGAAGAGGAAAAATTGCGTGTGTTGACAAAGCAGAACACACACGGCTGAATGGGGTGGTGGGTAGAGATGACCCCGTTTTCGTTCACTCTGATTCTTCCAGGTGCATATCCAAGGGTGTTGCTGGCATTATTTGGGAAGTTTGAAAAACAATGAATTCGACCCTGGTGCTGGGGTCACCATAACTAGAGGTTCTGCCCTTTCATACAGAGATGGGCTTTGTTTAGCAGGAGGGCAATGAGTGTTCTGGATCCTGGAGGGAAACAGTCGCAGGTGATATGTAAGACAGTCCAAAAAGGGGAGGGTCTGATTAGGATTTTTACTTCTGATTTATCTCATACTTTTAAATTCCCATTTCTTGCGTGCACTACATGTATTAGTCCATTATACAATTTATAATAAATATATACATATTAGAGATGTGTGCGCAATATATTTTTACTGAGATGTTTGCATAATCAAAAAGGTTTAAAGAATGCTGCTCCAGATGACGTTCCCACACGTGCCTTCTACTGGCATTGGGGTGGTCAGGTGAGAGTATTACCAACCCAATGGTCATGGCGAGGTATCAACACTGATGTAGGAGATAGTTATTCTGTACCAACCCACTGACTGCTGGCAGATGCATTAAGAAGAGGGTGTTACTTAAGCTGTATTAATAGTAGTAGCATATCTAGAATGAGGGATGGGACAGTCCCATTCACTCTTACTTGTCCAGACCACACCTAGAGGATTGTGTTCCATGCTGTAAGTTATCTTTTAAGAGATGACCCCAAAACTGAGCCTTTTAGAGGACAGTGACAAAAGACATCAAAGACACTTGAAATCCTGTCAGCAGAGGAATGCTAGATGGGAGTGGATGTCTCCAGCCTGGCTGGGAGATAGGGTACCTAAGAGCCAGCTTCAGATTTCCCATGTTGGGAAGTGAAAATAGACATCCTTTATGGGATGCAAGAGTTAGAACCACTGGTTAGAACTATGGGCAAGAAAATTCAGGCACAATCTACAGAAGAACTTTCTGGCAGAGTCGCCTCAAGAGAAGAACTGAGCTTCCCATCACTACAGATGTGCAAATGGAGGCAGGGTGAGAACTTGTTGAAGGGGCAGCAGAGCAGACTTCATCTCCAGATGGGTGTATGATCAGGAACACAAGTTCCCAGCAAAGTTAATGCATGGACAACTAGTGGTTGTAGGGTGATTTTTAGGTGGTATATGAATGAATATGTTTTATTTTAATAGTTGTATGGAGATCTCACAAAAATGCTTGATTCAGATGAGGCTGAAGCTTCTTACATGGGGAAATCGAGGTAAAGAAATTCATCAAGTAAAAGACAATAGAAGGAGCACACAGACATGGCAAAATTCATCAACGACCGAAGACGAGGAAACTATGGGCAAGAAGGTCCCTCCTTGCCTTGAGAGTCCAAGATTCTTGGATCTTCAGTACTCACCCTCCAACCCAAAATCACTTTTGACTTGTGTCTTTCTTTCTCCAGCAAAGCACAGGCTCCAAACCTAGAGAGTCCCCAGGGCCTTTGTGTTCCTCTGGACTCCAGAAATACCCAGGCTGGGCACATTCCTCTTCCTCAGCCAAATGTACCTGTCCTGGACCCTGAACAAACTGCTTCCCTTTTCTGAGACAAGATGAAATTGATAAATGGACCCCCCCGTTAATCCTGGGCTACCCCTCCCCACCTGCATCTCAGGGAATGCAAGCTTACTTGAGCAGTGGCCTCCTTGAACCCCAAGAGAGAACTCCAGGCTCAAAGTTCAGCATTAAGGTATGAGTTTTGAAGGAAATATTTTTTACTCGGGTAGGACCTAGGAGCCCCTGCCCCCAAATTATGCGTTTATAATGATATTAGGTGTTTAGCTCTTCACAGCTTACAATGCATTTCCCACGCCCCCTGTCCACCTGATCCTCACAACAGCCCAGTAAAGTGGGTCTTAGAATGATTATTCCCATTTGGGGACAAGGCAATTGAGACTCAGAGAGGCTGCCTAACTTACTCAAGGCCACACAGCTTTCAAACCCACACCCAAATTTCCTCATTCCAAATCCCAAACTCAATTCACTGTACAACACTGCCCTCCAGTGTCCCAGAGGAGGGACTCTTGCCCATCTACAAAGGTAACAAGAGCGGCTGTTGTCCCCAGATTCTCAAAAAGACAAGGGCTCGTTTTAGTTTGTACTATCTAGATTGTGATGTAGGTGGTTAGCCTCAAAATGAAGCAATAAATCACTTCTGCTCCTCAAGGAGCAGAAAAGTCCCCTCTCTGTTTAAAATACATGGTGAATACCTGCCTGTCTCCTGGGATGATTCTAAATGGAATAATGTAAGCAAAAAGGTCTGGCATACAGCAGGGGCTCAATCATTGCAGGCTGGTTCTGTTGGCACACCTCACTTTTCTGTCTGAGATCATGAGTAGAAACGGAGGTCTGAAACAACCAGCTGAACATTTCATAAACTAAACTGGAATTGAAGCCCCAGATTCCCACGTCATGTGTCTCCATTTGAAACCTAAGTGCATGCCGCTTCTTGTTTGGCCTGCAGGAATTTTGCAAAATGAATCATTTCAGCAAAATGCATCTTCATATTAGGGAAGACAGAAACCCAGGAATGTGGGGGGAAAGGCAATAAAATGAATACTATTAAATTCCGCTGACTCTTAGTACACAAGGCGTCTTCAGCACGTTTTCACCATATGGTGCAGATTTTCCAAGATGGTCCTCATTTCAGAAGTTCTGTGCCTTGCTCAGACCACGTGGTGGACACTGTGCCACACCATGTGACTCAAGTTTGCATTAGGAAAAGATGTTCAGTGTAAATGTGTGCCAGACCCTGCTTAGGCACACACAAGTGAAGGAGGCAATGGTCTCGGCCCTTTGAGGTGTTCAGTCTAAAAGAGAAGGCAGTGGAGACAGGATGGACTAGGGTGAAAAGTGACATGGCAGGGCAAATGACCACAGGATGTTTGTAATTCGGAAAAAAAACAGAAAGTCAGAGAAGGTTTCCCAAGGAAGGGGAGTTCAAGTTGGATCCTGAACATTGACTAGGAAATTGCCCAGGGAGAAGAGGTCAGGTGCACCTATCTGTGTTTCCATTCTGCCTGTAGTCCTTCACCCACCTGCCTCAAACCTTCCACTCCTTATCTGGATCTGGTGGTTCACCTTTCCCACGCATCCCCATAAGATGGCCTAACCTCCCTTTCTTTGCCTCTGATCCTCATCCAGCCCAGCCCAGCTCCCTCCTCCACATCTTCCCTTTACCATGAATCACAAGGCCCACTCAGAGCTTCCTTCTCCCTGAAAGACTTGAAATGATATATTTATCTAAGACTCTCCCTCCACCTCCAGTCTTCTCTGTCCTCATAGGACAGCAAAGTGAGGAAAATGCCAGACCCAACAGAGGACAGAGAGCGTGGAGGTGCTACAGGGATGTGATTCATAATTCAACAGAGATGAGTGAGAAAGGCTGTAGTGGGTGTGGGAGCAGCCGAGGCACAAAGAGGAGGAGAAGGATTAGTTGAACCAAGCCAAGCTCAGCCTTAAAGATCCTGGTTTGGTTTGTTCCCAAAATAGGGTTGAGCTTATGGCTGGTTCTTACTTGTTAGCAACCAGTTCACCCATCCCTTCTCTTAAGTCCCTGTTCATTAATCTTCTTAAAGAAAGTGACTTGACTCTGTCAGGGTTGCTGGCTGCATATCAAAAACCTGTTCTTCCACTAAGAGGTTGCAGAGGCAAAGTAGATGCATAGAAATCGTCACAGAGAACTTCCATACAGAATAGGAAATCATTCTCCCCATCCACTAGTGTGAGGCACATGCTGGTGAAGATTTGTATGCTTAAGTGCCAAGAAGCTGCATTTACTTATTCATTCACTCATTCATTTATTCATTTACTTTAAAATATGTATTGACTGTGATCCAGACGTGAGCTAGGTATTGTGAATATGAGCAACAATGAACAAGTTAGGCGTGGTGTCTACCCTCTTGGGTTGATGAGAAAGTTAGTTGGACACATACACAAATAACTGCAATACATTGGAATTGGTGGTACAATAAAGACCCTAAGAGCATGCTTTGGGAATTACCAAAGAGATTAAAGACATTTTCACAGAGAAAGTGATACTTGAGGTTCTCTCTGAGGTTAGGGACTGTGTCTTACTCATCATCGTGTCGCCCATGCATAGCACAGGGTTTTGCTCATAGGAGGTGCTCATAGATGCGTGCCAAATAAGTAATCAAGATCTCAAAGAATGAGTAGGAGTCACCAGACAGAATGGAGAAAGGAGGTGCATTACAGGAAAAGGTTACCATGAAGAAAGGCCCAGAGCATGGGCCTCTGGGGAAGGACAAGTATTTCAGTATGGGTGTGGCACTGTGAACAGCAGGAGATGAGGCTGGAGAAGGAAGCTGGCTCAGTATGCCATGCAAAGAAGTTCACATTTTGTCCTGGGAACAAAGGATGAATTTATTAGTGGGGGCTTGCCATGGGTGGATCCATGTAGACACACTTTCTCAATTGAAATTGGAGACTTTTTAAAATTTTTTTGAGACACAGTCTTGTTGTGTCACCCAAGCTGGAGTGCAGTGATGTGATCATAGTTCACTACAGCCTAGAACTCCTGGGCTCAAGAGATCCTCCCAGCTCGGCCTTCCACAGACTTTTTTTAATAGCAAAAGTGTTCATCTTGGTAGCTTGTGGGCCCAGACAGTTAAGTGAATGCATAAGGATTTCACGGTCCAACCAGGTGTCTGCCCAGAGACCTGGTCTCTCCTACCTGGAGGCCCCTTTACAACTGAGAACCCAGATCCTCCACTTTGTCCTTCAAGGTTGTTAGAAATGCCCCCATGCAGACTGGCTGCTGCTCCTCTGAATCTTAGGGTGGGCAGCAAATGCACAGAGCAAGAAGGGAAGGCACCAGAACCTCAGGGATATGTGGACACTCCCAGGCACCTCACTGAGCCCCAGCACTCCGAGGCAATAACTGCAAGTCAATGTTTTCTAGGGCTTTGGCCATGAAACAAATAGCATTCCATTGCTGGATTTTCTCTGTCTCTTCCTTATTTTGTTCCTTTTTTTGACAACACTCAACATATTAATAGATATGTCAATATTCTAAACCTGGGTTCAAGCCTAGCTCTTCAACTCATGAATGAGGAGACAATAATCAAGTCATTCAAAGTTTGTGACTCTGTTATGTCATCTACAAATGATAATGTACCCACAGGGCTGCACTGAGAGGTCTCTAAAGCCCCTGTCAAAGGGCCTTGTTGCTTTGTAGGCACCTGACACACCTGACTGCCCCTGTGGCCTCCTCACCTGTCCTGGTAGAGAGAATCATGTTGAGCCTGGTTTACGGTGCTCGGTGTTGCATCCCTTGTAACCTCAGGTTGCAGGTGCCCTGGAAGGAAGCCCTCACTGCTGTTTGCTTTAAAAATAGTAATATATCATTTCCTGGTAACTGGGTATGACTAATCAATAATCAAGAAATAGACACAGCATCAAGTCTTGGTTCCTTAGCCTGGTACACAGGGGCCCCCATATTCAACCTCTGCCCTTCCTAAAAGAATCAGCTCTCACTCCATGACCACCCCATATGTACAAACCTATGGCTGGTAGCCACTGCATGGACCAGTGGGCTGTGCTGTTTCATTGCGCTGTACTGTTGCCCAGGAATGCCTTTTCCATATCCCTTCAGCTTGAAAATCTTGAAAGATTCACTCACCTTTCAAGTCTCAGCCTAAATGTTACCTTCTCCAGGAAGAGAACTCCTGTACTGGAATGGCAACTCTTCCTTCTGCTCCTTCCTCGCCTTTTGCTCTCTGCATCCCATCATATACTGCATCATGCAGAAACTCTCTGGCTTTAAATCTGTCTCCCCAAATGGCCTCCAAGACCCTCAAGAACAGAAACCATGACTTAGGTGGTATCTTCTCCAGGGGCAAAGTGGGCATCCAGCAGACAGTTGGTGAAGGGATCTGACAGTGCAGACAGTCCTGGAAGATTGTTTCCATGAGTTACCCTGTTAAACACCTAGTTTCCAAAGGTGACTCCCTTCCCACGAACCATATCTCCCTGCCTAGTTCTCTTATGCTTGAATCTGGCTGGCCCTTGAACTCCCTTCGGACTGAAAAAATGCAGAGGTAGTACTTGTGCATGACTTCCAAGGCCAGGTCATAAGAAGCCTTGCAGCTTCCACCTGGGCTTCTTGCAACACTCTGGGGCAGTGGTTCCTGATTCAAAGCAATTTTCCTTCCCAGGAATATCTAGCAATGTCTGGAGACAATTTTGGTTATCACACCTGAATGTGGGGAGGGAGGTGAGAGGCCCTTCTTATAATGTCTAGTTGATAGAGGTCAGAGATGCTGCTAAACATTCTACAATGTATGGAACAGACCCCCGTCTCATGCTCTACAACATAATGGGCCAAAGTGTCAACAGTGCTGAGATTGAGAAGTCCTGTTCTAAGGGAAGCTAAATACCATGAAATAAGTCTTACTCCCCTCAGACCTCCATGCCAGACGAAGTCCAGGCCAGTTGTGTGGAGAGGGAGGACTGGCCAGTCTTGAATTATTGCATCCATGAAACTGAGGCAACAGACACGAGAACTCAGAAGCCAACCACTGAAGTATTCAACTGACCCTAGCCCCAGCCACCACCAAGCAACAGCTATATGAGATCCCAAAAGAGAACTTCCGAAGTCATCCCACAGAAGTGTGAAAGGCAGTAACAAATGGTTTTAGGCCACTACATTTTGGGGGGATTTGTTACACAGCAATAGATAACCAAAGCACCCACATTGTGATGTCTCTAGGGTTCTTGCCTTTCCCACATGTCACATTTTTGTTCTTTTTTCATTTTGTTTTGTTTTGTTTTAACAGGGTCTGACTCTGTTGCTCAGGCTGGAGTGCAGCAGTGTGATCACAGCTCACTGCACCCTCCACCTCCCAAGACTCAGGTGATCCTCCTGCCTCAGCCCCCCAAGTAACTGGGACTACAGACACACGCCACCATGCCTGCTAATTTTTGTATTTTTAGTAGAGATGGGGTTTCACCATGTTGCCCAGGCTGGTCTCGAACTCCGGAGTTCAAGCGATCCACCCACCCCAGGCCTCCCAAAGCGTGGGGATTATGGGAATGAACCACCACACCAGGCCTCATATTCATTGTTTTATTTCTCTTCCTCCTCTCCTGAAGTCTGGGATGGCAAATTTTTTTTAATGCAAATCGGTCAGCTGGTTTCCTAGGTGCTTTAGACATATGCAAATTCCCTGATAGTTTCCTTGGTTCTGCCAGTGGGGGAAGGAGGAATCTTGCAGCAGTATATAAAAGAGGAGCTGGGGCTATTTTCATTTCATTGCTGGGAAAACAGAGATGGTAAATGCCAGATTGCTACTGTAGTTTGCCCATGTAACAGGCCTCAGGAACTGCATTTTTCAAGGTGAGAAGGTTTGGCCAGAGAAACAGGGGTGAGCTTTGGCTAAGAATTCCAGTCAGAACAAGGGGAATCCCATGTATACTGTCAGGCCACACCACGGTGTCATTGGCTTCCAAAATCACACTAATTTATCACCTAACTCAATGCAATTCAGCAAGCCTTTCTTAAACACCTGCTGCTCAGAAATTAAGCTGATCTCCATTGGAAGACTCAGAGATGAAACTGTCTAATTCCTGCATACAAGAGTTAATATTTTAGTCAAAAAGACTAATATCTCAACAGCAAGCCTATAAAACAGGACAAAATGAAATTGATGCTAAAGTGAAATGGAAGCAAGTGAAGGGCCTGTGAGTTTGCGTGCTGGACACTCATTCAATCCATACCATTTGTCAAGCACCTGCTATATTCTAGGCACTGCACCGCAACAGAAATCCAAGGGTCACAGGTTTGCAGCTCAACTTAAAGTTATAATTCATACTTCTTTCAGACACAGCACATAGTCCTGAACACTCACATAAACAAATGTTGAGTGATGCATTCTAAGAATTAAAAAATGACAAGTCGATTTTAGTCTATATATTGAGACTTCTTTTCAGCTTTATTGAGGTATAATTGACAAATCAAAATTGTGTATATTCAAGATGTACAAGCTAATTAGCATATCCATCACCCCCACATCGTTATATCTGTACGTGTGTATGAAAATACTTAAGATCTACCCTCTTAGCAAATTTCAGTTATATAATACATTATGATTAACTGTAGTCACCACACTCTACATTTGGTCTCCAGAACTTATTCATCCTATAACTGAAAATTTGCAACCCTTGACCAACATCTCCCAAGGGAATATCCCCAAGCCAGGCAACCCCTCATAACCACCCTTCTATTCTTAGTCTCTGAGTTCAACCTTTAAAGATTCCACATATAAGTGAGGTTAGGAAATACGGTCTTTTTGTGTCTGGCTTATTTCACTTAGTATAATGCCCTCTGAGAAGGACTCATAAATATTACACGATTCACTATTTTTTAAAAATTAAGAAGAAATAAGTAAAAAAAGGTTTCATAAAAGAGGGGAAATTCAGCATTTGAAAATGTTCACTTCACATCTGTGTTCCTCATCTTCCCAAATGTGTAGTTAGGCAAGATACCTTAAGTCATGCTTTCAAAATGGGGGACAGACTCCCCTTCAGGAACTTGAGGGTAGCCAAAGGGTATGAGGAGTGTGTCCATCCAGATGGGCTAGGCCACATGGTGACAATGAACAACCTGACCCTCAGTGGCTGCCAAAAACAGCATTTGCCTCTTGTTCACTCAACCTATCCAACACAGTTTAATAGAAGAACTCGGCTCCTCAGAGTCACTCAGGGATCCAGCTGATGAAGGCTTCCTCTCGGCCACGCCCCTGCCTCACCACAGCAAGGGAATGTGGCAAACTGCACACTGGCCAGAATTTATATACTTTTCTTGGCCAAAGCTAGTCACATAGTCACCCTTGACTTCAAGGAGACAAGGACACCCAGTCCTACTATGTGCCTGGAAGGAGGAAGAATCAGAAATATTGGATGAACAGCATTAATTAACAACACAAGGAGCCACAGCATCAATTTGGAGGGGTACCTTCCTAGAGCATCAATTTTGCTTGAATGTTGATCATTCAAAACACTGATTTAATAGTAGAACAAGCATAGATAAGTAACATGCTCAAGTTCAAAATATGTGGAGATTTTTAAGTTAAAACACAAGATTTGAGAGGAATTTCAGGCTTCTGGATTCTTAGGACTATACTCAAATTCCCTTCAGTCACTATACTTTGCTATTTTTAGTGGTGCCTTGAGGCAGGGGGGGAAATTAAGCAGCACTGGTTTAGGATAAATATTCCATTTAAGTGGCATGGAATAAATATATGCTCCTGAACACTCCCAATAAGCAGTAGGTAATGTTCTAAATCTCCTGACAGGTGAGACAGAAAATAAAACATAGTAACATCACTTGCGTTTTCTTTCGGTCAGCAGAAAGCAAACATATACATGGACAGAGGCCAGTGTCTTTCTGGGATTGCCTCACATGGACAATGAGGCCATCCCCAACTGCCATTTATAAGAGAATACAAATGCAATTCTTGCATCAAGTGCTATTGACAAAGGGGTCACATCAAACCTAGGTCCATGAAATTCAGTTGCTTTCTGTGGATCAAACTTAATTCAGTGGTGAAACTGGGGGAATCTTAAAAGACTGATAATAGTAATACTTGTTTTACTAAGTAATACAGAAGTTCTACATTCTACATTAAATGGAAGAATGTTTATTATGTGCCAAGCACTATTCTAAGACATTTCTATATAATAACCTCATTAAACCACCCTATGTGGTGAGTGCTATTACTCCCATTTTACTTTTTAATTTTTTTTTTTTTTTTTTTTTTTGAGATGGGAGTCTTGCTCTGTCGTCCAGGCTGGACTGCAGTGATACGATCTCGGCTCACTGCAACCTCTGCCTCCTGGGTTCAAGTGATTATCCTGCCTCAGCCTGCTGAGTAGCTGGGCGTACAGGCATGCCCCACCACGCCCAGTTAATTTTTTTGTATTTTTAGTAGAGACAGGGTTTTGCCATGTTGACCAGTCTTGTCTCCAACTCCTGGCATCAATCATTTACAGACTTTTAGAGTCTCTTTTAAATTTTTACACTTTTTGCAATTTAAAAAATTTTTTAGACTTTTTTAATTGTTAAAAAATTTAGAGGCTTTTCAATTTTTTTATTTTTTTTTTTATTTATTTATTTTTTTGGTAGAAGTAGTATCTTACTATGTTACCCAGGCTGGTCTCAAACTCCTGGCCTCAAGCGATCCTCCCACCTCAGTCTCCTAAAGTGGTAGAATTACAGGCATGAGCCACTGTGCCTGGCCTACAGAAACAATTAATATGCCCAAAGTCTTAAAGTGTGTAAGTAATGGAGACAGAGTTCTAACTCAGGCAGTCTGACTTAGAATCATCACTCTTAAGCATCAGTCTATTCCACCTCAACCTGATCGATTATGGTCCATTGTGCATCTTATGTGTTTAACAAGCTCCAGAAAACTGCTAGAACTCACTCAGTTCCTTATTAAGTTGCCCATGTAGGTATGGGGCAGACAGTCTGTGCTACTGAGTAAAGCCCAGTCAACGGCCCTTCCTTCTTCTCCTAACTAGGGAGGCTGCATCTCTTCTGAGGACATTTCTGGACCATGTTCTTCTCTGGCCCAAGGCAGCCCAAGGCAGGGCCGGCATGGGCACCCAGAGGCCAGTGTGATTTTCTGAAGGGAGATTTGCATTTTCTCCAATTCACTTCCCAGTGATTAATGAAGACCCCAAAGTTCCACATTCTACATGAAATGGAACAGATGACTTCAGCATGGAAACATTTTAGGAGATGTAATACCAGCTACCCGCCCTTTCTGTGAAAGAACTGAGGAAAGTGAACTGCATGTAACTCCAGGAGTATTCCTTATTTTTAAAAGAAGCAAAGAGAAACTTTAATTGGAGCTATTGGAAGAAGCTAGCTTCAAATATTTTTCTTCTCCTTGGGAAACACTGACCAAATGTGTTGTACAATATCCCCACTACTATCACCACCACTGCCACCATCCCAGCCCCCAAAACACTCAGGAACTATAGCAGAACATGTGCTGGCCACATATGGTTTGGGTCTATTCAACCCAAAGCTGATGGTCAGTTCATGGGGTTGAAGAAACCGTAAAAGGGATAGTGGTGACAGTCAGCACTGAGTCAGGAAAGATCCAGAGAGATCCGTAGCATAGATTTAGGCCCTCTCAGAGGCAGGTAATGCCCATTTTCCCACTGGAAACAACACTGGGCATGGAAACAGCAAATCTGAGCTGGGATTTACACTCAGTAATCCACGGGTCAGGTTAGTAAAGGAAAAGTGTGACTAGGGCCTAGAGTTAGATCTCAGCAGTGAAGGAAGCGTAAGGAACCTGTCTGAAGGCATCCCCATTCCATACTCTCTTTCTCTGCTAACAACAGGCACCCCAGGCTAAACATGGGTTGAGGCAGAACTGAGCTGTGAGCTGCCTGTTGGTGACTTCTGATGCTGCATTCCACTTCAGGGATCATCACTTACAGCTATGGGACGGAGGCAGGTCATGGAATGTCTCTGATGCTTGATTTCCTTATCACTCAAGGAAGAGAATCATCTCAACTCGATGGAGTCATTTCAGGAATTAAATAATGAAGTAAGGCTCCCCATAGCCACGCAAGTTTGAGCTCCTTGAGGGTGATAACTTTTCTACCACTGGCTTTTGACATCAGGTCTGGCACATTGTAGGTTACTGAGCTCTGAATGACATAATGAATGAATGAATGAAATGAAGGCCGCTTGTGCACCAAACATTGCACTAGTTGCTCTATAAGTACTGTATCTTATTAGAAAATAAAGGGGCTCAAATACAATCCCATTGGCCACAAACCCAAGTCTTCTAAGATCATTCCTTGTCCCTTTTTTCACCTCACCATGCAACTGATTCTTTAAAATGGGAGTTGAATTTTAGGCAGGAATTGACTAAATGGGAGTGGGATTGGGCTTGTTTCCATTAGCTTTATCCAAAGGGCCTTTCTCTCCTTGTGCCAATTTAATTGCTCCCGTCACTCACTTATTCATTTGTTCACCTGTAGTTTCCTGAGCCCCTACTCTGTGCCAGATCCCATGGAGTCAGTGCCCCGGTCCTGTCCTGGAGAAGCTCACCTTTGAGGGTGCTGCATCTGTGGGGCTCTAGACAAGAACGCGCAGCCCACGCCAAGCCTCCAAATTACAGCAATGTTCTAAGGAGCAGCTGGGATTTTATTTTTCATTTCCTCAGCACACCCGTCTCTCCACATTTAGTTGATACGCTCTAAAGAACAGGCCCTGACACCTGGGGGTATGTTTTCGAAAAATGTGTGGACCATATGCATACCTAACATGCAGCAGGGCCACGGAGAAATTGGTACAATGCGGCTTGGCACCAGCCAGCTTTTTTTTTTTTTTTAATTCCTTAACATCTTGCCTACAAATTGCATCCTCAAGCACTTCAGAGAGTTGAATCACCCCCAAATGCTTATAGCTTATTTCATTATGCTTTATTTGGGGCTTTAAAGGAGGGGGGACCAGAGAATGTCAGGAACAGTTTAGCAGCATCAGGGCTGATTAGGTTGAAGAGCAAAGAAATTTATTTCTATATTTCTTTTGTTACCAAGATCATGTGTTTCGCTGAAAGCAATCCTGTGATTGCCTTACAAGTATGTTTCCTAACCTCTCATGAGCCCATTAGCCATTGTTTGGCTGCCTTTTATTAATTTTTAAAAAGGAAAAGAGGACAGAGTTAGTGAGCATTCCTAAGGCTGAAGCCAGGGTCGAGCAGTCCCTGTTCTAGGAATGAGGAAATTCAACTTCCAGCTACTCTATTACTCCTAAGCGGTGTAACCTCGGCAAACCATTGTACTTCTCTGGGCTTCTGCTGTCACCTTTGTTTAAATGCAACAGCAGTGATGATGTCCACCTTCATGGAGTTGTACTGCTTACAAAGCCCTGACACCTGGCATTGTCTTGGGGGCATCCTGTCAGCCATAGAATGGAATCTCAGCTCACACAATGCGAGCTGTGTGGCCAAAAGCAAGTTAACTGACCTCTCTGCATTTCAATTTCCTTGTAAAATGGGGATAGGAACAGAAGAGCAAGTGGGAGGCTCAAATGACGCAAGGGATCTCAAATTTCTTTTTAAAAAGTTGTGTAAACATTTAGACTCAAGTCTCCCCTTAGCCCCACCTCCCTCTCCATTATCTCCAACATTTCCCCCAGCTTCCCTAAATGAATAAATGCATACTACAGGTAAGAATAGTGTGCATGCTGTGCAAGGGAAGTTTCCAGATAAGTCTCTTAGCAGCTACTTCCAGCCAAATTACTTTCCTCAATCCCTCCTGTATAGAAGCAGCCATGTCGAACCATGCAAATGTTGCCATTATCATCATCATTCACCATACGATAGACCCCATTAATCTGGATTCTCATGACTCCATGATTTAAAGATTGTCTTTTGATGATAACCACAGGAGGCTCTAACTCAGGTGGATTGCAATAGGACATAATACTCCAACAAATAGCTAACATCTGTTAGCTTCACAAGGCATTCATCATTTGAGCCACCTAACAGCCCTCTGTTGTAATTAATTTTATGTCCATTTTACAGATCATGAAACTGAAGCTCAGTGAGGTGAAGTGACTTGCCCGAAGCAACACAGTAAGTGGCAGATGGCAGATGGGACCCAGGTTTTCAGATTCTAGATCTGGTAACTTTCCACTCCCATTCTGCCTCTGGCATAGGACAGAGAGGGTCACATGGTAAAGAAGCCTGCCCTGGCTCTGCTTTCCCTGGAACCCTCATTTGGTGTGGGGGATCCCCACAGCTAGCACTTTGCTTCCCTTCCTGGGAAAAACAAGAGACAGAAGAAGGTGGGAAGGTTCTAGACAGAAGGTTTCTGCCTATCCCTCAAGTATTTTTTTCTTGTGACCACTAAAAACAGCTTTTTGGCCTACACTGCCAGAATGACTCTAACATTTATACATATGAAAGCTTTTTGCTTCTTACTTTTTTTTTAAGGATGGTATGTTTCTCTTTAGGCCAACTTCTGAAGCTAGGCCCAAGGCCGTTTACTCTTCACTGTCAGACACACAATTCAACTGCATTTCTCACTTTCCAAAGCTCAATGACCACAACTTGGAAAAACACACGTAAATCAAATCGCTCCTGCATTGTTTCATATATTGCTATCAGGAACCAGTTGCTATCAGGATGATGGAAAAACCATTTTAAACAATATTGCATACAAAGAAAGGAAGGCATTAACTTTTGAGTCCATCCCCTTTGCAGCCCCTGTAAGAGGCCATCAGTCCTTGCAGTATTAAAGAAAGAAACCAGGCAGGGCACGGTGGCTCACGCCTATAATCCCAGCACTTTGGGAGGCCGAGACCAGCAGATAACTTGAGGTCAGGAGTTTGAGACCAGCCTGGTCAACATGATGAAACCCCATCTCTACTAAAACTACAAAATTAACTGGGAATGGTGGCAGGCCCCTGTAATCCCAGCTACTTGGGAGTCTGAGGCAGGAGAATTGCTTGAATCCAGGAGGCGGAGGTTGCAGTGAGCCGAGATCACGCCACTGCACTCCAGCCTGGGCAACAAGAGCGAGACACCATCTCAAAAACAAATAAAAAAGAGAAAGAGACCATCACCCCATTCTCCAGATGGAGAATGAGACTCAGAGAGGCTGACCAGCTTGCCTGGGGGTCCCACAGGAAGAGGAGTGCAGGGTTTAAAGCCTGACCTGATTGAATCCAAAACCTAAGCTTTTAGATGCAATATGAGCATGTGAACCAGCTATGCACCCTGAGTCACATGCTTCCCCCAAAGGCATCTCCACTTCTAGCTGGTTATACCTAAGAGTAGAAGAAAGGACTCTGTTTCCTGCTAAAGGTGGTTTATGTAAGCTAAGAATTAGACAGGAGGGATGGGAGAGGTCAAGGAAACCACAGAAATCTCACTAGATCTAGCCACAAATCCCACCTGGAAGGTAAAGGAGAGGTTAAATTCAACAGGAGAAAGGAGTGAGGAGAAGCCCCAGGAATGGCTTCTCTCCAGGCCCTCTGAGAAGCAGTCATCATCCCCATTGCAAGTTCCGCTGCCCAGCTAGAAAGGGGCACAGTGGCCACAGGACCTATCCACCCAGATTCCTCCAGACTCTACCCACCTTCCCCATCTAAGCATGAACCTAGCCTCCTCCCACTGCCCTAACTTTAAACCCCACTAGATTCTAGTTACCAGACATAAAACTGGAAAGCCTGGGCCCCATCTGCAATCTGCCACTTACTATGTGGCTTGGGGAAAGTCACCAGATGCCACTGAGCTCCTCCCCACTCCCTGCCCAGTAATCCATGGGCATATGTCAAGAGATGTTAATTTAGTTGTTTTTTTTCCCAATGTTCTCACCCACAGCAATGCCCTGGAAAGCATCCTGTGCTTCCTACAGCCCTTCTTCCTCTGACAATGAGATTTATGAAAAGATGCCTGTCATGAAAATACATCCTCTCGATTTATAAAAAGTATCATTGTTTTACTATGTCTTGCAAAATATATCAACATAGCACTTTTTTTAGTACTTACTCTGTTACAGGTATTATGTTTTTAGGTATAATTTTAATTCTTTGGTAAATGTATTATTCTTATTCCCATTCTACAGATGAGGTCAATGAGTCTCACACAGATTAAGTGACTTGCCTAAAGTTGCCCAGGTAATACCAAGATTCTACCCCAAGTCTTCTAGGTGTGATGTCCATGTTCTTTTTAATGCCCCCTATGCCATTTCTGGAGTCAGCTGAAAGGGAAGAAGCTTACTCAAATACCTGGCACTGAATAATTTTGCAGACTTATGCAAATGATAATTGTATTAGTCTGGGTTATCTGACCAGCAGATATCAAGACAAGATTAAAGGAGCCAGAAATGTGTTACAGGAAACAGCTGCAAGAAAAAAAAAATGACAAGAGAGTCAGGGAAATGTGGAAGAGCCATAGACACATCAGATATCAGATCACAATGTAGATCTGATCCTGAGTGAAAGGGAAGGAAGGAGAGAGGGAATACGGGGTAGAAGTATCTCAGATGCCATTCAGGCCTAAGAAAAGTTTGACTAGGCCATTTCAGGGAGTCCTCAGGCCAAAGTAGCCCATCAAGGCATTTCTCATCACCCAGAACCAGGCTCCCTTTAGTATCTATACAAAGTTGAGTCACTGGCTAAAAGAAACCTGTGTAAAGTATGGCTTTGGCATGAATGCAGTGAACTTTAGAGAAGCTGGGCTCTTGACTGATCACATTCCCTATAGTCAGAGAGGCTCTTTCTCATGGCTGCCATGATAATTTTCTACAGAATCACGTAAAACATTTAGAACTCTTTCAAAACACTTGTGGTTTCATTCGTAAATCCGGTTAGACATTTTGCCATTTTGGGAAATATAAATATAAAAATAGCCAATATAATAAAATAAAGCCCTTATAAGAGACATGGATTCAGCACAGAAGACAATTCAAGATATCCTGTATATGATAAAACTCAACTCTGATAAGAATACAGAATGTAGATGATAATAGAGTTCTGTGATGGGTGGATGTCTCCTTTCCCATCCTAACCAGCTCAAATGGAATATTCCTGTTTCTGATGTACCTGAAAGGCCAGTTCATCAAACAAATTGCAAAGGATCATTATAGCAGACAGACCCTAGGGTGACCCCCCAATCCTTGGTGTTCACACTCTTTGATACCCTTCCTGAGTATGAAGGGGCCCTGTGACTTGCTTCTCACCAACAGAATAAGGCAAAAGCTATGAGATGTCACTCCCATGATTATATTATGGTATGTAAGACTCTGTCTACTTTGTCAAGGCCAACAGGGTCATGCATGCTTCCTGCTGCCCTTGACAAAGCCAGCTGTTATACTGTGAACTGCCTATAGAGAGGGTCATGTGGTAGGAAATTTGGACAGCCTAGAGAAGTGAAGCTTTTGGTTCCCACAGGCCAGAAGGAAACAAATTCTGCCAACAATCCAATGAGCTTAGGAGCGAATTCTTCCCCAATTGAGCCTCCTGATGAGAATTCAGCCCAACTGACACCTTGATGGCTGCTTTATGAAACCCTGAACAGAGGAACCAGGGCCAGACAGCTGACCCACATAAACTATAAGATAATACATACATGTTTTGTAAACCACTAAGTTTATGGTAATTTGTTACACAACAACACATAACTAACACAGACATAAATATGCTTTGTGTTGGGCACTATTCTAAGCACAGCAGTCATAGTAAGCCTGGTTTGGCTAAGAACTCAGTCCCAAGTAGGGATATTGGGAGGTGAACTAGTTAAATAGAGATGATAGTTATACTAAAACTACAATATAATTTACAAAGTGATTAGACTTATAAACAAATTTCTGAGGGCACGTTGCCACAGAGGCAATTATTTCTACCCTAGGGAATTAGGAAAGGCATTACAGACACAACATCTAAACTGAGAAGGAAGTTCTAACACAGTGAAATCATTTCACATTTACAGAAAGTTCTACACTTTGGGTTGACATAATAGCATTCTTGACACAACGGATATTTGTTTTAATGTCCACTGAAACTCTAAGAGAAACAGTTTCTTCATCATGAAAGAATGTCATAATTAAGAATATTTTTACATTGGACTTTCTACTGTGCATCCCCAGCTTAGCAAAAGACACACCTGCACCTCTCTCCTACATAGAGTATGAAAGAACTGCTTGCGTGCAAGACACAGAGAAATGAAACAGCTGTTGGCAACGTCACTGAGGAGGGTTTCCCTCACCCAACTGCCTGTCTCCATGGCAACTGTCAGCCACAGGCTGCAAACAGTTACCTCGATTGCATTACACATCCTTACAAACTCCCATGGAGGGAATCCTTGTTGATCTCTTAGTCTCCATGGTATCTGTTTCTGTCCTGATCTTTGACGTTCTCTAAGCGTGTGTGTACATGCATGTATGTATATTAATGTGTGCACTGAGGCTTAGTGCATGCAGCCCTTTGCTCTTAATGGAAGCCAAAACATGCTTGAGGAGTGACTAGTGTAATCTTTGTGATGAAAATTATATAGTAATCCTTGCCCCAGTGAAAGGTCTGTGGTTGCTCATAGGATCAGCTGAAAAATTCCTTAGGATTGACTGATGGGAATGCAGTATGATTGAGTCTCCCCAGAGAAGAGTACATCTGCAGGCACTAAAACTACTTTTAAATTTTGGACTTGATAGAAAAATAACTCATAACGGGTCAGTTTTGCTCAGTTTCCAAAGGCAGTCACCTTTGGAATGGAAAGTAGTGTGCATATGCATGACATTTGCTCTAAATGACTAACATTTACAGCCCTGAGGGTGCAGCCATCTCATCCAGAAACCAGAAGATTGAACAAGAGAGTCATCATTGGAATCATTTCTAAATGTTACAGTTGTATTTCTATTTGGATGCTGGGGAATCAGCACCATTACAATCTGGGAGCCATCAGTGTTTCTCAAACTTTAACATGAATGCAAAGGGCTCTGCAGGTCTTGTGAAAATGCAGGTTCTGATTCAGTGTATGAGACTGGATATTCTTCTGCACTTGTAACATCCCCCCAGGTGATACTAATGATGCTGGTCCAGGGATCACTGAGCTGTGAGGCTCTCAGGAGTTTTCACTGTGACTGGGGCATGCAAAGATTATAGTGAGGACTCTCAGTAATGACAATTTATGTAGAATGCCACACACAGCCCCTTGTGTGGAACAAGTACTTCATACATATTGTTTCCCTCCTTTGCAAAATGTTTCCCTCCTCATTAGTTCATTGGACTGTCACACAACATTTCAAGGTAGTTTGGCAGAAACTGGGTATAACCTCCATTTTAAAGATAAGAAAACTGAATTTTACGGAGGTGAAAAATTTGTCCAAATTTATGGAACTGATGGGGCAAAGTCAGGAATTGAACCTTTGTCCTCTAATTTCCAGACCTGTGTTCTTTCCATCACACCATACTGAGAGACTTCATATCCACATTAGGAATGTCGCCTAATTGATTCAAGATGAAGACCATCTCGTTTTATTTTTGAAACCCAGAAAAAACCCTGAAATCAAAACCTGGCACAGACACTACTCCAAAAAAAACTCTATAAGCCAATCTCAAAAACATAGAAGCAAAAATCCTAAATAAAATATTATCAAATCAAACCCAGCCGTGTATTTGAAGAATAATACAGAATGACTAAGTAGAGTTTATTCCAGGAATGTACGATAGTTTAATATGAGGAACTATATTAACATAATTCATCACATCAACAGGTCAAAGGAGAAAAACCATATGATCACTGCAAAAGATGCCAAAAAGACATCTGATAAAATCCAATCGTCATTCAAAATTTAAAAAAAAAAAAAAAAAAAAAAAAAAAACTGGGAATTGAAACCTACTTCTTTAACATGAGAAAGAAAAACTATCTGAAAGCAACACCCAGTAATCTACTTAACTGTGAAACACCAGGAAGAACTGCCAACCCTCACTCATATTTTTTTCTACCTTGTTTTAGAAGTTTTAATCAATGCAATAAGACAGGAAAAATAAATAAGAGATAGAAATAGTTTAAAGGAGGAAATCAGATTATAATTATTTTCAGATGCTAAGATTTCTCTCCTAGAAAAATCCCAGGGAATTTATTTTAGAAGTACTAAAAAGAGTTCAATGGGATCAGCAAGATCAGCAATGACTAGTTAGAAAACAGTATTTTTAAAAGACTCCATTTAAACTAAGGAAACAAAATCACTGAAATATCTGCTAACAAACTTAACAAGTAGTATTCACTGAACTTCAGAATTTTACAGTGAAGCATAAAGGAAGGATTGAATAAATGGAGAGAAATTCCATGCTCCTGGATGAGGAGTCAGGCTGTGCAAAGCTGGTCAGCCTTCACATTAATTTACAGACGTACTTCTTTTTGAATCAAAATTACAATGATATTCTTGGAACTTGAGAAAATAATTCTTAAGTTCAGCTATAATAGAAAAATAAATGTGTGAGAACTGTCAAGAAAATTTTGAAAGAGAAAAATAATGTGAATAAACTTGCTCTACCAGATTTTAAGATGTACTATAAAGCTACAATAAAATATTGCTGTAAAGGTGCCAGAAGAGAAAGATAGATCAAAGTAGCAGAAGAGAAAGCTCAGAGAGGGCCCCAAGTAGAACTACTTAAGAATTTATTAAATGACAAAAACAGCATTTATGTTCCATGGAAAATTTTGTTGAACTAATGGATTAGCTACGTGACAGTAAATTAAGTCACACTTTTAGCTTACTTCATAGACCAAAATAAGCTACAGTTGGATTCAAGAGTCAATGGTTTTAAAGAAATCATAAATAGAATATATATGTTTGATATATTTATGTGTATGTCTGTGTATATATATATATAGCATTTGTAATCAATATATACACAGACATCATAAATAGTATATTTTTAGAATATAAGCATCATAAATATAAATAGAATATATATTTTATTTATTTATATATGTATATATACACACACCTAGACACACACATAAGGTCTTCCTTAACAAAGTCAGAAAGCTTAAGGAGAAATAGTGATACACAGGACTATCTGAAAATAAAGAACATTTGTACTGAAGAGAAAAAAGTGACAAACTGCAAAACTTAAATAAAACATATATGATAGGTAAGGAAATAATATGTTTAATACATTTAGAAGATTTTATAGTGCAATGAGAAAAAGAATAGCCCTACCTTATAAAAAGGGAACCAGTTTCCAAAATAATAAATATAGTCAGTAAATTATATGAACAAATGTTCAACTCTATTATTAATCAAAACCATTCAAATTAAAAGTTTAAGATGAGGTACGTTTTCCTTAAAGTTGGCAAAGACAACACCTCATT
Source organism: Mandrillus leucophaeus (assembly GCF_000951045.1). Taxonomy (NCBI): domain Eukaryota; kingdom Metazoa; phylum Chordata; class Mammalia; order Primates; family Cercopithecidae; genus Mandrillus; species Mandrillus leucophaeus. The sequence continues at coordinate 4,192,023 of NW_012108252.1, forward strand.
GAAGGTGTTTAGAAATTGACACTCTTGTTTACGGCTAAGAACATAATAATTAGTACACACTTTTTGAAAGGCAATTGGCAATATGTCTCAGAAATCTTGAGATAATGGGTAGTCTTACGAAGTAGTACCATCTCTACAGATTTATTACCCCCCAAAATTTTATAAAATACAAGACAGATGTAAGTAAGTACAAGATACATGTAGGAACATAGTATAGTGTTATTTACAATAAAATCTATTAATGCTTTAAAACAGGGAATTAAATAAGTCGATCATGGTCAAATCTATTCACTGGACTGCAATGAAGCCATTGAGTCATTGAATTGGCCTATTTACTGACATGAGAAAGTATTCAGAATATATGACTAAGTCTTTTAAAAGTGAGGTATGGCTGGGCATGGTAGCTCACACCAGTAATCCCAGCACTTTGGGAGGCCAAGGCAGGTGGATCACTTGAGATCAGGAGTTCATGAACAGCCTGGCCAACATAGTGAAACTCCGTCTCTACTAAAAACACAAAAAATAGCCGGGCGTGGTGGCAGGTGCCTGTAATCCCAGCTATTCAGGAGGCTGAGGCAGGAGAATTGCTTGAACCCAGCCAAGATCACGTCACTGCACTCCAGCCTGGGCAACAGAGCAAGACTCCATCTCAAAAAAAAAAGTGAGGTATTAAATAATAGTGTGCACCATTTGACAACATTTTGACAAAATACAGACACACAGGAAAAAATTGAAATATTTATAGTGATTATCTTAAAGTGATTGAATAGTAAGTGATCTGTTTATTTTTCCATTTGTTTTCCTGCATTCTGACATTTTGGCACATCAAGCATGAATTGCTTTTGTAATAGCCACAAAAATTGTATGCTTGCCCGTGCATCTTGTTTTAAAGAGACAACCAGGAGCTAGCATTTCATTCTGAGGAGCAGAGTGACACAAGCTAAGTTGAGCAGAGGAAAATTTGTTCTCACTGCTGGGAGTGGCTTAGGCCAAAAGAGCGAACACTTGAAAAGAAGATGCACTCTGAATTCTGCTGGTGCAATTGCAGAGTAAGATATTTAGGGCACAGCCCAGAGAAGGCTACCAGGTTGAAGCAGGTGAGATCCGGGAAACCAGTTGAAGGTGAATCATCAGGAAGAACTGACAGAGAAATAAAGATGTTGCCGCCTGTGGGGAGTGAGGGTGGGGTGAACCCTAAGGACAAAGGGCTGATGATGCCAGTGCAGCCACAAGGAAGCGGGTGAGCAGGAATGCAGAAACAGATCATCCTCATGTGAATGCGGTCGCAGAAGTAGACCTTGAATGTGACAACAGGCAGGGCAGAAGCTTTGCTTGTGATGGAGGTTCAGAGTTTCTCTAGAACACTTACTCTCACGTGAACAATTCTTTTTTTGCCATTTAAAAAATTGTGAATAGCCTTTACTTTTTTAGCGCAGTTTTAGGTTGACAGAAAAAAATTGTACAAAAAATATGGGGGTACCAGGCATAGTGGCCCATGCCTGTAATCCCAGCACTTTGGGAAGCCAAGTTGGGGGCTGATCACTTGAGTCCAGGAGTTCAAGACCAGCCTAAGCAACGTGGGGAGATCCCCATCTCTATTAAAAAAAAACACACACACACAAAAAATTAGCCAAGCATGGTGACACACACCTGTGGTGCCAGCTCCTTGAGAGGATCACCTGAGCCCGGGGCGCAGAGGTTGCAGTGAGCTGAGATCATGCCACTGCAACTCCAGCCTGGGCATCAGAGTGAGACCCCCATCTCAACAATAATAAATAAATAAATAGCCAGCCAGTCAGCATTCATTTTAAAGGCACCCAATGGATGCAAAATCTTATCCCAAAACCCAGTTCCAAACCTAAGCTCAAGGCTCTCCACCAGTCCTCCCACATAAGATAGTTGTTCTCGTGAGTGTTGAGGAACTAGAATCCTTCCTGTACCCCAGGTGAAACTATTTGGTGTCCTTGGTAAATTTTTTTTATATTCTTGACTTGGCAGCAAAATGTACTCAGAAGATGATGAGATTCTGGTTCCAAAAGTTGGAATTTGAATCTTAGTTTTCTCCAGGTTATTGACTATGTAAACTGATGATAATAATAACCTTGGCTCACAGGTTTGCTGTAATGAGGTAAAGTGAAAGAAGGCCTAACACATAGTAGGCATTCAGGAAATATTCTTTTCCTTGCATTAATACAGCATCTCAAGTTTTAGAACATCTGCCACAGGCAAGATTCCAGATGTGCAAAGCACGTTAATGACCTCAGATTTTATTTTGCAAGTTCATATCTGGACCTTGGGTAATAACTTCGATAGAGAAGGTATTAGATTTTTTTTTCTCACCTAATTTCTTTTGCATATACCTCCTTCAAAAGCCAAATTGCTAATTAAAAAGCAACTCCTTCTAGACGCTTGCTTCGTATCGTATGACAATGAGACAGCTCGAGAACAAAGTTCAAACCTATTTTAGCTAGTGATGAGTTTGAGGGATTTGTCAGTTGCCTAAACAAGAACATCAGGAAAACTGACAGCCTGTTAGTGATGCACAGCCCAGCCTTTCAGCCAGGTTAGGAACAAAAGCATTTGCCGTAAGGACCTAATTTACCACTGGAAAAGATAGCAAATATGTTATTAATGAAAGAATAAATCACTCTCAGGCAAGCAATGACTTCATTTTCTCTCAGGGGTGCTGAATATAATATTTTTCCTGTAAACTGTACCCACAAGGCAGTTCATGAGCTTCCTAGGGGAGAGGCCACGTGCAGTTCTCCACAGGCCTGGAGCACAGCTCTGTGAGCAGAGCAGCAGCTGCCCCAGTCTCCTGAAGTTCAGAGCCCTGTCTGTGGGCAGAGGAGGCTGTCCGTCCTGGTGAAGCATGGTTTAAAGAACAGCTGTCCTCTGGACCTTCAACATCTTCTAACTGTAACAAGAACTATCCCAAATATAGATGGCCACACATCGTGCCGTGCATGGCCTTCTGAGGAAACACATCTCCTCTGCGGAGTGATTAAGCCACAAACTCCACAGAGGTCAGGAGTGAGTGAGGAGAGGGAGGGAAACGATTAGGGAAAAGGGGAGGAAGGCAGCTGGATGTTGGGACGGAGAGAGCTAGACTTACGGGAGGATTCAACGGTAGGAGAAGCTATACGAAGGACAAATGAGTTGCACTGAAACTGCTAGAGGGATCTGGTTGTGAGGGGAATGGTGTGGGACAGCCAGGGGCAATGTGGGGAATGTGGGATATGGCGGCAGAAGACCACCCACATATCCGAGTGGCTGTGTCACCTTGAAAAACTTGCTTGACTTCTCTGAGCCTCTGCTTCCTCCTATGTAAAACAAGGCTGTTGATCATCCATCACAGAACTGGAATAAAGATTAAAAGAGATGATATATGCTAAACCAAAAAGCCTGTATAAATGTTAGCTGCTTAATCATTACAGAGTTGCATTCTTTCATTAAACATTCACTGGGTGTTTTCTATAGTGGATGACACAAAGATGAATTGGTCAAAAGTAACAAGACAAATGCCCTGTCATTTAGGAGCTCCAAATCTAGAGGAACAGACAGAGAAGGAAACACTGGAAATGCCATCATGCAAGGAGCAGCAAATCTCTTCTGTTAAGGACCAGATAATAAATATTTTAGGTAGGCGCTGTCTCAACTGCTCTGCCGGTATAGTCGAAGAGCAACCACAGGCAATATGTAAAGGAATGAACGTGGCCATGTTCCAAAGAAAGAGGGGCAGGGGCAAGTCCAGAAAGAGAGGTAGGCCTGGATTTTGCAGAGCTCCGGAGGCTATGTTAAGGTCTTGGATTTTATCCTAAGAGGATTCAGCTAAATAACAGTCCCCCTGTGCACAGTGGCACTTCCCAAAGCCTGTTCCAGAGAAATTTAGGATGTTTAAGAAGCACATTAGAAAGTTTCCTGTGCTGCAGTGAGAGGAACATCACACACCAGGGCCTGTCGGGAGGTCAGGGGCAAGGGGAGGGAGAGCATTCGGACAAATACCTAATGCATGCGGAGCTTAAAACCTAGATGGTGGGTTGATAGGTGCAGCAAACCAGTATGGCACATGTATACCTATGTAACAAATCTACACATTCTGCACATGTATCCCAGAACTTAAAGTAAAAATAAAAATTTTTTTAAAAAAAGTTTTCCGTGCTGGCCGTTGCAGTACCTCACACCTGTAATCCCAGCACTTTGGGAGGCTGAGGCAGGAGGATCACTTGAGATCAGGAGTTTGAGACCAGAATGGCCAACATGGTGAAACCCCATTTCCACCAAAAATTAGCTGGGGGTGGTGGCACACACCTGTAATCGCAGCTACTCGGGAGACTGAGGTAGGAGAATGGCGTGAACCCGGGAGGCAGAGATTGCAGTGAGCAGAGATCGTGCCACTGCACTCTAGCCTGGGTGATAGAGCGAGACTCCATCTCAAAAAAAAAAAGACAAAAAAGTTTCCTATGCCCTTTGAATCCCACTCTTGGGTATTCTTAATGCTTATCAGCATATTGAAGACTCTCAGAGTTCTCCAAGAAAAGAAATCCATTTAGTTTTATTAAACTTTTCACATTTACTTAACTAATCTTTTTTTCAAAGGACATGTAACACAAGCCCCTGGGCCCCATGTTGCATGGTGTGTGCAACTGGGGAAACACTAGCCCGTGGTTCAAAAGCAAACTCTTTAGGAGCATGTTCATAGTCATGATCTGCCTCCTGACTCCCTCTCCAGCCTCCCTGCCAGCTGTTCCTAAACACTTGGGACTCTACCAACACCAAGCCACTGGTGGCTCCCTAAACACACTCTGCTATCTATCTCACGCCTCCCTGTAGTTACATGATCTATTCAATGTGCGTAGAATGTTCTCTTCCTTGTCTACCTGCTGAACTCCTTGATCTTAATAATCCAGCTCAAGAAGTTCTCCTTTGTGAGATCTCGAACACCACCTCTCTCTGAACCATTCTGCCTTACACAAGACACACACGTACGCATATGCACACACACACACGTAGGGCACTATTCCCTTCTCCATATCACTTTGTATCTGGTGCTAAATTCTGTCACAACCCATATTGTATTATATTGTAAATATTCATCTACCTGTTTGTAGCTGCATTACAAGACCATTCCAGTGTCTAGCCAGTACTAGGCACTCCACAGATGATGTTTAAATGGATAAATTCATTCATTCACTTGTTAATTGCATCTATGAGAAAAGCACACTATGAGTTCTACCCTTACTGAAGTGCTAACCTCTCCCATTCTCCTGTGGGAAGGTAAATGCTATTTAATTGGGGTAAATGCAAAGTAATACGAGAAGACATTTCTAGTCTTTGACTCGATGTTAAAAGCCACAAGCTTCATTAATTTCATGTACAGCACATGCAGTTACAACATTTTGGTGAACTGAACTCCCTTGCTATTCTTGTGATCATTTAACTGCATTGAAAATCATTACCAAAAACAGTGTCAGGTGTGTCCCTGTCTTCCTGCTGTGTGGTACCAAGGTCAGACTGAAGAGCAATAGGAAGTATGTCTCATGATTACCTAGGCCAGAGGATCTCAAGCTTGAGCGTGCATCAGAATCACCAGCGGGGCTTGTTCAAACACAGATTGCTGGGCCCCACCCTCCACTGGCTGATTCAGTAGGTCTGGGGTGGGGCCTGAGAATTTGCATTTCTGACAGTTCCCAGAAGCAGCTGATGCTGCTGGTCCAAGGACCACTCTTTGAGAACTACTGATCTGTGGTTCCCTGACTGCTTCCCAATGCCAGAACTATACTAGAATGGAATTGCTCAAGCTACCTTATTACTGCTCTCAGGGAGATGGTAAAGACAATCAGCACTAAACTTGGACTCCAAGGATCAGTACAGCCATTCTGCCTTCCAGCAGTGTGACAACTGGCAAATCAAGGAACCTCAGAATGCCTTACCTTCTTCCACCAAAAAAAAATGGCAATTCTTTGTCTATCACTATGAACCCTTACTGGTTTGCTGTGCGTATGTGAATACGACGGAAAAAAAGATGACTTACAAGTGCCTTTATATCCTGGAAAGCACTAAAAGAATCAGAAATTTGATTGAAAGAGATAAAACAAACACATCTGAGTGGTATAATAAAACATTTAAGGTATCTGGAATGGTGAGGGTAATTTAGGGGAAGAGTTCAGAGACAAATCTCTCCATATTAATCAAAAAAAAGTTTTCAGACATTAACAGGTAACAATAGAATTTTACTCTAACCATTGATGTGTTTTTCTGAGCAGACGCAGGGAAAGTGCCTCCCTGATTAGGAAAACATGGTGATGTTGTATTAATAGTATTAATCTGAAATAAAAGATCCAATATATAAATTTGTATCTAAGTTAACTTTATTGTACCCGATCTCACATACTGGCTATTACACATTTCTAAAAGTTGTTTTTGTTGATATCTTACACAACTTAATACATGATAAATAGTTACACATTTACTGAACCAACCTTTATCAAAAGAGAAAGGCCTTGGATTTCCAAAGCTTAAGACAGGCTTTTTATCCAATTTAAAGTCTAGCATTTATTGACATGGAAAAAAAAAAAACTGACTACTTATGGTTTCTCCTTATTTTATATTGCATTCTTAATTAAACTTTTTTGTTTTGAGATAATTGTAGATTCATATGCAGTTATAAGAAATAATAGAGAGCTCATGTACCCTTTACCCCATTTCCCCAATGGTAGCATCTTGCAAAACTACAAAAACCATAGTAAATATCAAAACCAGGACCTTGGCCTTGATATAATCCATTGACCTTATTCAAATTTCATTGTATTTGTACTTTTTATTTGTTCATTTTATTTGTACACTTTTATCACATGTGTAGGTTCGTGCATCCCCAACAGTCAAGATACACGATAACTTTATCATAACGATTCCTCTGTTGCTTTATAACCACACCCAACTTCTTTCCCCATCTCCCTTTCCTAACTTCCAACAATCAGCACTCTGTTCTATACCGCCATAATTGTATCAGTTCAAGAAAAGGTATAGAAATAGTCATGCAGTATATAACCTTTGGGATTTCATTCACCATCATTCCCTTGAGATTCATCCAAGTTGCATGATTCAAAAGTTTCTTTTTATTTATGAGTAATATTCCATAGTATAGACGTAC